>NC_136268.1:39953454-40368454 GCF_964187855.1 Myxine glutinosa
ATATATATATATATATATATATATATATATATATATATATATATATATATATATATATATATATATATATATATATATATATATATATATATATATATATATATATATATATATATATATATATATATATATATATATATATATACATATATATATATATATATATATATATATATATATATATATATATATATATACGTATATATACATATATATATATATATATATATATACGTATATATACATATATATATATATATATATATATATATATATATATATATATATACATAATTATATATATATATATATATATATATATATATATATATATATATATATATATATATATATATATATATATATATATACATATATATATATATATATACAAAATAAATGAATTATATATATATATATATATATATATATATATATATACAGTATATATATATATATATATATATATATATATATATATATATACAGTATATATATATATCTGGCTGCGTCGAGGTTGAAGGGCCGAAACGGGATGATGCTGAGTACCTCAACGGTCAGTGAGGCACACTTGTGACCAGGTGTGTTTTGAAATTATATATATATATATATTGTTGTGGTTTTGAGAATAAAGGCAACCCCCCTTTAGTTTGTTGCACCACAACATATAGCCTCGCTTAGTCAGTTATTTCTTATTAAATGTGAAAGATCGTCTCCTTCCCAGTGTTCGTATGCATTGAGGCAGGTAAATTAAGGGTAGGCCTCATTGAAGCTTGGAATGCCATGTGGTCGGCCTAGGACAAGTCTAGGAGGCCCGAGGGAGGAGCCGGAGGGCGTGGCTGTTAAGCAGCAAACAGCCAATGGGAGCGAAAGGGGAGTGGCCAATACCGGCGGCCAATGAGAGCTGAAGGGGAGTGGCCAATAACGGAGGCCGATGAGAGCTAAGGGGGAGTGACTGATGAGGGGCTATCACGACACGTGATCCCCGGCGGCCAGTGGAGGCCTTTGGAACATTCTGGTGGGACTCTTGGGGCTATAAAACCCGGCCTGGACCCCCAAACTCTCTCTCTGCCACCGCTGTCTCTTGGCCCTGGACTCTGACGATCTCTGGACTCTGGACGCTCCCTGGATTCGCTCTCCCGCTCTCTGGCCCGACGATCTCCCTGCCTGGACTCCCTGCATGTGTGCTTTGCCTCGCTGGCTTTGGGACACGCGGCATGGATTCCCGTTCGTGCACGACTGAGGCCGACGTCCTTGCCGCGAACATCCTCGAGGGGAAACGCCCAAAGAGCCGTCCAGCGAACTGCGCCAAGCGGCCGCGCTTTGTGCGCGTCCCCTTCTTCCTCCCCTTCCCCGAACGAGTCAGAGGGCCCTTGTCTGGGAAACGTAAGTAAGGTGGTTAAGATTCTCTTCTGTGTCCCTTTTCTATCACCAGTGTACATTTGTGAATAAATCTTTGCTTTGTTTCCAACTTGGCCGTTTTCGTCCCTTCACCATTGGCCTCGCATTGCATGAGTTAAAACCGCTCGATCAGGTTCATAGCGATTAATGGCACGAGTTACGCGACACGCAAACCGCTCTGCATTAAAGACCAGCGTGACTCATGTTAGGTCCAGCCCCTGTCCTCGCGGCGGCATGTGTATCGAAGGTACTCGGGTTGTGACCGGAAACCCTTCCACGCGCTAGCTGCGGGTTTGGCGGCTGGAATTGCTCAGCAATCCGTCCCCACGAGTGTAGAGTGGGTAGCGGCCTCGTGGACTCGAAGCTCGAGGGGGAGCAGGGCTTAATCCCCCCTCAGTACGTCGACGAGCTCGAGATCCGCAACAAATTGGTGTCCGGGAGTGGGATATTTGGACCTGGAGTGCGCTTCATATACTCAAAATTACGAGCGCATACGAAATTTAGTTTTAAAAATAAATTTATTTGAGTTCGTGCAATGGCTGGCTAAGACGACCAAATGCCGGTGGGAGTAAGAAATGTAGAAGAACCAATGACTCAGGACCAGCAGGAAGAGTTGGTAGAATGGGAAATTGATGAGGGTGCGGCAGTAGGTGAAGAAAATGGCGGCGCCTCGCACGTGGCGGAAGCCGAGCCCGCGGTGCCAGGGGACATGGGCCTATTTATGGCACAGATAAGGGCATACATGATCAGGATGAGTGAAGAGTCAAAATGTGAAAGGAATAAAATGAGTGAAGAAATGAACAAAATAGGTGATCGATTGAATAATCGGATGAACACCATGGGGGAAGAATCCAGGGGCAACATGGAAAAGATGGCTAATCGGATGGACACCATGGGGGAGGAGATTGGGCGTAGGATGAGCAAGGAGGTAGCGGTGGTACCCGACGAGGTGAAGCGGTATGAGGAGCGCATGGAGAGGGGGTTAAAGCGGAGCATGGCCAAACTGACTGGAAGAGACGCGGGAGGAAGAGAAACCGACAAAGGTCGAATTGGAAGAGGAAATTTTGGGGGGTGCCGACGATGGTCGAATTGGAAGAGGAAATTTTGGGGGCGCCGACGATCGTCGAGTTAGAAGAGAAAATAGTAGGGGCGCACCGGGAAATAGAGGAGGTAACCCTGGAAAAAGAAGAAATAATTGGGGTTGAAGAGACGGGAGAGACATGGAGTGAATCACGGGAGGAGGTTATGGAGCATGCACAAAGTTCGTGTTCGCACCGTGATGCCGTGCTTGCTGACCAAATAAAAAGTTTGCAGGTGCTGGCGGAGAAGCAGGGGAAGGAGAGCCCTGAGGTGAGTCATAATGGCGGGAATGTGTTTGGTGAGAACGGGTGCTCGGTGAGCTTGGGAGAGAGGCGAGACCCGGGCGTTCGTGAAGGGCCCGTGGAGAGAGAGTGTGCATCGGAGTGTGTGAAAGAGTGCACACTGGAGTGTGTGGAAAAAGAGTGTGCACCGGAGTGTGAGGGAGTGCACACTGGAGTGTGAGAGAGAGTGCACACCGGAGTGTGTGGAGAAAGAGTGTGCACCGGCATGTGCGATGACCGAGTGTGTAAAAGAAGAGTGTGCACCGGCATGTGCGATGACTGAGTGTGTAAGAAAAGAGTGTGCACCGGCGTGTGCGATGACAGAGTGTGTGAAAGGCGCGTGTATGCCTGGGTGTGTGAGTGTAGAGTGGGTCACGAGACGTGATGACGCGGCCCAGGCATCGACACCAACCGGGGTAGAGCTTAGCGGGACGAGTAGCGCACGCGAGCCCCCGGTGAGTTGTGTGCCGCGGGGACCAGAGGGCATCGGTGCTGCGTCAGTCTCGCAAGGACCAGCGTGCACAATTTGTGCCTCCGCCCCCCTGCACGGTATGGTTGGTGCCGTACCGCAGCAGGGCGGTCGGCCGGGTTCAAGCGGAGGTTTGGAATTTCGGAGCCACGCACCTTATCGGGTGAGGTGCTCTGACCGTGGCCGGTTGGGTCATCGTGCGTGAGACCCCGGGGCCCCGCGCAGGGATGGAGCCCGGCACCTGGCCCATCAATTCCTCCCCCCTTGGATCGTCAATGCCGGCCAGACACCCCATAGAGGTGACCAACTACCCGCATGGATCGCTCAGCCCTTCGAGGCCGAGCCGTGACAATGTACCTCCACATGGAGGGGCTCATAGTTTAGAGGACTGGCGGGAGTAGTGTACCCCACGTGGGAAAATGGTAGTGTGACCATTCCTCCCACAGGGGGGAGGGGAGGGGAGCATGAGCATTAGTTTAGGGGGATGGCAATGTTAGGCCCATGGAGGGGCCAGCAATGGTTGCCTCCATGGGGCACCGAAGCTAGCCGAGGGAGGGCTTGGATAATGATAGGGATTTAGAAGACCATAGGGACAAGATGTGAGTAGTGACACCTGAACTGTAGAGGGGACGTAGAGAGTTTAGGTGGTTGTTAACAAAGGGTGTGCATAGTTTAAAGGGACGACGAGGGAAGCACGAGTTATAGGGGAAATTAGTTAGATAGATGATGCTGTGTGTTTGATGATGCTGTGTGAGTGAGAATAAATGGAATTGTGTAAGTGCGAATTGTGTTGAGGTGTGAAAGTAGTTGGTGTGGAATAAAAGGTGTGGAATGCATGGTGTGCAAATGCTTGGTGTGGAATGCATGGTGCGAAGGATTGAATGGGGGGAGTGGAACCCATTCACGAAAGCCCGGGGGGTAGTTTAAAGCTATGTAGAGGGCATAGGTAAATTGCATGGATATTGACGCCTGTGGTGCTGATGGTCGGAAGTAGTGCTTTGTGAGGTGCAGGAGATGGTGGAATGACTGGGCATGTGGCTTAATTAGTGATTACTAGGGCATGCCCGTACTATATATATATCTAAAATTATATCCCCCCCCCCTCTATTTACATGAAATGGTTTGGTCCATTCGCAAAGCCAAAGCGAACGGCTTGCGAGTACGGTGACAATCCCCCCCCTCTATTTACATGAAATGGTTTGGTCCAAAGCGAACGGCTTGCGAGTACGGTGACAATCCCCCCCCTCTATTTACATGAAATGGTTTGGTCCAAAGCGAACGGCTTGCGAGTACGGTGACAATCCCCCCCCCCCCCCTCTATTTACATGAAATGGTTTGGTCCAAAGCGAACGGCTTGCGGAGTTTGGTAAAGAAATCGCCATAGTGTGCACAAACGCGCAGGAAAGCGAAAGAATCGCAAATTAGTTTTAATTAGTTTTAAAACATAGTTTAACGCCAACATAGCGGCAACATAGTTTGCCAACGTGAAATAAATGAATACGCTCTCAAATGTGCCGTCCGAGGCAGAGTCTGTTCGCCACGTTCGGCACACGTGATAACTCGCTGCTCTCTGATTGGTTGAATCGTTTTTTGGACATAGCTCGGTAACTACTTGTCCGATTAATTTAAAACCTTGAAAAGGCACATCCTCGGGTCCTCAGCAATATACCTGGCAAGTTTCAAGTATATCGGACCGGTAGTTGTCGAGAAACAGCGGTCGCATACACACAGACACACACACAGACACACAGAGATTACTGGAATTATAGATAGATGGTTATTGAGGCACTCCGTCACTGGTAGTTTGTCGGCCAGGTAAGGCCACAGGTAGGCTCTGGGAGCCGGTTAGGTTAGTGAGTGAGTGGGGCCCGAGGATCCCAGGGAAGGACCCGGGTTGCCCAATGCCGAGGTGGGCATCGAGGGGGTAAGCGCCAGGGATGGCCTTCCCCAGTTAGAGTAGTTGTAAGGAGCAGGCAAGCTCGGGAGGTGGCTTCAATGACGTAGGAGCGCAGGTAGGTTGACCTGCTGGTAGAGCCACATGACCCAGCCCCGAAATTGTGCAAGGGCACAGTGAGAAAATTTGTGGGGTGTGACCCAAATTCGGAGGGCACCACAGTGTAGGCAATTGGAATTCAGGTTCTTAGAACCACATAGTTTAAAAGAGGCCGATTGGCAGGGTACGACCCCGGGTAGTTTGGATGTGTAATATTAGTAGAGTAGTTTGGATGTGAGATCCCTTCGCACCATCCACAGCCATTCACCGAGGAGGACGAGCTTCACACCATAAGGCTCTGTAAGCTGTTTGGACAGTGAGACGCATCATGACGTGAGTGGGACATTGTTTTGTTCCATCCCTTCCTTCCTGGGAGGGATTTGGGGACGAATTTGGCATTAGAGGGGGATATGGGAGACAAGAAGTAGAGACAAATTGTAAATACAAGGGGGGCTAGGGTAGTGTAGCCAATGGTGGGGGGTACGGATGGTTAGCGACGAGCTTGCTCCGCTCGCTCTGCCGCGTCCCTCGCACCTTACCAGGTATGGTGGTGCCTGGTCACCTTGTTTTTCGTGTGCCATTGTCTTTTTTTTTTTCTTTTTTTTTTTTTGTATACAAGATCGAGGCTCGTGAAAGAGCTAAAAGCTTCTGCTTTTATGGTTGCTTGTTGCGCCTTGTCTTCCTCCCCCCCCCCCGCCCCAGGACCATTTGGAGGCTGACCTGTGCAGCACCTTGCTGCCAATCCATCTTGGACTCATGGACCACAAGCCTTGTGGCCCTGCACCTCTGCTGTGCAGCATCTTGCTGCCAAGTCACCTTGCACCTTCGGACCACCTGTTGAGTGGCACTGATGCCACGCAGTTGGACCACGTGACGAGTGGCCCTGCTTGCAAAAAAAAATAAAAGTGTGTGCAATTGTGTGCCATTTGTGAAGATGTGAAGATTTAGATGGCCCTGATGTCCAAATGGCCTGTATGCCAGTCAGGGCCAGCCAGTTTTTGTTAGCCCGCACAAACAAAACAAGAAGATGCAAGATGCAAGCAGCAAGTGCCGTCATTTCCTTCCTCCATTTCTTTCCTTGAGTGCAGGTCCTGGGTCATAGTATTGTAAATAAAGGTTAAGTTTTGTGTTGTAAATATGAGAATGTTGCCCACCGGCTATGTGTTTAGTTTGAAAATTCCGGAAATGCGCGGATAGTTGTGGGTGTGAGTCTGATAGAGTAGCTGCTCAACGCATTAGGAGGGACATATATATTGTGGTAGGAATGTCGCACACATGGGTTAGAATAAATGTTAGGGGGATAACACCTATGTGTCACATTAATGGTAAATGAAAATTGAATGCCAGACTCTACCGGTCGTTCCGACTGAGGTCGACTCGGGCCGAGTCTGGTCAGAGAGGGGGGTCGTGTTGTGGTTTTGAGAATAAAGGCAACCCCCCTTTAGTTAGCTGCACCACAACATGTAGCCTCGCTTAGTCAGTTATTTCTTATTAAATGTGAAGTATAGTCTCCTTCCCAGTGTTAGTATGCGTTGAGGCAGGTAAAGTAAGGGTAGGCCTCATTGAAGCTTGGAATACCATGTGGTGGGCCGAGGACAAGTCTAGGAGGCCCGAGGGAGGAGCCGGAGGGCGTGGCTGGTAAGCGGCAAACAGTCAATGGGAGCTAAAGGGGAGTGGCCAATAACGGCGGCCAATGAGAGCTAAAGGGGAGTGGCCAATAATGGCGGCCAATGAGAGCTAAAGGGGAGTGGCCAATAACGGTGGCCAATGAGAGCTAAGGGGAGTGACTGATGTGGCGCTATCATGACACGTGACCCCCGGCGGCCAGTGGAGGCCTTTGGAACATTCTGGTGGGACTCCGGGGGCAATAAAACCCGGCCCGGACCCCCGAACTCTCTCTCTGCCCCCGCTCTCTCTTGGCCCTGGACTCTAACGATCTCTGGACTCTGGGCGCTCCCTGGATTCGCTCTCTCGCTCTCTGGCCTGACGATCTCCCTGTGCCTGGACTCCCTGCACGTGTGCTTTGCCTCGCTGGCTTTGGGACACGCTGCGTGGATTCCCGTACATGCACGACTGAGGTCGACATCCCTGATGCGAACATCCTCGAGGGGAAACACCCAACGAGCCGTCCAGCCAACTGCGCCAAGCGGCCGCGCTTTGTGCGCGTCCCCTTCTTCCTCACCTTCCCCGAACGAGTCAGAAGGCCCTTGTCTGGGAACGCAAGTAAGGTGGTTAAGATGCTCTTCTGTGTCCCTTTTCTATCACCAATGTACATTTGGGAATAAATCTGTGCTTTGTTTCCAACTTGGCCGTTTTTGTCCCTTCACCATTGGCCTCACATTGCATGAGTTAAAACCGCTCGATTGGGTTCATAGCGATTAATGGCACGAGTTACGTGACACGCAAACCGCTCGGCGTTAGAGACCAGCGTGACTCGTGTGAGGTCCAGCCCCCGTCCTCGCGGTGGCGTGTGTATCGAAGGTACTCGGGTTGTGACCGGAAACCCTTCCACGCGCTAGCTGTGGGTTTGGCGGCTGGAATTGCTCAGCAATCCGCCCCCACGAGTGTAGAGTGGGTAGCGGCCTCATGGACTTGAAGCTCGAGGGGGAGCAGGGCTTAATCCCCCCTCAGTACGTCGACGGGCTCGAGATCCGCAACAATATATATATATATATATATATATATATATATATATATATATATATATATATATATATATTGTTACTGATCGCGGTTTAAGATGTTATTTACCGAGCGGTGGTATTGCCGCGACCGTTACAGGATCCCTGACTCACCCGATTCACCCAGAACTTTGGCCGTATCGCACCACAGCTGCCCAATCTGGGAAAAGACTGAAACGACGAAATGCAAGAGGAAAAGGAATAAAACGAATAGACGGACAGAAGAGTAATTGGATTTATTATTTACACAAGCAAAAAGGAGCAATCAAGGTTTATTTACAACACATAAGACGCAGGTGACACAGTGCAAATTTTAGCTTACCTACAGACTTAATTAAATACCCAGGGACAGAACAAACAAAACAAGCTCACGTATACAAGAAGGATGGAAAGGCAGGAGGTGGATGGATGGAGGGAGAGGAAAGGTCCAAGGGGGTCCTGCAGCTCAACCGGCGCGTTTAGCAGCCGCCGTTCCTTTACGGTCCTGCTCCAAACCGCCGTTCAGGCCCCCTTTGGCTGTTGGGTGTTCTTGCTGCGGCGGCCTCCGCTGCGTTCCCAGGACTTGTCTGACTCGTTGGTCCACACCCTCAACTCTTTCTTGGTCCCTCACTCTTTACCACCGACTCCTCACCGCAACCAACGCAACCACTTGACCACCACCTCTACTGACTGACTCTTCACCACTCTCCACTTGACGACCGACTCTCAACCAACTCAGACCAACTCACTACTCACTTCCGTTTGCGCCTTTTATAGCGCCTCCAGCGATTAGGCCGCCGGCGTTTTGGACACGCCCATCGGGGTGCTCACCTCGGCCCTGGTTGGTCGCGCGACCCTCGGGCTCCGCCCTGGATGACGACGGGCGGGCACGCCCCTCCTCCCCTTTATGACGAGGTGGAGACACGCCTTTCTTCTCCGACTCAAGCACATGGTCAATGGCGGTTATTGGAGGGGAGGTGATTGAGAATCGAGGGCTCAGCAATGACGAGAGGGGATGTAATATGGAAATGGAGGTTTTGGGGATGGGAAGGAAAGGGAGATTTTGGGGATGGGAAGGAAAGGGGATCTATTCTCTTTCACTGGTGCAATGGAGTACTTCAATTAATGGGAGACACAGCCTTACCCTAAAACACAGAATAAGAGATAACTATCAAACAGAGGTATTCTATTATTTGGCTGATGTGTATGCTCGTGGACTAATTATGGGATGCCCTTTCACCTTTACACAGCTCCGGAGGTAGGGGGGCGCAGAATAACCAATAATAATAATAGTACAGCACACAATCAAAAAAATATATACAGTCCTCATCTCCGCAACACTGCACCCTCTTCCTCTTAGGCATGCCCCGGGCCTACAACTTTTACTTTTAGTGTGACACGTAGGTGTAGTTCCCTCTACTTTTAACCTGACCCTGAGTGCGACAGTTTTAAAACATAAACAAATGTGTCCCGCTGCTCCATTGCACCCTGCCTAACAGACTTACGCCCACAGTTAACCGAATTGCGGAATGGTCTTCAAACTATACACTGACGGTGGGAAGCATTATTTACAATGACGCTATTTTTATTTACAAAACTAACCCAGGACCTGTAATTGTTCTTTCTGGGGGGGAGACAGTCTGCTCTGCATCGACGCACCATTAAAGCACCCAAAAACGCACCAATACACACCCAAGCACCAATCGGTGCAGTCACCATAGTTCATCAGTGTTCCATAAAAATAAAATCAACAACCCCTAACCCTGCAGATGTCTCTTGCTCTTCGGCTCCCTCTGCTGGTTATTATTATTTTCCTGGTGTTGTCATCTTCCCTTGCTGGCGGCCTATTTGCAATAAAAGAATGCACCTAACGTGTCCGTTTTTATTTTATTTATGGCCCACAGGGGCCGACTACGTGTGGTTCACCTGTGGGGCATCGGTGCCCTGTGGCCAAGGTCCGCCAGCAAGATTTTGGGCCCTCGTGGCCGGTGCCAGCAGAGGGGCCATGCCCCAACCCATGGGGTCCATAGGTGGTGCTCGGCCACAGACATGTGGTCCATAAGGTGGTGCATCGATGCAGACAGCTGGTTCTGGGAATTTCGGGCGCACAATGGCCGACCCACGCACGCTCCCCTCGGCACCCAATGGCGCACAGGTCATGTGGGAGACAAAAGGGGAAAGACAATTGAGCGAGGGGTAAGGTCACAAGGGTACACATCAATAAGGCAATGCAAGGCGAAATGCGTACGGAGGGCGAAGTGAGAAAGCTCGTCCCTACCGTACGTCACCCCCCTGTCACCTACCCTACCCTTGCCCTTACCCCATATGTACAAAAATCTACACATTTACAAATTCGTCACTACTGTCACGTCTTCCCCATATTTCCCCTATGCCAAATTCGTCTCCACAATCCCTCTACTTCAAAATTTGCCATCACCAAATTCATCATCAATCCTCATAAGGAGGCAGAGATGGAACATCGAAGCACAATGTCACACCCACGTCATGATGCGTCTCACAATCCAAACATTTGCACAGTAAAAATAATTAAACATGGCATGGTGTGGAGTACCTGTCACCTCAGGTGAGTGGATGCAGATGGTGCGAGGAGACTTCATCCTAACTACTTTCTAAATGACATTAACACACTTTACACGACCCGGGGTCTCTCCCTGCCAATCCATTGGCCAACTTACACTATGGGTTCTAAAAACCAATTCCCATTGTCCAAACTGTGGTGCTTCTCAATTTGGGGTCTCACTCCCCCGATTCATCTCCCGGTGCCTCGCACAATTTCTGGGCTGCAAAGTGTAGCTCTCCCAGCAGGTCTACCCACCTGCACACCTCCACCACTGCAGTTGCCACCCGAGCTTACCTAGCTCCTCACCCTAACCTAACTAACTGGGGCAGGCCCTCTCCTGGCTCTGTCACCCCCTGGTGCCCTCTGGCACTGGGCTACCCGGGTCCGTCCTCCGGATCCTCGGGCCCCATCCACAACTACCGGCTCCCAGAGCCCACCTGCGGCCTCACCTGGCCGACATCCTCACAGTGGTGGAGTGCCCAAACCAACTACACACACTAACAGGCTACACGCCCAGCCATTTCCACAACACTAATGCACCCATCCAAATACCATTCTTTCACCTCGCAACACAGATGCCAATATCCAACCACAATTTACCTGTACCCTCTACCTAACACTTACACTACCCGCCCCGGGTATCCGTGATGGGGGTCCACTCTTCCCCCATTCACACCTTCGCACCATCCACTCCACTCCACAATTTCCACCATACTCACTCCACGACCATCCATTCCAATACTCCATACCATTTGTTCCATACACCTGTCCTTCATTCACCTGTCGTTGCACACCTGTGCAATCCTACCTGATGCCACCTGCACCCTCCTCCTCTTCCTGGACCAGTTGGTCAACACAACACACAATCACCACTACTCCCTCATACACTGCTCCACACACCTGTTCAGTTGCACACCTGTGCAATCACACCTGTTCAATCCTCAAACACACGGCATCATCTCAGCTAACTACTCCCCTCTGAAACTTGCGCTTCCCAGTCGTCCCTTTAAACTATTGCGCTCCCACGTCATTATCATCCACACTAATCTACCTGCGTCCCCACTACAGGTATCAGTCACTAACTAATCTTAACGTTACCTAATGTCATCTTCGCTAGATCCCTACAATTATCCAAGCCCTCCCTGGCTCGGTTGTCATAGCCACCCCATAAACTATTGCGCATTTGCCCCACTCGTGAGGGATGACAGAGTTGCCATCCCACCACATTGGGGCATCTCTCACTACCATCCCCCCAGTCCTCTGACGCTACGAGCCCCCGTCGCAAGAGGTACTGGGTCCTGCCTCGGCATCTAGAGCCGAGGCGATCCATGAGGGCGCCTGCTCGCCGGCATAAGGTCTTATCCGGTCGGCATGGACGATCCGAGGGGGGGTCCGTGGCCCCATTTTGATCTTAATGACCACGTCACAGATTTGCGACAGGACGACTCCTGGGCCTTGCCAGGGGGAGGTGAGTTTTGGGCACCTTCCCTTCCGCCTCCGGGGATTAAAGAACCAAATCTTCATCCCCGGAGCGTATTGACTCCCCTGGCTCCGGTCGTCGTACCTGCGCTTCATCTTGGCCCCCGCCAGATGGAGCTGGCGGCGGGCGAAGGCATGGACCCGCTCCATGCCTTCCTCCAGGTGACGTGCGTAACCCTCCCTCGGCGGTGTATCCGTGGTGTCTGGCACGGGACCGCATAGCAAGTCGGCGGGAGCCCGCAACGCCCGCCCATACATAAGCAACGCTGGACTGCATGCAGTGGCCCCGTGCTGGCTAGCTCGGTAGGCCATCAACAGGTACGGGAGATGTTCGTCCCAGTCATCCTGACGGGTGGTGGTGAACAATGCCAGTTGTTGGATCAATGTTCGATTGAACCTTTCCACCATCCCGTCAGATTGTGGCCGCAAGGGCGTGGTCCTGGTTTTTCGAATTGACAGGAGTCTGCACACATCTTTTAGTAATTGACTTTCAAAATTTCGACCCTGATCGGTGTGCAGCTCCTGTGGAATCCCGTGCCGACATACAAATCCTTCTACGAAGGCCTGTGCTACCACCCCTGTAACTTTGCCGTATTATTTCTCACCTCTTTCTCCATACGCTTCTCACCTCGCTTTACCTCCTCGCGTAGCCCCGAAACCTCCTCACTTACCCCTCGTCGTATTTCCTCCATCTCTTTTGTAGATGCCACCCTCATCTGTCCCAATTCATCCCTCTGAGCATCCAGTTTGGTTTCTACCCCGATTTTCACCTCCTCTATCTGTTCTCCCATTTGTTTGATTTCCCTGGCAGATTGTTCCCCTATTTCCCGCAATTTGTCCTCCATCCTATTTTCTAACCCCATTAACCCATTTTTCATCCCCTCTATCTGATTCTCCTGGGCAGCCATTCTATTTTCCACCCCCGTTAACCCATGTCTCACCTCTTTTATCCCGTTGTCTAACCCCTCAAAATTATTGTCTAACTTCCCAAATTTCTTGTCTAACTCCTCAAAATTATTGTCGAACTTCCCAAATTTCTTGTCTAACCCCTCACCGGTACCCCTCGCTTCGTCCCTCATTACCCCCATTTGGCCCCCCATCTCTCCCATTTGGCCCCCCATTTCTCCCATACTGCTTTTCAAACCTCTAATTTGGTCTCCCAATTGCTCACTATTCTTTTCCATAAGGGCCTTCATTTGCATCATAAAAAGGTTCAAATCTACCAGCGGCGCTGCTGTGGTCGCGGGCGCGGCAAAATTTGGTGCCGCTACACCCACGTGCGCGAGGACGCCATTTTGTGCGTCTGATACACCCTCAACCACCTCATTGCTCTCCTCCTCCCTTTCCTCCACATACATTTCCCTGAGGTCCTGGGTCGATTCTACCCCGTCTATCTCTCCCACCGGCATCCCGTCGCCTTGACCAGCCATGGCGCGACTTCAAAATTCGGGTTTTGTAAAACAAAACAAATTTCGGCCGCTCCAAATTTTGACCAAATTTTTTTCCTAGATGTTTTAAAAATTTGGTTCGGGCCCCGAATCTCACACCCAGACACCAATTGTTACTGATCGCGGTTTAAGATGTTATTTACCGAGCGGTGGTATTGCCACGACCGTTACAGGATCCCTGACTCACCCGATTCACCCAGAACTTTGGCCGTATCGCACCACAGATGCCCAATCTGGGAAAAGACTGAAACGACGAAATGCAAGAGGAAAAGGAATAAAACGAATAGACGGACAGAAGAGTAATTGGTTTATTATTTACACAAGCAAAAAGGAGCAATCAAGGTTTATTTACAACACATAAGACGCAGGTGACACAGTGCAAATTTTAGCTTACCTACAGACTTAATTAAATACCCAGGGACAGAACAAACAAAACAAACTCACGTATACAAGAAGGATGGAAAGGCAGGAGGTGGATGGATGGAGGAAGAGGAAAGGTCCAAGGGGGTCCTGCAGCTCAACCGGCGCGTTTAGCAGCCGCCGTTCCTTTACGGTCCTGCTCCAAACCGCCGTTCAGGCCCCCTTTGGCTGTTGGGTGTTCTTGCTGCGGCGGCCTCCGCTGCGTTCCCAGGACTTGTCTGACTCGTTGGTCCACACCCTCAACTCTTTCTTGGTCCCTCACTCTTTACCACCGACTCCTCACCGCAACCAACGCAACCACTTGACCACCACCTCTACTGACTGACTCTTCACCACTCTCCACTTGACGACCGACTCTCAACCAACTCAGATCAACTCACTACTCACTTCCGTTTGCGCCTTTTATAGCGCCTCCAGCGATTACGCCGCCGGCGTTTTGGACACGCCCATCGGGGTGCTCGCCTCGGCCCTGGTTGGTCGCGCGACCCTCGGGCTCCGCCCTGGATGACGACGGGCGGGCACGCCCCTCCTCCCCTTTATGACGAGGTGGAGACACGCCTTTCTTCTCCGACTCAAGCACATGGGCAATGGCGGTTATTGGAGGGGAGGTGATTGAGAATCGAGGGCTCAGCAATGACGAGAGGGGATGTAATATGGAAATGGAGGTTTTGGGGATGGGAAGGAAAGGGAGATTTTGGGGATGGGAAGGAAAGGGGATCTATTCTCTTTCACTGGTGCAATGGAGTACTTCAATTAATGGGAGACACAGCCTTACCCTAAAACACAGAATAAGAGATAACTATCAAACAGAGGTATTCTATTATTTGGCTGATGTGTATGCTCGTGGACTAATTATGGGATGCCCTTTCACCTTTACACAGCTCCGGAGGTAGGGGGGCGCAGAATAACCAATAATAATAATAGTACAGCACACAATCAAAAAAATATATACAGTCCTCATCTCCGCAACAATATATATGTATATATATATATATATATATATATATATATATATATATATATATATATATATATATATATATATATATATATATATATATATATATATATATATATACATTATATATATATATATATATATATATATATATATATATATATATATATATATATATATTGTTGCGGATATGGGATTTGGCCTCCATCCATATCCGCTTGTAAATATTCCCCTATTTCCCCAATACTCCCCAACTATCCCCAATCCCCCATTCCCTAGTCCCATTGTCTGTAAACAACACTCTGTAGAACCGACCTTCCCCTATTTCCCCCATTAAATGTCGCACCCAGGTTCACCGCATCTCACGTAGACAACTATAGGACATCTTGCTAGTTATTCTTAGTCTATGTCAGTTAAGGACTCGTTTCCATTAATTCTGACTCTTCGTTGCACCAGAATGTGATTGTATGGCACCGTTAGAAAGTTTAGGACCTCCCAATACCTCCCCGCAGCTCTTCCTCATGGAACTACAACCACAACAACAACAACAGTGGCGGTGGTGCGGGGAGTGTGCGTCCTCACTCCGGCTTGGTTAACCGCCATTGAACATGTGCTCCGACGGGGTTACCACGCAGGGGCTCACTGTCAGCTCCTCGTCAAGGGCGGAGCCCGGTAACCCCCCGCACCCAATAAGAAGCGGCGGACCGATTCCATCTGGGGCGGAGCTAACGAGCCGAGGGCGTGTCACTCCCCGCTGGACATGCGCAGGAAGAGGGAGGTGACGTCAGATGCACCTCAGCTTGGAGAGAAAAGGACGCCACCTCCAGCGCGACGATACCTCCCCGCATCTCTGGACCGGACCGGGTCGATTCTGCCCCTGAGCCAAGGTTCACCTTGAGCTATCGACTGCCTGCCCTTCCTTGCCATCAATCCCTGTGTAAGTCAGTCTTGTCCCGTTTGTCTGTGGTCTGTCGGGCATAGATAAGACTGTGTCTAAGTGCCCATCTTTCTGTGCTTTACCTCTTACCGTGTAATCTACCCGTTTCTGCATCACCAATTATAGCCTCCTCCGGAGGTCTTGAGAACTGTACCCCTTGTGTCGTTGCATTAATCCCAGCCGTTGTGTCCTTTCCTTCATTGATTTAGCGTAGCGCGATTCGGCCAACGTTCGAGTGGAATCAGGCGGGATAGGGTTCTAATCGGGGAGTAACTGTGCGGACGCGGTAATACCAAACCGCTCGGTAAACTAACATCTAACACCGCGTCTGTAACAATATATATATATATATATATATATATATATATATATATATATATATATATATATATATCGCTGGCATTGATCTGGCCTTTGCATAAATCTTGCCCTAAATGGTGACATACAGTGCCATCAGAATGTATATACATACACCCATTCATTGACCTTTGTCACATTTTTTTGTGTTGCAGGCTGATTTGAAATGGATTAATTTTTTTTTTTTGTGGCTGATCTACACAATACCCCATAATGTCAAAGTGGAGTTTTGTTTTCAGAAATTTAAACAAAATAATTTGTTTTGCCTTCCCCGCTCGATTGGGTTCATAGCGATTGTGAGGAGGCATCGCTATTTGCCTATAGTGGATCTATGCCTCCTCACAAGCCTCCTTGTGAGGCTTGTTGATGGTAAAGTGATCTATGCCTCCTTGTGAGGAGGCATCGCTATTTTTGCTTGCTTGTGAGGAACACGCAAGCGAGGCAAAGCTGGCTTTGGGACACGCTGCGTGGATTGTGTTGTATATGTCTACTGTGAACATTCACCTCATCGCTTGTGAGGAACACCACCACCCAGGAAACCCAAAAGCATAGATCTTGTGATCTATGCCTCCTTGTGAGGAGGCATCGCTATTTTGCCAAAATAATTGTGAGGAGGCATAGATCCTGGTGAAAAGCTGAATTATATTGCGTCAATAAGTATTCAACCCCTTTGCTATGACAACCCAAATTGAGCGCAGGTGCCTCCAATTTCTTTTGATCATCCTTGAGACGTCTGTACAACTTGATTGGAGCCCACCTGTGGCCAATTCAATTGATTGGACATGATTTAGAAAGAAACTAACCTTTCTTTATTAGGTCTTTTCACAGTGCATGTCAGAGTAGAAACTCCACCATGAAGTGATGGAACTGTCCTTTACAATTTCTGGATATAATTGTGAGGAGGCATATATCCGGGAAGGCTTTAAGACAATTTATAAAGTGTTGAACAGTGAGCTTCATCATTAGGAAATGGTAAGAATATGGAGATACCCTGACTCTTCCTAGAGCTGGCCGTCTGACCAAACTGAGCAACCGGGCAAAGAAGTCCTTGGTCAGAGAGGTGACGAAGAACTAAATGACCACTCTGACAGAACTACAGAGTTTCTTGGCTGACATGGGAGAACCTGCCAGAAGGACAACAGTCTCTGCAGCACTTTACCATCAACATCCCCACCCCAGCACCAAGGCATTATCGCACTATCAACTTCCGTAAGCTAAACGCTCTTTTACCGACCTCATTCTCATCCACCCTCTCTGAAGAAATGTCCACTTCTCCCTTCGTTGACCTCCACACCCCTTCTGACCTCACTGACTACTACAACCACACTCTCTCCTTCTGCCTCGACCAGCTTGTGCCTATAAAAACCAAAACAGTTTCTTTCACCCATTCTGCTCCCTGGTTTACCCCTGAACTCCGCCTGATGAAAACTCGTGCTCGCCAACTTGAAAGACTCCGCAATAAAACAGGTCTCACAATTCACTCCCAAGCCTACAAGGACCAACTACAAAGATACCCTCTCCCGCGCCCGCTCCGCCTACTACTCTCAAATTATTCACTCTGGCTCCGGAAACCCAAAAGCACTCTTCTCTACAATAAACAAACTCCTCAGACCCCTGAACACCACCACCCAGTCATTCACAGTAGACAACTGCATCTCCTTCCTTTCATTCTTCCAATGCAAAATTGACAACATATACAACAGCTTAACCACCACCACACCCGCTCCCCCTCAAACCACCTGCCCCCCCTTATCCTGCCAACCCCTGTCTCAGTTCTCCCCAGTCTCCCCTACTGACCTATCTGAACTCCTCAAAGGAATGAAAACTGCCACCTGCACTCTTGACACCATCCCCTCCAGCTTTGTCAAGGCCTCCCTTCCTGCTCTCTCTCCACTTATCACTGCAACAATAAACTCCTCCCTGTCTACAGGCATCGTCCCACCATCCCTCAAAATTGCTGCTGTTACCCCCATTCTGAAGAAACCTGGACTAAACCCTGACACCCTAGGTAACTTCAGACCCATCTCCAACCTACCCTTTCTGTCAAAAGTTTTGGAACGCGCTGCAGCCACTCAACTGAAGCATCACCTCTCTGCCAATAACCTGTATGAAACATTCCAATCCGGAATCCGCTCCAACCACAGTACTGAAACTGCTCTCCTCAAAATCACCAATGACCTTCTCCTCTCCTCTGACGCCGGCAACCTCAACATTCTCATCCTCCTCGACCTCAGCACCGCTTTTAACACCATCAATCACACCATCCTCCTCACCCGACTTGAAACCACCTTTAACATTACCGGCACTGCCCTCTCTTGGATCAAATCATACCTCTCTGACTGACGCCAGTTCATCTCCATCAATAACTGCAAATCCCCCACTGCTCCCCTCCCCCAAGGTGTCCCCCAAGCTTCAGTTCTTGCCCCCCTCCTCTTCATCCTGTACCTGTCCCCCCTTCATCACTTAATCCGCCGTCATGGTCTCTAATTCCACTGCTTCGCCGATGACATCCAGCTTTTCATCTCCACCAAGTCCATCTCCACCCCCACTCACTCTATCCTGACAAACTGCATCACTGAAATAAAATCCTGGCTTCAAATCAACTTCCTCAAACTTAACTATGATAAATCTGAAATAATCCTCATTGGCCCAAAAATGCTCACAAATCCACCCATAACTTTGCCCTCAACATCGACGGTTTCCCAGTATCCACCTCCCCTCACATCCGGAATCTTGGCATCATCTTTGACCAAACCCTCTCCTTCGACAAATACACTAAACAGATCACAAAGACAGCCTTCTTTCACCTGAAAAACATCGCCCGTCTCCGTCCATCCCTCTCCTCCATGGCTGCAGAAACCCTCATCCACGCCTTCATCACCTCCCGTCTGGACTACTGCAATAGCCTCCTCTATGGTTTACCCTCAATAATCACCAATAAACTGCAATACATTCAGAACTCCGCTGCCCGTCTACTCACCCATTCCCGGACCCGTGACCACATCACCCCCGTCCTTTATAAGCTTCACTGGCTCCTCATGCCCCAGAGAATCCAGTACAAAATCCTCCTCTTGACCTACAAAGCCCTCCATAACCTGGCCCCATCCTACCTGACTGACCTCCTCTCCAGACACACTCCCACCCGCAACCTCCGCTCTGCTGGTACCAACCTCCTGACCCCCCCCCCCCCATCCAGACCAAATTCAGATCCTGGGGAGACAGGGCCTTCTCCATCGCTGCTCCCACCCTCTGGAACTCACTACCTCACACAATCAGACTCCTCCTCACTCACCACATTCAAAACATCACTCAAGACCCACCTGTTCAACACTGCATTCAACATTTAACCCACAGCATTTAACCCCTGACTATCTCTTCTCCTTCTCCTTCCTTTTGCTTTGATTATTTACCTATTGATTTTTGTCTTTTTGCACTTGTTTTTGTACTCTGTCAAAGCGCCTTTGGGCTTCTTGAAAAGCGCTATATAAAATAAATGTATTATTATTATTACTATTATTATTACTAGGGCATGCCCGTACTATATATAAGCTAGGACGTGCCCGTACGTGGGTGCCCGTTCCTTGCCAAAAAAAAAAAAAAAAAAAAATTTGTGTAGGGGTGTGTGTGTGTAAACATCCTAGGGCGTGCCCGTACGTGGGTGCAAAAAAACATGCGTGCAAACAACAACAACAAAAAAAAACTTTGAAACCACGTGGCAGTAACGACCACAGAACCCCCCCCCCCCTCTATTTACATGAATGGTTTGGTCCATTCGCAACGACCACAGAACCCCCCCCCCCCTCTATTTACATGCAATGGTTTGGTCCAAAGCGAACGGCTTGCAGTGTTTGGTAAAGAAATCGCCATAGCTCGGTAACTACTTCTCCGATTAATATGAAACCTTGAAAAGGCACATCCTCGGGTCCCCAGCAATATACCTGGCAAGTTTAAAGTATATCGGACCGGTAGTTGTCGAGAAACAGCGGTCACAGACAAACATACACACATACACACATACACACATACACACATACACACAGAGATTAATGGAATTATAGATAGATTACTTCACAAATATAGGCTTTTTGGCAGAGTGGCCAGACAGAAGCCACTCCTGAGAAAGAGACACATGACAGCACACCTGGAGCTTGAAAAAAGGCACGCGAAAGATTGAGAGAATGAGGCAAAAGATTATGTGGTCTGATGAGACGAAAATGGAACACTTTGGCCTGAATGCAAAGCACTACATCTGGCGAAAACTGACCGCCGAAACTGACCAAACTGACCACCTATCACCCATCTAACACCATCCTTATCGTGAAGCATGGTGGTGGCAGCATCGTGCTATGGGGATTCTTTTCAGCAGCAGGGATTGGGGGATTTGTAGGGACATAGGGAACAAATAATGGAGCCAAATACAGGCGAATTCTTGAGGAGAACCTGCGTCATCGTGCAAAATACCTCAGGCTGCGGCAAAAATGTACTTTCCAACAGGACGATGACCCCAAGCATACAGCCAAAGCAACACTGGAATGGTTTCAGAACAACTATGTAAAAGTCCTTCAGTGGCCCAGCCAAAGCCCAGACTTGAATCCCATTGAGAATCTGTGGAAAGACTTGAAGATTTCTGTTCACCGACGCTCCCCTTTCAACTTGACAGAGATTGAGCAAATGTCCAAGGAAAAATGGGAGAAACTCCCCAAATCCAGATGTGCAAAGCTGATAGACATTCCCAAGAAGACTCGAAGCTGTAATCCCTGCCAAAGGCGCTTCCACGAAGTATTGACTCAGGGGGTTGAATACTTAAGTGAAGGAGATATTTCTTTACTTCTTTTTTAATTATTTTGTAAAAATTTTAAAATAAAAAATTCAAGTTTGACATTGAGGTATGTGTTATGTGTTGATCAGTGATAAAAAAAATATCTCAATTTAATCCATTTTAAATTCAGGCTGCAACAACAAAATATGAAAAAGTGCAGGGGTGTGAATACTTTCTGAAGGCACCTTCTTGAAGGTCATGTAAATCAAACAGGGTTTTTGGTTGTATTCATTGGGGGATAAATTATAAATCAAAAGAGCTGGTGTTAACACTGTACGAAATTTAATAAGGCCCATCTCGAATATTGTGTGCAGTTTTGGTCACAACAACTCAGGAAGGACATAACTGCCATAGAGAGGGTTGAGCGCAGGACTACCAGATTGATTCCGGGCTGAGCTAGACTCAGCTATGAGGGGCGCCTGAAGTAGAAAGGGCTTTTACATGAGAAAAGAGGCGGGGTTGAGGGGATATGATAGAGATGTTTGAAATAATGAAGTGTATGGACAAGATAAGTACAAAACAGTTCTTCTGCACAAAAAACAGTGATAAGACCATGGGACATAACTTGGGAGTAAAGAAGAGGAGAGTTAAGATGGTGTAAGGCAGGGGTCTTTGCATTGAATGGTCTCCCTCGAAAGGCAGTGGCAGCAGAAACAGTAGATAGGTTTAAATTGTAATTACTTCAGTACTTAGAAGCACTGGAGATAGAGGGATATAGGGGTACTGGCAGGACTTATTAGCAGCTTGAATGTGGATGGGTGATTGTGTGTATCCATGCGGGATCGAGTGGAATGTCTCTGAAGGTATTGTCAAGGTTGATAGTGTGTGGTTGTTGTATATTTTTCAACGAACCTTCACCCGCACCACCTCCTCCCCCCGAAAAAGGATTTCTTAAAAATATATACATCCCTATTTTATCTTAACACACTTGGATGTCCCTGAACATACCACATTGTTCTCATCCCCACTCCTCCCCTCAATTTCCTAATTATATTAGGCCAAGTAAAAAAAAAAGAAAAGTTTCTCGTCCGGACTTTTTTGAAAAAAGGAGGAGGGAGGCCCTTACTATTTACTATTTTCATTTTTTTTGCTATTTTTTTCCAAGATGGCTGCCATGAATTGAATGACCACTGTGGCTGACTTAAAGACTCTATAGTTTGTCCAATGTAATGTGAAACATGCCAGTGTTGATTGTTACCGAAAGGCCTGCAATTTCATTCCCAAATTAGCAAATAAATATATGTTTTAACTGAAATGGCATATGAATAGAATCAATCAATGGAACATGTCATGTGTTACACCGGACAAACTATATTTGAATAAAACAAAAAAGAAACAATGACAATGTTTAAATTTGGTATGTGTCCTTGTTTAATATAAATACGCAATAATACACTAATAGTACTAGAATTGTTCATATTGGGGACTACTCAGAGAACAGACCAAAAGATTGATGAAATCCTAAAAAACAACTACTGTAGTTTCATTGGAAGGCTGATCCTTCCCTCTTAAAAACCAGAAGTGGGACTAAATAATATATGTTTAATGAACAGTTTGCCTCCCCCCACATCGTGAAACTAATGACTATAGGACTTGGTCTATCTTATGGTCTGTTCCATAAATATTAAAGTAAGAAATCCCAGTGAAACTTATGTCAATCTTGTACATGTCATCCATAAATTGAGAACCATTTTAAACATTCTAACCATGCACTGCTTTACTTATGCAAAAAATGAAATTGTGATTTTCTTTCCTGCTCAGTTCTCTCTTCTTCAAACTTACAAGAGCCACTGTTATAAATATGTATGTCAAAGTATGAATACCAAACTTTCAGAACAAGGCATAATATTTGTACAAGCATGTACATGGAATTGACCGTCTATAGCACAAAGTGTCTGCGTTAAGCCTAGCATGTATTAACCAGGAAGTTCCGTTAGAGGGCGGGATCCATAATAGTTCAGATCATCAATGCACAAGATACGATCAGCAAACGCCCGGAAACGGCAAGTTTTAGACCGAGTTTGTTCGCAAAACTATTTTTTTTTTAAACAAGTATATATTTAAAAAAAATAGTATTAAATAGTAAATAAAAGTAGGCGGCGACCAAAGAGGAAGCTGGCGGGGACAAGAAACATTTTTTTTTTTTTACTTGGCCTTAGTCATTTTGATTGATATATTTGGTCTGGTGTTTGCGTCGGGCAGGCATGATGGGCCAAATATCCTCATTCTTCAAATAATTTCCTTGTAATCAGTTGGCCAGGTCGAGGCCTGATGTTCGACTGAAGGTGAAAGGAATTTGAAATTTTTCCGATATCTCGCCAACTCTTCGCAAGGACTTCATGGAATCTTTAACGTTCATCAGCAGATGGTACCAAATGGAAGACCAATTGTTATATCGCCCTGCACATGAAATACCAGGCTGACAGACAGTTTATAGCCGTGCCAACATTTTAACTGAGGTGAGCCCAGTTCACTTACCTTACCTCTCGGCTCTCCTTCCAGTAAATCATTATGAATATGAAAATGAATGATCGTTTTTAGGCCATTTTCCCTGCTAGAGCGGGGGTTAGCCTTGCGGGCCCCATGACAATCATGGTTCCCTGTTTGAGGCAATGTTTTTATGGCCGGATGCCCTTCCTGACGCCAACGCTTGGTCACGCTCTTACGATGCGCAGGGATACGGCATACCTATTCTAAACCAGGGTACACACCGGGATCATTCATCCCAGCAAGCTGGTACTCAATTTGCCGACCTCGGAAGGATGATAGGCTGAGTCAACCCTCCTGGTGTTAATTCAGTGATCGACCGGGATTCGAACCCAGGATCCTCGGATCCCAAGCCGGCACCCTAACCGCTAAGCCAACACCAGGCTCTTCCAGTAAATCATTATACAACACAATATAGACACATTATGCCACAATCCTGCCACCCACTGGGCCTCACCTCTTGATTGCCGTGTTATGTAATGAATGATCTGCCTCGGAAGATTTTTGCTTCATAGTGGGCAAATAGGGGGGAGGGGGCTGTTGGGGAATGCTTTTTTTGGTAGGAGAATGCTCATTGAGAAGCTCTCATTGGTTTTATGCAAAGGTTCATTTTCACTTCGAGAAATAGTGAAGATAATGGCCCTATCACCGCCTCTAGCTTGGATTAGTGGAGGAAGTTTGTCACTGTTCCTTCTTTGTTACATTCTCCTCCAAAATTACAACCAAAGCGTCTGGGATTTCTTTGCTTTCCACAATTTATTATGTTCATTTTTGTTTTCTTACCAGGGCTTTGAATGTAGCGGACTGTGGATTTTGCTTTCATTAAATCTTGATTTGGCCAACCAGTGCCTCCTACAACAGGAATATAACTAGAACGGCACTCGGTAGAGCGCATACCTCTGCTAGGCTGAAGAGTTTCTTTTGTATCCCAAATTATAGGCCAGATCTGGATTCTGACCTGAACCAAAATCTAATCGGCTTGTTCTTGTCACCTAAGCAACTCATCCCCACAAGTTTAGTCATAACTTTTTAAAATATCATGTTATATTTCGCTTTTCGCCCAATATCTTAATGGTGAAGAATCACTTGAAAATTTAACAATTCTCGTATCCGAATCCATATTCAGATCTTCACCAAAATCGAAACGATTCTTCCTTGTCACACACACAACCTCTCCATCAAGTTTCGTCCAAATCCATCCATAACTTTTTGAGATATCCTGCTGTGCATCGTTTTTGGCCGTATCTCCCAATGGTGAAGATTCACTTTAAATATTCTACTAGCCGGATCCGAATCCGGATCTTCACCAAAATCTAATCATTTTGTCCTGCATACTACCTCTCCGCCAAATTTTGTCCGAATCCGTCCACAACTTTTTGAGATGTCTTTTTCACAAACAGACAGACAAACAGACAGACAGGGTGAAAACATAACCTCCATCCACCTTCGGTGGCGGAAATAACTAGAATGACACTCGGTAGAGCACATACCACCACTCGGCTGAAGTATACACTGAAGTTAGTTGTTATTACTGCTATATACTCAAGAAATTTGGATTTGAGATCAAAAGATGACTAGAACGCCACTCAGTAGAGCGCATACTCCCGCCGTGGGTTTAGTTGGGATAATACGTTTTGTTTAACATCCCCTCTCCCCAAAACAATAAATGAAAAAGAAAGTAAGCCCTAACTGTCAGAGAATTTATTTTGATATATCTCGGAATTAGAGGAGAAAAACATCATTTAAGAAAAAGAATAAAAGCTTTAATGCAGTAAAACAGAAAAAAAAAATCCCCCAAAAATTCCCCAAAAAAATTCCTGGATCCGGAATAATATCCTGAGCTTCACCAAAAACGAATCAATTCTTCCTTATCCCAAGGGCAATCATCCCACCAACTTTCATCCAAATCCGTTCAGAACTTTTCCAGATATCTTGTTCACAAACATACGAACACACACACACACACACACACACGGACGGACACGATCGAATGCGTTACTCCCTAACGGGAGTAAATATGAGGCAAGAGTACAGAAGGTCAGTTTTTATTTCTTGGTATTTCCATCCATAGATGTTTTATCACTGGAGAACAATCGCACTTTATATGTTCAGTCCTCCCATTTTAGGTAAGTATAAGTGTTGTGGAAATCATTCAAGACTACAACTTTAGTCCATCTGTTGGTTTAATTCCATTAAGACCTTTGACATCATTCTGCAAATACAGGGATGCAATAGAAATAAGGTTTGGCATCACATAGGTCAATCCATAATATTGTTACGCAACCGTGATTAACACCACAGTTACGGATGGCCGATTTGCGAGACTTTAACTCCCGAGGCGAAAACTCAATGGCGGATTCAAACTCAACACAAACGCGCAGAATGGCGGGACACAGCGAAGGCTCCGCAACCGTACCTATTAAAATCAAACACCCAGGAAACTGCGTTCAAATATATACAGAAAATAATATAAGGATTTATTATGGAAAAGTAAAGCCAGTGAAAAAGCCCGCCGGTAAATCTAATATCCTAGATCGGGACGTCCCCACACGACTGACAGCAAACACAAAACGAGGGAGATGAATACGAAAATAACACGTCTCGTCATGTAAAGTGTAAACGCGGAGATCGGGCTTATCTGGCTCCTTTCGTCTTCAGTGTAACACGGCCCCGCGCCTCCAAGCGCCACCAGGCCTCGTCGGTTCAACGGCACACCCACACCACGAGCTCCCTTGCTCCAAAGGTCCAACGCAGGGCTGCACAGAGCAGACGAACTCCACTTGACCAGGGACAGGAAGGACTCCTTTTAACTCCACTCGACTCGACTCTCTGCGGGAGTGCTGGCAGCCAAGTGCCAACTGTTCAGTGCCAACTGTTCAACGAACTGCAACGAACTGCTGCGAACTGCCGCGTGCTCTGTGTGCTCGGTGTCCTCGGTGTGCTCGGTGTGCCAACTGCCGACTGCCTCAACTCCCCACCAACTGCCGACTTGATCGCTCATCGACGTGTGTGTCCGTGTGTCGCCGTCTCCTCGGTGTCACGAAATGGCGTCCGACCGTCGCATATATTGGTGGCCGATGACGTCACATTGGCGCACTCCTCAGCCAATCATAGCCTCCCAACTTGCCGGCTCGCCCAGGTCACGCCCTCTGCGGCATGCTACTCCTGACATCTCCCGTCCGCGACCCAAGCTGGTTCCGCGTGTAACACGTGCCAGGCGAGGTTTGTAGGCCTTGGAGGTGCGAACGGCGGCGGCCAACCTTGGCGGTGTTTTTGGCCTGGTTTCCTGTCCATTTATTACGAAGTCAATGTCAGGGAAAGGGATTATTTAATGTTGCGCTAAGGACCTAACTAATGTTTATGTGGTTTGCAGTGCCATAATGGACAAAGGTTTGACTACTAGGTGAGACTCACAGGGGCGTTACCTTTAATCCCTCACTATTTAACACTCGGACCTCCAGGTAGATCCACAATCATACATCTTACCCCGACAAACGCCTAAACATCAATAACTTATTACATGTAGAGTCCCTGTCACGACAGCCGAATACCTACCTATTCAGATCTACCTAGCTCTAGATATTGCTCTACCAAATTCATAACACAGCCCCCCCCCCTGGAACCGTAGCTCCTGCAAGGTTCACCGCAGGCGCTACCATTCCAGCCTTAACACTTACTGTCACACACTTAATTAACCTATGAAATAAATCAGGAAGGGCTGCGGGAAGTGAGTCGGACTACCTACCTACACTTCCTTAACATGCTGAACCCCTTAACCATCATGCAAGTATGTACATTTTCTTCGTTGTTCCTGTGGAGGGAGGAAACAACAACACACAACACTAACTTAACCACAAAACTTAACCATCTGTCCAAACTCAAAACTCTAGCCTTTGTACATACCCCGGTCTACAGACCGCGTCCCCCGGTGGATGCCACAAGACACAACCTTACCTGCGGGGCCATCCCCAATGCATCCCCCTAAATTTCCACGGCCCTGTCCAGATGTTACAGGTGAGTGACACGGCTCGGTGGATTTCGCCCACATTCATGCAACACAGACCCCTTAACCACTCATTCTCATTCCATAGGTCATCAAGGCATTTCAAAAATCAACAAAGCACTTATTTCAATACACCCCCTGCAGGACCATGGCATTGATGTCATTCACGTGTGTGTGCATTCCTCAACTAGGCAGCGGGGAGGTACCGCACAAAAAGATGGTGGGGGCGCATCAGGCTGTGGTGCCCGCAGTCCCAAAAACAAGTCAACCGACTTACAAGTTCATTGCCCCCCCCCCCCTTTACCTCTTGGCCCCGTGACAGCCCAACAGCCCCTTTCCGCCGTTACCTCGCCGGTGAGGGTCTCCACACACACCAGGCTCCTTTGCCTCCTGCTTTCGCGCAGCAACACGGGTCACCGGGGGACTTCCTCACCCCGCGGCGCCCAACCAGACCCTCCACCGACGAGCTCCAATTTCCAGTTACCACCGGCTGCCAGGGGTAATTGCCGCAGAGGGGGGCCCGCAGGCATCGCTCCTCAGAGCTTGCTCTGTACCTGCGGACACACACACCTTCCCCACCCACAAGACCCCAAAACACACTTCCTCCCCCGCTGCCATTCAATTCTCCACACAACTCAGCACAATTCAGTACAATTCTTGGTGTAAAAGGTGTTACAAGGCTTGCCATGGCCTGCCACATGTGAAATCCCCCAGTTCACATTTAAACCATCACACATTTCCAAAAGCACATTTCCAAAAGCACAAGTATCGCCCCTCATTATCTCCAATAATCATCACTCACTCTCCAGGTTCCACTCTCACGACCACATCAAAACACCTAACCACAATACAAAAACATACGCCACCCACAAGACACTGTGGCTCCCATTCCATCCCCTCACCGGCCATGTCATCACTTTCACCCGCCTCCCAACTCCAATTTACATGTCCCCAATTTCCAAAGCAAGTCCTGAAGCCTGGGACAGTACTCCTCAAAACACTCACCTCAAGTGCAGGTAGTTGCAGGTTGGTCAGGTCCAAAGTGCAATCCACCCATACAATTCCCAAAATTTCACATTGGGCCTACCAAATACTTCCAAATTTCTCTTTTGTCCCCACTACACTGGCAGGTATGTGGATCAGCATCCAACGTGATCCTCGCTACACAACTACCTGTGGCCACGACAGCTCTGCACCTCTACCGTGCAAGGGTCACCGGGACAAGGTGAGCAGTCAAAACGCCAACATGGCCCATGAGTGTCCATAAGGGTGCGACCCACCATCCATCCTTCGGCCCCCCTGCGAGGAACACAGCTGCAGCAGCCCCAGCTGGCCAATGTGGTGAGCACTTGCTGCCACAACACACACTACCGCACACACAACCTCGGCCCTGGGGGGCACGGTCGCAGTGCGTGGCATCCCTACAGCCACGTCCCCTGCACCTCCCCATCATCCCCCAGTCCGACTACAGAACTGCAGCCCCCCCAGTGCTCACCCACATTTGACCACACCAAGGTCCAGTCAACAGCCATGCTCCACCAGGAGACCCACCCAGAAGACATGGTCCACACACCTCGGACACGCACAGCACCACGTTGACCCTCAGGCTACACAACTACATCCCCATCATCCCGCGTCCCAAATATCAGCACAGTTGCCCCCGCAACCAGTTGAAAGCTGTGTCTTGCTACCCTATTAATTTCATCACAGCCTCCAACACTTTGGTCTACACACCTGGATCAATAATGGCGTCACTGTACAGTGTCCACCATGGCATTTCAAAATCCACCCTTAAATTTGCATCTAACCCACAGATTACCCATGCCAAACATTTGTCACCTTTTACTAACCTCACCAAAGAAGGATGCTTTGCCATACACATGCCAGCCGAGCATGGCCCATATGCTCGGCTCGTTACACATCTCCCGATTCACATCCCCATGGCTCTCTTCCCAACCCGAGAGTCCATAAATCATAACGGAGCATCTGTGGAGGGTCACTCACACCATCACGTTCCACAGATGCCCCAATGGTTGTCCGGCAGGCTATCTCCATCCCTGTCCATTCGGTTTGACCCGCGTCCATCGACCAACACGGCATGGCAGGTCATCACATGCCAGTTGTCCCAAAGTCTCAGGGAGAGGGTGTCAGGTCGCATACCCGGGTGATCACCACATCAGTCCCAAGTTGGCCGTCCGCAGTGCCACCACCAAAGCGCGACCCACAACACCTCCCCCTAGTGGTCCTCAATATTTGCCATCCCAGGCTTGAGAAACCACCTCGGACCCCCCCTGGAGGTCTTAACCCCCACCAGGGTCCGGTGACCCTGCCGGCCCGAGCCACCAGCTCGGACGGCGCCCCGACGGACAAGGGACGCCACACTCCACCAGACCCCCCGTGGGACCCAGGTCGTACCTCGACACCCAAGGCTGGACCCCACGTCCAAATCTCGCCATCACAGCCCCCCAGCTGGCCGGCATACCCAAATTTTGAAAGGGGCAACTTTTGCCCGAGGCCATCACCCATGACCTCTCCATATCCAGATCCCGCAGCCCGGGGACCAATCCAAACCATGGCTGCTCCAAATCAAGTTCCCATTGTAATTTTATTTTAAATTTTATTTTACAAATTTTCATTCCCACTGCCAAACCGCAGCTGCAGGGAACAACCTCTACCACCGGTTGTTCTGCCCCTCCCTGCAGTTGATCCAAATTCCCTACAGGGACCAAATCTCCAGAAGCTCTATCTCCCGATCCTCCAAGATCCAAATCCAGCCCGGAGCCAACACACTCCCCCAACTGGTTGTCCAATTTTGGAGCCTCTGTTTCCAAATAGCAGTGTACAGTGAGCGTCCCCTCGGTCATTCCAACCACCTCCTCGGACCAACTCACCTCATCACCCAGGCTCCTTTGGGCCTGAACCAGCTCTACCTCCATGGGACTGTCACAGGTCTCCAGCCGCTGGATCAAATCATCCTCATCATCATCATCATTACAAATCATTCCTGGCCCCGCCAGGCTTTGATCAATATCCCCAATAAATACCCGGTCCGGCTCTATCGCATGGACCCCCAAAAACTCTACCCCCTCTTGCTCCGCACCACCGCCCTGGTGCTGCACAATTCCAAATTCATCCCCCGGTTGGGGTGTTGTGACATCCACACGGTCCCGATAAACAACCAGGCCAGAATGTGGGAAACATTCCCCATTACAACTCTCACATTCCAAATTTCCTTCCCCGCTCACCTCCTCGGCCAATTTGCCCCCCTGTCGGTTGAGCAGTCCCCATTCCTCACTCTGCTGTAGCATTCTGGCATCCACCCGGCCCCGATAGCCTTCCAGGTCCCCATTTGCTTTATCAATTCGAGCATTTGTGGCACCAATCTGACCCTCCAACTTTTCCCCCATTTGGACAGCCTGGGTCACGCCCTCCTCTATTTTTGACATTAATTCTTCACGTTTCAATTCAATTTCCACCCCTATGGCTTTTTCCATCTCCCCCATTTGAGTTTCTACTTTACCCTCAAATTTCCCCAGTCTGTCCGTAATTTGGTTTTGCACTCTCCCTTCTATGCCATCAATTCGTTCCCCCAGCTGCTGTGCCATTTCCCCAATTTTTCCTTCCAATTGTTCATTCCTTTCCTTTATTTCATTCCCTTGTTCATTCATCACCTCCATTTTTCCCTCCAATCCATCGATTTTGCTGTCCATCCCTTCGATTTGTTCTTTCAATCCCTCCTTTAATCCTTCAATTTTATCACTCTGGGCATTCAGTTCCCCTTTTAACCCATCAATTTTATTTCCCATTCCTTCAATGTGTCCCTCCAATCGATCACTCATTCCCTTCATTCCTTCCCTCCATTCCTTCCCCTGCGACTCCATTTTATTTTCCAACCCACTTTTCATTCCTCCCATATCATTACTCATTTTATTTTCCAGCCCGTCAATTTTATCATTTAATTCCCGACTGGCTCGCTCACCCTGAGCATCCATTAATTCCTTTAAAAATTTCATTAAAGCCTGGTCGTCTCTCGGGGCCGTCCCATTTGTTCCCGACTCCCCGGTAGGGGAGGGGGATAAGTTGGTGCTCGGGACGGGGGAGGTTCCAAGGCTCACCTCGACATTTAATTCCCCTATTTCCGGCTCACTCCCAACGCTGACGGAGGCCTCGCTGCGTACTTCCATCTCATCAATTTCCGACATCCGCTTTCCGGAAGATTGTTTCCCGCGCGCGTATTTATTTTAATAATTCCTGAAACAATTTAAATTTGACGAAGACGCGATATCGCGCTCCGTTTGCCCGATTGATTATTAAATTTCTCCGCCTCGACTATAAAAATTTTGCGTTCGAACGTCGGGCGCAATGTACGCCCGACCGTGTCGATGTCTCCCCGCGGACAAAAAAATTTGTCCGCCGTGTCGATGTCTCGCCGCGGACAAAAAATTTGTCCGACGGGTTCAAATCCTACACTCCTGACACCACTTGTTACGCAACCGTGATTAACACCACAGTTACGGATGGCCGATTTGCGAGACTTTAACTCCCGAGGCGAAAACTCAATGGCGGATTCAAACTCAACACAAACGCGCGGAATGGCGGGACACAGCGAAGGCTCCGCAACCTTACCTATTAAAATCAAACACCCAGGAAACTGCGTTCAAATATATACAGAAAATAATATAAGGATTTATTATGGAAAAGTAAAGCCAGTGAAAAAGCCCGCCGGTAAATCTAATATCCTAGATCGGGACGTCCCCACACGACTGACAGCAAACACAAAACGAGGGAGATGAATACGAAAATAACACGTCTCGTCATGTAAAGTGTAAACGCGGAGATCGGGCTTATCTGGCTCCTTTCGTCTTCAGTGTAACACGGCCCCGCGCCTCCAGGCCTCGTCGGTTCAACGGCACACCCACACCACGAGCTCCCTTGCTCCAAAGGTCCAACGCAGGGCTGCACAGAGCAGACGAACTCCACTTGACCAGGGACAGGAAGGACTCCTTTTAACTCCACTCGACTCGACTCTCTGCGGGAGTGCTGGCAGCCAAGTGCCAACTGTTCAGTGCCAACTGTTCAACGAACTGCAACGAACTGCTGCGAACTGCCGCGTGCTCTGTGTGCTCGGTGTCCTCGGTGTGCCAACTGCCGACTGCCTCAACTCCCCACCAACTGCCGACTTGATCGCTCATCGACGTGTGTGTCCGTGTGTCGCCGTCTCCTCGGTGTCACGAAATGGCGTCCGACCGTCGCATATATTGGTGGCCGATGACGTCACATTGGCGCACTCCTCAGCCAATCATAGCCTCCCAACTTGCCGGCTCGCCCAGGTCACGCCCTCTGCGGCATGCTACTCCTGACATCTCCCGTCCGCGACCCAAGCTGGTTCCGCGTGTAACACGTGCCAGGCGAGGTTTGTAGGCCTTGGAGGTGCGAACGGCGGCGGCCAACCGTGGCGGTGTTTTTGGCCTGGTTTCCTGTCCATTTATTACGAAGTCAATGTCAGGGAAAGGGATTATTTAATGTTGCGCTAAGGACCTAACTAATGTTTATGTGGTTTGCAGTGCCATAATGGACAAAGGTTTGACTACTAGGTGAGACTCACAGGGGCGTTACCTTTAATCCCTCACTATTTAACACTCGGACCTCCAGGTAGATCCACAATCATACATCTTACCCCGACAAACGCCTAAACATCAATAACTTATTACATGTAGAGTCCCTGTCACGACAGCCGAATACCTACCTATTCAGATCTACCTAGCTCTAGATATTGCTCTACCAAATTCATAACAATATAGTTCAATGAAAGCAAGCGTAATATTCTATGCGGTACGTACCGTTAGCGAGTCTACTAGTCAATGTAACATGTCACAGGAGAAGTCGTCAAGAGCAGCGGCTGCATCGGGTCTTATAGCCGCGCCCCCCTAGCGGTGTCAGCGAGCAGCGAGCATCACCTGGGTTCAGCATTAATACGATTTCACTACATTCTCCCCACCGTTAGAATTACACTGCCGTGTGGCTAGAATCGAGCGAGGCGTCAGCATTAACAGGGTGCGGATTTATGGTATCAGTCGGCCCAACCATACCGGTCCGAACGGCGAATTTCCCTGCCAGCACGTGTCCGAAATTCCCCGGGTACGGCATCACGTAACCCAGAGACCCCGGCGTCGGAGTAGCTGCTGGAGTCAGGTGACGAAGGGGGTACCACCAAGCCTTCAGGCAAGGGTGGCTGTGGCGAAGGGAGGGCCGGCAGACGTTCAGTGACGGAAGTGTCGGAAGAGTCCATAGTCTCATAGATTGGCTCATCCGATTCCTTATAAGGGTCGGTGACCCCGCATGGGGCAAGATGGCGTACGGAGACAGTGGACTCACGCCCATCTGCCGTCATCACACGTGCATGCTCGGGATTAGCCTGGAGTACCTGCACTTTGTCCACTAAGGGGTCGTACTTGCTCGTGTGGACCGCCCGTTTGAGATAGGCCGGTCCGGGCTCAGCGAGCCAACTGGGTAATGACCGGATACACCCCGAGCTCCTCGGGTGGCGGAAAAGTCTCTCATGGGGAGTCTGGTTGGTGGCCGTACATAGGAGAGCCCTAATCGAGTTCAGCGCCGCAGGTAGCGACCAAGCCCATTTATCGAGGCCCCGGCCGAGGGTCCGGAGGTTGAGCACGACGGCCCTCCATATAATCCCGTTGAAGCGTTCGATCTGCCAATTCGCTTGGGGTCTGTACGGCGTGGTATAACTAGAAGCGACGTTATTTTGGAGCAAGTAGCCTCGCACGTCCTGAGACAAAAAGACCGCACCCCGATCAGTATGCACGTAGGCCGGGTACCCAAATATGGAGAACAAATTCTGCAGGCATCGCATTACCGTGGCAGCCGTCATATCCACGCAAGTATAAGCAAAAGGAAATCGCGAGTACTCATCGACGATACTGAGCAGATAGCGAGAGTTACTCGACACCGGCAACAGGCCCTTGAAATCCATCGCCAATCTTTCCCACGGCCTCTTAGCCCTAACCAGCGTCCCCATGGGAGGGTTATAGAAACGTGGTTTGATTTCTGCGCAGATAGCGCAGTCGCGACAGATACGGCGGATATCGTCAATCGAGTACGGTAGATTGCCACGTCGCACAAAATGAGCGAAACGCGTCACGCCCGGATGCCCTGCAGTTTCGTGCAAAGCGCGTAGGCCCTCCAGAGTGATGATACCCGCGCACGTAACCGGTCTCGATAAGGCGTCGGCGACCTGATTATCCTTCCCCGGGCGGTATTTGATAGTGTAGCAGAAGTCGGCAAGCTCTATACGCCAGCGAGTGATTTTCTCATTCTTAATGCGCTGGCGTGTAAGGTGTCGTACATGAACGCAACACTTTGCTGGTCCGTGATGATTTGAAAGCATCGTCCGAGTAAGTACGGGCGCCATCGCCGAATCGACTCGACGATCGCGTATGCTTCCTTTTCGACGGACGAATGTCTCCGCTCAGCAGAGGTAAGAGTCCGTGAAAAGAAAGCCACCGGGCACCCACCTTGGGAGAGGGTCGCCGCTATAGCATGATCCGAGGCATCACTTTCTCGGACGAAAGATCCGCTCTCGTTGATCGTCGCCACAGCGGCACTGGCGATGTCGGCCTTAAGGCCTCCAAAGGCCGCCAAAGCGGCCGGACGCAGAAGGAATGTGTCGCAGGCCACAAGGGGGCGAAGTTTCGCGGAGAAATTTTGGACCCACTTAGAGTAATGGGCGAATAGCCCGAGAGCGCGCTTCAGGGACGCCCGATCGCTGGGAGGGGCCATGTCGAGCAGAGGTTGCAGATGCTCCTTATCCGGAGCGACTGAGCCATGGGTCACGGTGTACCCCAGAATATCTATCTTGCATAGGGAGTATTGACACTTAGCCTCATTCATGGTTAAGCGATACCTCTGCGCGACCTCGAGGAAGCGCTTCAGATTAGCATCGTGGTGCCCTTGGTCATACCCACAAACCGTAAGATTGTCTAGATAGACGAAAACATCGGTCAAGTTCTCCCTCGCAATGAGGTCATCCATGGCCCTCTGGAAACAGGAGAACCCCGTTCGTCACCCCAAAAGGCAATCGAGTAAACTGGTACAACCGTTGCCCCGACTCAAAAGCGGTATAAATACGATCCGACCTAGAGATAGGGATCTGATGATACGCACTACGGAGATCGACAGTGCTGTAGACCGAGTATTGGGCCACCTGTCGCATCAGCGCGTCCATCGCCGGAAGGGGGTAGGCATCCAGCTGTGTAAAACGGTTAATTGTTTGGGAATAGTCGATTACCATGCATCTGCGGTGTGCGTCGCTTCGCACCACTAAGACCTGGGCCCGCCACGGCGACCCGCTGGATTCTATGATGCCGTCTTTCAAGAGCTGAGCCGTCTCTCCCGCAATGAATTGCATGTCTGCTCGAGAGTAGCGCCGTGATTTTACCGCAACAGGAGTACAGTCAGAGGTTAAATTGGGGAACAGCGAAAGTGGCTGGATTTCCATTTTCGCTAGGGCACACACAGCAAGCGTGTCAGTCCCACCAACAGCAAGCGTGTCTGGCCCACCAAACTCCATTTCCAGTCGTCCATGTCGCTTAAGGAAATCGTGTCCTAACAGAATGTCAGCACATAAAGCAGGTAAGACCATGAGGTGTACATCTGGGAAAACCCGTCCCTTTATCACGAGTTTCAATCAACATTCCCCCTTTGTGCTGAGCCGAAGTCCCTGGGAAGCCATGAAGATCCGTCTCGTAGTCCCCATGACCCGCCAACCATGCCTGTGCACTAGTCGCTGATCGATAAAACTATCCGTAGACCCTGTATCCACCAAGGCCTGCACACAATGGCCCTCGACCATGAGGGTAATAACGGCTTGAGCCAGGCTGGTCGAGCCTGCTGGGAGTGGGACCGAACCTCCCGAGTGAGTCGGTCGCACCTCGCGGGTGGGTCCTATGCCAGCCGCAGTTTTCCGGGCATCAGAGGGTGCCCGGGGAGTTTCGTATAAGTTGTCAGGGTGCGTTCCCATGCAATCAGCAGTGTTGCGGTCGTTGCCGGAGTATTCGTTGTGCATGGGGCATCCGTTAAAGCTGTCAGAGAGCCTTCCCATGCATTCCGCCGTCTTGCCATTCAAAATCGCCGTTTGACGAGTATGGGCCTCAGTAGTCTTGCCATTCAAAATCGCCATTTGACGAGTATGGGCCTCCGTAGTTTGTACCAAACGCGTGTCGCCCCCAGAGGACGCTGTACGCTCTTGAGAGACGTAGCGTGTACGTACCGCCGGGGTTTGGCGAGGCCCCAAAGTCCCTCGCGTTGCCCGGAGTCTAGTCAAGGACGCACGTTCCATGTCCGATTGAGGATGAGACTGTTGTGGCTGTCCGGTGTCTCTTGCCAAGGTCGATTGGGCGACCAGGGGCCCGCAAGGAGGGGCACTGCCCATCAAAGCCGGGTAAGGCGCCGTGTTCCGTGCTCGGCCCATAGGCTCCGCAATAAGCCCATTCAAGGTCGCGCGCGGCCGCGAACTGCGTGCGGTTTTCCGGCACACTTTTGCATAGTGCCCCTTTTGCGAGCACATATGGCATATTGCGTCCCGAGCCGGACACACTGGCCGGGGATGTCGTTGACCCCCACAGAAGTAGCATGCGGCTCCGCATAAGGCCTTGGGTCTGACCGTAGCGGCAGCTGTCAGGATCCCCGGATCCTCCGCCGGGGCTACCTGGAGTTCTGCGAGCGGGTCCGCTCCCGGTTCGTCTGCAGTAGCACTCTCTGGCCGTGCGTGTAGTGAGGTCCCCGCCAAGAGGCGCGTGCGATCATAGTCGTTCGACTGCAGCCGCGCTTCGGTGTATACTTTTCCTTGTTCTAGAGCCGCCGTGAAGGTCAGGTCGGTCTTCTCCAAGAGCTTGAGCCTGAGGTCCTGAGAGGAGACTCCGGAGACGAAAGCATCTAGGAGAAGGTCATCTTGAACCTGCTCGTGAGTCCGTGGCTCTTGGGTGCTGTCTAGCAGGAGTTGCCGAAGCTCCTGGGCATAGTGATCCATCGACTCGTTTGGTTGCTGGCGTCGTGATGATAGCAAATGCCGAGCATATATCACGCTCTTTTGCTTTATGTACAATCGCTTGAGCTCCGCAACAGCGAGGTCGTACGTCGCACATCGCGCAATACTGTTGTACACCTTGTAGTCGACTCTGGACTGGAGCACTGCTAGCTTCGCAGCAGCTGTCGGCTCGGTGTCCTGGTCAGCGAACTGATTCTCCAAAGTTTTCAACCAGTGAGTCAGTTGCAAACCAGCATCCGGGGCTTGCGGGTCGGCGCAGAATTGCGAAACCGCCAGCATCTTGCTTCCCGCCATGTCCGTAGATTTTAATGGAATTAAGTGTTGTGGAAATCATTCAAGACCACAACTTTAGTCCATCTGTTGGTTTAATTCCATTAAGACCTTTGACATCATTCTGCAAATACAGGGATGCAATATAAATAAGGTTTGGCATCACATAGGTCAATCCATAATATAGTTCAATGAAAGCAAGCGTAATATTCTATGCGGTACGTACCGTTAGCGAGTCTAATAGTCAATGTAACATGTCACAAGAGAAGTCGTCTAGAGCAGCGGCTGCATCGCGTCTTATAGACGCCCCCCCCCCCCCCCCCCCCCCCCCTAGCGGTGTCAGCGAGCAACGAGCATCACCTGGGTTCAGCATTAATACGATTTCACTACAATAAGTATTGGAACAGATTAACTTAAAGGAAGCTAAAGTAGATAATCATGAGTATTTGGTTCCATATTCCTTGCAATAACTACATCGAGCCTGTGAACGATGGACATCACCAAACTCTTGGCATCTTCCTTTGAGATGCTTTGCCAAGTCTTTACTGCAGCCATTTTCAGTTGTTATTTGTTCTGGGGGGGTTTCTGACTTTAGTCTCTTCAGCAAGAGAAATTCATGCTCCATTGGATTTAAATCAAAAGATTGACTTGGCCAGTCTAAAACCTTCCACTTTCCCCCTGATGAACTCCTTGGTTGTGTTGGTAGTGTGTTTTGGGTCATTGTCTTGCTGTATGGTGAAGTGCTGCCCAATGAGTTTGGAGGCATTTTCTTGTCCATAGGCAGACAAAATGTTACTGTAAACTTCCAAATTAATTCTGCTGCTGCCATCATTAATTACATCATCAATAAAGATGAGTGAGCCAGTTCCAGAGGCAGCCATGCAAGCCCAAGCCATGACACTACCTCCACAATATGTTTCACAGATGAGGTCATATGCTTTGGGTCATATGCAGTTCGTTCCTTTCTCCAAACTTTCACCTTTCCATCACTTTGGTAAAGGTTTATCTTGATCTCATCTGACCATAAAACCTCTGTACTTCTTGGCAAATTAAAATCTGGCCTTTCTATTTTTGGTGACGATGAGAGGTTTGCATCTCATGGTGTCATCATCTGCACTTGAGGTTGTTTGTAATATTATGGACAGTTGTTTTAGGGTTTTTCTTCACAGCTCTGATGATTTTTCTGTCATCAACTGCAGTTGTTTTCCTTGGCTGACATCTGTTACGAAGTACAATAGTGATTTCTATGCCAAATTTTCCAAGATATGCTATGCCCAATGTTGTGCTATTGTTCTAATTGAATTATTCTGTTCTTTCAGTTTCCCATTTGCTTGTTTTCGTTCATAGACAAAATTCCCCCGCACTCCATCTTCATCGACTTTACACCTCCTCTGCACATAGGTTTTCTTTTTTTCTTAACTTCGTATATAACCATCTTACAATTGTACTCATTTGTTTGAGTTGTTGCTTGCCGTTCTTGTATATATATTAGGGTGGTCCAAAATGCAAAAAAAATCACTTTTTTATCTGGATTTTGATGCTCTATTGGATTATTGTTAGAAATGGTCCAAATCATTCACCCAAAAAATATTTTGCATCTGAGTCATCTATAAACACATACACACTCAACATATAAATTTGTCATTTTGGTCAATTTTAATGAAAATCGTCCATGTTGAGAGGCTTACAAAGACTTCAGAAATATTTTTTCCCTAAATAATGTCATTGATGGTACATAACCCTGTGAAGTCCTCATGGTCGAAACATGAGTCAGACATGTATGAACATGTTTCAAACATGTTTCAAGCATTGTCAAACATGTTTCGACCATGATGATTTCACACTCACAGGCGCAATGCGCATGCAAAAAGTCATGAACCACAAAATGGCTTAGTACATGTACTTTTTGTACTTTTTGTACTAAAGTGCATGTATCTTTTCCACCTAGGTTGCTATTGGATTGTTCTCATTTAGCCAAATTTGGTGAAAAACGCCATATTTCAATTGAATTGTGTATGAGTTTCTAGATGGAATTGAGCGAAAATATTTGGTGGGTGAATGTTTTAGACCATTTCTAACAATAATCCAGTAGAGCATCAAAATCGGAGAGATCGATGTTTTTTGGACCACCCTTATATATATATGTTTGATGCATCAACTTTCCATCATGCATCATAAATGCACAGCAAACAAATGCATTACTCACAAGCATTTACTAGAAGGAAACAAATTTTGTAGTTCTAGCACTGGACAAAAATTCCCCATCACCTCCTATATGAACTGCCAATCGACATGGGTCATATACCTAATCACTTGCCAAAAGTGCACCAAACAATATGTTGGAAAAACTGAGAATACACTCTACACACGATTTAATAACACCCGGTCAGAAATCAATAACTTCCACACCAGTCAGGGCAAATCTCTACCTTACACGATACACTTTAATCAACCGGATCACTCTATAAATGACATTCAGATCTCTGCCATTGAATCAATCACAAATCGATCACACATCACGATTCTGAAACGTGAGTCCTTTTGGATACATAAACTTCGGACAAAAATCCCTCATGGCATAAATTTTGATGATTAAAGCATGTTCCTACATCAACCCAATCAAATTGTTAACCGTAACCCATTCATTCATTCATTCATTCATCCATACACCCATTCATTCATTCTACCTTTGTATGTCATTTATATAAATATATAAATATATTATATGAATATAAATGGCATATGAATATAAGCTTGTATGTTTATGTATGTATGTATCCCTATATTTGTATATGCACGTGCACCGGAAATGTAACGCAAACCGTAACTGTAAGCTGCGCTTCACTTCCGTTGAACTTGGGGCCGGTGAGTGAGCTTTGGCGTGGCTCTTCCTTCTGTATGCATTTTCTACACATATCACACATCTTACACACATATTACTACACATACTTGACTGATATACATACCTAGTGTTTTTGTAGACTCAGCGTAGACCTTTGTTGGTCGAAAGCTTGTCGAATTAAAGATCGAAGCCCTGAAGCTACGTCCGCGTCTTATTCAATCTCCCGATTATTTATTCAATGCAAATGAGATGCCCTGCTCGTACTGTGGAGTTTCTACTATTTCTCATAGTTATATATATATATATATATATATATATATATATATATATATATATATATATATATATATATATATATACAAGAATGGGGGATGGGGACCGCAAGGCTAACCCCCGCTCTAGCAGGGAAAATGGCCTTAAAATGCATGTTGTTGTGTGTTGTGTGTGTGTGTATATATATATATATATATATATATATATATATATATATATATATATATATATAGCCGTCCTTCGTCCTTACAGCTGTGCACGCTCTTTTGTACATTGCCATCACTACTCTGATCAACCATTCCTCCACTCCTAACTTCCTCAATGCCCATGACACTACTTCACATGTAACACTATCCAATGCTTTCTCCAGATCAACAGACCCAAGAAACAACTTCTTCCTCTTCTCCATGTACTTCTCCTGCAACTGCCTCAACATAAAAAGCGCGTCTGTCGTTCCTCTTCCTGGCATAAATCCAAACCGCATTTCGTCGATCTTCACTTTCTTCCTTATCCTCTTCTCTAACACCCTTTCCAATACTTTCATTCCATGCTCCAATAACTTTATCGCTCGATACGAGCCACAGTCCAGAGGGTCACCTTTCCCCTTGTGTAGAGGGACAAGGGTACTCAGTTCCCAATCCACTGGAATTAGGCCTTCTTTCACCACCAGATTGCAGATCTCTGTCATTCTCTTCACACCCCCAATTTCCCAGTGCCTTCAAGATATCTCCCACAACTCCCATTGGCCCTCCCGCTTTTCTACTCTTCATTGCTTATATCGCTTCCTCAACTTCCTTCTTGGTTATCTTCTCTGCCGGTCCTAAAACAGGGTTACTTTCTATGTTGCCATCCCATTCATTCTCTGCATTCAACAGTATTTCCATATATCTCTTCCATCCATCTTCCTTTAATTCCATCTGGGTCCACAACGATTTGTCTCACTTCATCCTTCAAGCAACTCACCCCCATCACATCACACCTCTCTTTTGCTATCTGCTTTGCAATCCTGAATACCTCTCTCTGACCCTCTTCCAAATCCAAGCGTTCTCCGAACATTTTCCTACATGCCTCCTGTGCCTTTGCTACCTCTTTCTTTGCAGCCTTCTTGGCTGCCTTATAACTTTCATGCTCTGCCTTTTCTGCCCCCATTCCCTTCACCTTCTGCCACTCCATGAACTTCTTCCTCTTCTCGTCAATCTTCTTTCCAACTTCATCATCCCACCACCATGTTTCCGAGTGCCTCGGTGGTCCTTTTGTCCATCCACATACCTCACCAACGGCTCCCAACAGACTATCTTTCATTGACATCCAACCACATTCAAGCTCAACCACATCATCCTCTGCCCTACTCAGCCTCTCTTTTAATGCCTCCCTCACTGTCACCTCTTTCAACCTCCACACCTTCATTCTTGGTTGGTACTTCACCCGCTGAGATCTCCTCGCACCTTTCACCCTTATGTCACAGACAACCAGGTGGTGCTGTGAAACAGCCTCCTCCCCCGGGATCACCTTTGTGTCCCGGAGGTGCCCCCTATCTCGCCTACGCACCAGCAGGTAGTCAACGGTTGTCGTCGACCCACCTGACGTGTATCTCACACTCCCCCTACAAGCCCCCCTACAAGCCCCCCTACAAGGATTGTCCCCCTATAAGCTTATTGTCCCCCTACAAGCTTATTGTCCTCTTTCTGGAACTGAGTATTACAAATCAACAAATCAGCTCCATCAGCAAACTCCAAAATCCTTTCACCTTCTCCATTTCTCATACCATATCCGCTACCCCCATGAACTCCCTCAAAACCGTCCATACTCCTTCCCACATGTCCATATAGGTCTCCTCCTACCACAACAACTTCCTCATCTTTCACGTTTTCGATCAGCATCTCTATTGCACACCAGAACTTGTCCTTCTCTTCATCGCTCCGACCAACCTGCGGAGCAATCCCGAGATAACGTTCACCAAGAGCTTTCAAATCATCATTTTCACCATCATCAACCTTTTTCTCACTCTAGTCACACTCACCACACTGTCTACAAACTCCTCAGAAAACAGGACACCAACACCATTCACGCCTTCTGGGCACCCTTGCCACACAAACTTGTATTTCTGTCCCTGCCTACCCTTCACCATTCTCACACCACTTCTCTTCCATCTCGTCTCCTGCACACAACATACTATGTCCACTCTTCTTCTGACCAATACTTCCACCACTTCTCCTGATCTCCCTGTCATTGTCCCTAAATTCCATCTCCCAAACCTCAGAAACCGATCTCCACGTCGGGCATCAGACGTTTCGTCGTCATAAATGGAGTGATTTCCACCCTTGCTTCAATCGGGTTCCCCACCTTGCGTTTTGACGAGAGTGAGTGGGGTCCCCCACGGGGTACTTCGGGTTGTACCCTGCCCATAGGTCGTCGTAGTTGTCATGGTTCTCTTTTTGAGGCAATGTTTTTTTTATGGCCGGATGCCCTTCCTGACGCCAACCCATTTAGTCGCCTCTTACGACACGCAGGGATACGGTGTACCTATTCTAAACCGGGGTACACACCGGAATATATATATATTGATTGCAGAATAGATTGTCACCTGCATCATTACTATATACTATATATATATATATATAGCCTGGTCTTACTATGTATTAGTCCTCTCACATCTGAGCTGTTTCGTCCGGTTTCAAATCTCGACCCAGCTATAAACTGTCATCTCGGATTTTGGTGTTTGGCAGGCAGGGTGATTCATCAATGTGTGTGCTGTCCCCTCTGCTAGCATTAGATTGTGCCAAGGGATCCCATGGGGGTCCTTGGCAAAGAGTAGGCGCTCTGAAGAAATTTAAAATCCTTGCCAAATTCGAACGTCAAGCTTGGCTTTCAAGTTCATGAAAGATTTTGGGCAAAATAGTCCAGAATTATTACCATAGCAAAGAAACTGTTCCAGCAAAACCAATGCTCTGGAAATAGCATGGTACATGATGATGCTCTTCCCAAAATTAATGCCAATCTTTACTTTCGTGTTATTTATTACCATTATTCTTATTGATTTTAATTTTGGGTTTTTTAATTATGAGAAAATCTTAAAATTGCCACAGTATCACAGTTTATAAATCCCTTCGAAAATTCTATTTTTTCACTGTTTCTTCTTCATTCTTACTTTTCTTCTCTGTTCCTTTCTTGTAAAGAGCTTTGAGATATTTATTTAAATAAAAGTGCGACACAAGGATAAATCTTATAAAATAATAGAAGAGCCTACTCATCGCTTCGCTGATGGACCAATTACATATTTAACACGTTCCTTGCTGCCAGAAATGCTTCCTCACACGATTTCCTCGGCTCCCTCTGGTTATTATTTTCCCACTTTGACTGTCCTCTCCATTTTGGGTGAGAAGGAGAAGGAGAGTAAGACAAATTTACCTATTCATAGAGTGCTTCAACCCCCCCCCCCCCAGACCGCCCAGCCTCACTCCCCGTCCCTGTTTTCCCATCCCACTCCTCCATCCCTTTGCCCCCCCCCCCACCACCTCCGCCATTCGTTCTGATGTCCCTGTCCACTCCGTATGTCTCACATGCAATAACATGCTTTGACAGTCCCCTCTGTATTGGAGTGGGAAGGAGGGGTGGGGTGAGGGGTTTGGGGGAGAAGGAGAAGGGAAGGAGGACAAATTTGCCCGTGTGAAGACTGCTTTAACCTCAGCATTGTCCAGGTAAAAAAAGTAAATTGTAATGCCCCTTGCCACCACCACCAAGTGGCACTACATGGTACATATTTACATAGAGAGTTTACACTCCTCCCACCCCTCACAACCCCACGGAAGGCCATGGCCACATAGCCTATGATACCCCCCACACAAAGTTGTATTTATACCCCAAGTTTGGAGTTTGTAACTTAAAAGATATGGCCGTGCATGAGGAACAAGGCCACATAGAGAGAAAAAGAGACTGACTTATGCATGCCTTTATTTAAGGAATGAAATGGCGGACTGGCGGACTGGCTGGCGGACTTCCTCTCTAGTCGTAGTCAACATGTGGCCCTGAATGGGCTTCTCTCATCTCCTCTTCCTGTTCAGGCTGTAGTTCCCCAAGGCAGTGTTCTGGGCCCTGTGCTTTTTCTGGTCTTCATCAATGATCTCTCTGACTCTCTTGAAAATCCTCTCTATCTCTTTGCTGATGACTCCACTCTCTGCCGCTCCATTCCTCATCCTTCAGATCGGCAGTCTGCAGCCTCCTCACTCTCTGCAGACCTGGACAAAATCACCGACTGGGCAAACAAGTGGAACATGTCTTTCAATCCTGACAAATCTCACACTCTTACGATGTCTCTCCGACAAGACCGACTGGACAACCCTCCCATCTACTTTCTGAATAATCCTCTCCAAGAAGTTCTGTCACTCAAGCTTTTGGGTCTCACTATCTGCCATGATCTTTCCTGGGAAAACCACATTTCAAATCTGGCCTCCAAAGCCAGTCGCCGAATGGGCATCCTCCGTCATGCGAAGTCCTTCCTTGGCACACCTGAGCTCCTCACCACATACAAGGCTTTCATCCGCAGCTCAATGGAATACTGCTCTCCCCTCTGGGCTGGTGCTCCTGCCTCACACCTAGCTCGTCTTCACGCTGTTGAAACCAAAGCGTTCAGAATCATTGGAATCTCCCGCGATGACGCTGTCTCCGAGGGCCTTTCACTTAATCACCGCAGGCAGGTTGGTGGTCTTTCCGTCTTCTACCGACTCCTCTCCGGCCTTGCTCCCCCAGCTCTCTCTGTGCTCCGTCCCCCACATATTCCTGCAGGTTGCACAAGATCTGCCTGCAACCCTCTAATGGTTAAACTGCCAAAATCAAGACTCTCTGCTCACCCTCACTCCTTCAATCCTCTTTTCTCCCGCCTCTGGAACAAACTCCCTCACTCTCTTCAATCCCACTCCTCCCTCCAGGTCTTTAAAACGGCTGTTCACCACCATCTCTTATCTTCCCCAATCCAAAACCTTGATCTTTTCTACCCCCGCTAATTTCACCTCAAATCCACTTTTTTGAGGTGCCGACTTCTTTCCTGGAAGTCCTTGGTGTCCTTGCGTTTTATACCTATCCTGCCTCCCCCCAGGCCCTCTCCCTCCCACACATCTCCCGATGTCCCTGCTCTCAAATGCTGTGTTTGTGTGCTTCCTCCCCTTCTCTCCCCATCTTGTCGACCGCTCCCCTTTTTATATACTTTGTTTGCTTGTTTGTTTGATTTGTTTGTTTGATAAATGTTAGCTCTTTCACGAGCCTCGACTCTGTATACAAAAAAAAATGGGAACCATTTAAATCATTTCAAAGTAATTAAAGGTAGTCGTCACAGACTTATGAAAGGGAGGTCATGTTTACCAAATTTATTTGAGTTTTATGAGGCAGTATCTGATTGGGTTGCTGGGCGAAGTGCAGTGGACGTAGTTTATCTCGACTTCGAGAAAGCTTATGATAAGGTACCACATAAAAGGGTGTTCGCTTAGGTGAGAGGTTTGTCTAATTTCGAGTGGAATGACCAACTGTATTTAACAAGAGGAATCTGGTTCAGCAACAGGAAGCAAAGAGTGATGGTGAACCAGAGGATATCTGGCTTGGAGGATGTAAGTAGTGGGGTACTCCAGGGATCAATTACATACAACAACAACAGGCATTTTAAGGCCATTTTCCCTGCTAGAGCGGGGGTTAGCCTTGCGGTCCTCATGACAATCTTCTCCATTTTGCCCTATTTTCTGCATCTCCCCTTGTTAACCCCCTTGCCCGCATTTCTTCTTCCACCATCTTTAGCCGAGTCTTTCTCGGTCTTCCCCGTCCTCTACTTCCTTCTACATTCATTTCCATCACTCTTCTCAACCAGTCACTTTCATACTTCCTCAACACATGACCAAACCATCTCAAACTGTTTCTCTTCACAGCATCCATCACAGGCTCTATTCCCATCATCTTTCGCAATTCATCATTTGTCTTCCTCTCTCTCAACGATACTCCACACATCCACCGAACCATTCGCATTTCCACCCTTTCCAACCGTCGTTGCTGCTCTATGTTTATTACCCATGTCTCGCTCCCATACATCATAACACTTCTCACACATGCAGCATACACCTTTCCGTTCAGCTTCAATGACACTCCCCTCCTCGTCAGCACGCCACGCAGTTCCCGAAACTTCTTCCATGCACATCTCACTCGAGCAGCCGTTGCCGAGTCTGATCCACCTCCATTCAGCATGTCTCCGAGGTAGCAAAATGTTTTCACACCTTCCAGCTTCATGCCGTCTCCAAGATCCAACTCAACATTTCCTCCAGCTGCAGCTCCCTCTGTGCACACCTTACACTTGAATGTAGCTGCCACACTGGTTAATGACCCTCTCAAACCACTACATTTTTGATGAACCCACTTAGCGCACATTGTACATTGAATGGAATTCACTCCGACACTCTTCCTGCACACAGCACACGGCCACTTCCCAGTTCTTTCTACCTCACCACATGCTTTACCACTTGCCATCACCTTTGTTTTTCTGATATTCACCTTCAGACCTTTTGTCTCCATACATTCCTTCCACTTGTTCATCTTCTCCTTCAGTCCATCCATACTTTCTGCAATCAACACCAGATCATCTGCATACAACAACTCCCACAGTAAACCCTCCTTTACGTTCTGAGCCAGCACCTCCATCACAGCTACAAATAGTAGTGGACTTAGTACCGATCCCTGATGCACTCCCACCTTTACCTCAAACTCACCACTGTTCCCGTCCTTCGTCCTTACAGCTGTGCACGCTCTTTTGTACATTGCCATCACTACTCTGATCAACCATTCCTCCACTCCTAACTTCCTCAATGTCCATGTCTCTACTTCACGTGGAACCCTATCGAATGCTTTCTCCAGATCAACAAACCCAAGAAACAATTTCTTCCTCTTCTCCATGTACTTCTCCTGCAACTGCCTCACAATTGCCTCACAATCACTGCCTTACAACTGCCTCCATCAATTATTTGGATAGTGGGGTTGGGAGTAGGCGATCAAATTTGCAGATGACACTAAGCTTGGTGGTAAGGTAGACAGCAAATAGGAGGTAATCCGATTCAGAAAAGCTGGGGAAGCAGGGCAAACTAGATGGTATTCTTAGAATACTTCCCCTGCGCAGTCAACTTGGTGTGAGCCAACCCTTCTGTTTTTGAAAAAAAAAATTTTTTTGATCCAATATGGCTGCTAGACCACGTGAGCGATGACATCATACATTTATATTTTCTATACATTATATCTAATTGTTGCAGAGATCACGCTCAATACGTTTCAAACTGATCAGACTAAGCGTTGTCCCTGTCGAATTATGGCACCAATGAGGTCATTGTTAACAACACCTATTCCCCATATAGAGTTCTTTACAATGAGCCATATTTCAATCTTTTTCATGCAGAGGTATAGAGGTGCAACATTTTTCGGTTTTTCCAAGATGGCGCCTGTACTACATGACCTATGACGTCATTATTATCATTAAAATATTCTACTGCAGGAGGCGCTCCTATGGTGAAAATTTCTTGCCCATCAGACCAACAGTTGCCAGTAAAAATATTCACAATGATCGGATAAGTGTTGTGCTTGTCGAATTATGACGTCATAACGAAGGCACCGATGACATCATCATTAACATACATTATTCAACAAGTGCAGTACTTGACAATGAGCCATGTTTACATTTTTTCCATGGAGCGGTTTCGGAGAAGTATAGGTGCAACTTTTTCGTTGTAAAATTCGTTGGAAAATAATAATCAAGAAACAATCCTGTGTTTCCAACTTATTGCTAAATTGATAGCTCAGATGGATGCACATAATATGCACCCATAATATAAACCATGGTGCCAATGAAAAAAAATATGGGATAAAAGGTTTCTCCAAACTGTCCCTATTTGTTGATTATTATTTTTTTGTATTAGTGACTGTCCCTATTCACCCGTAAAACGGGGTGAATAGGGACAGCCATAAAAATCCTATTTATTCCTATTTAACCCATATATGGGGTTATTAGGGACTATAAGTTGCTTTTTAAAAAAACAAGAGAACACTTTCAACCCAAATATCAACAAAATCAGTATGGTTATCAATGTTCAGCGAGAAAGGTTTCCAAACTTTTTTTCAGTTTGTGTCCCAATTCACCTTGCTGTCCCTATTCACCTTGCTGTCCCTATTCACCCCATTTTACGGTACTGCGCTCTCCATATAAAACTTGACAGCTGCTCTCCATCCCTTTTATTTGCCAAGGGAATTCACATCAGTCGTGTATATATGTTGCTTCTGGGACACTCTCATTTTCTCATTGACTTACATGTTAATTTTTCCCCTCCCTCATTGCCCCTAAACACCTCTATTTCTCTCACCCTGTTCTTTACGAACCTTCTAACCTTTTGACATGTTATCCTTATTCATTAGACCACTTAAACAATGGTCCTTCTGTGTGAACCTGTGATCCTTCTGACCTTATGGACCTTTTAACCTTTTACTCTTAATATCATCTGGTGAATCATCTTTGGCCCACTCAAACAACGATCCTACAAATATTTGTTTATGCGTGGGAAATAATTTAATTATCTTGCCACTCTCTTCACCATCTAATATATTAACAAAAAATATGTTTGAGTTTGGTTCTTTATTAAGATATTTTAACAGAGCTAAGATAAAATGGTAAACCTCCCTCAATGTTCTTGTTTGAGCGCCTCCAGTGCCACATACCATTTTTAAATTAAAGTATATATTTTCCTGACAACCATCAAAGTTTTCCGTCCACTCAAAAATATTTCCATCTTTTTTACCCAATTCACCGGTATTTAAATTAATTCTCTTATTTGTTTTGTAAATTGTTTTACCAGTTGTCTTTTCAATTATACCTATTTGATATTTTTCACATTCGTTATGTTTACCATTTATATACCAAGGTTGATTACACCTCCACTCTTTAGTCTGGTTGGTACTTGGTTCTATCATTTATATAATAGTAAAAAAGGCGGCGGTAGCCCGTTAAAATCCCTAACCCCCCTTTTTAACTTATCACTTATATACTTATATAACCATAAGGGAGACTATCAATTCCATTTTCTAAAATAAACCTCTTATCATCAAAAGCCCCCAATGCTTTCTTATTCATCTCTTCTGAATATAATTTATGTTTATAACTTCTTATTCCATTAATCTTTCTAAACTCTTCTTTCTTTGTTGTTAAACAGTTATAATAATCCTTAAAGTTTATTGTTTCTTTAATAACATTTTTCTTTACACCTTTTAACTTCTTATCAGTCTTTTCGACGTTATTCACAATGTATACTGAAACGCAAAAGAAACTTACCACTTGTTTGAAATGTAATAAAATTGTAACAGTTCAAAATAAAACAAACCAACAATTGCTAATTGAAACATTGGCATTTTATTGATGACATGTCAAGTTTTTGACCAAGATACACCATCTCATCAGTTTGTTCTACAGTACAGAACAGCACAGGGTGCAATGTCAGTCCCCTTTCAATAGCGTGTGTGGCCACCATTGTTTTGGATACAGGCAGTGCATCATCGGCGTATACTGCCTACCAGTCTTTGGATGTATTGCTGCTGGATTCTGTCCCACTCAGTCCTCAATGTCTGAAGCAGCTCTGCCCGTGTCCTGGCCCTGCCAACTACGTGTCTCCCAAGCTCATCCCACAGGTGCTCTATGGGATTCAGGTCAGGGGAGAGCGCAGGCCACTGCATGGTGTTGATGTTCTCGCCTTGGAGAAATGCAGTGGTAAAGCGAGCAGCATGGGGACGAGCGTTGTCATGCTGAAAGGTTCTCAGTTCTGGGTGGTCTAGCAGGAATGGTAGCAGATGAGGTCGCAGGATGTTATCCACATACCGCTGGGCGTTAAGATTCCCATCCACAACCACCAGTGGCGTCCTGTACCGGCCTGATATGGCGGCCCACACCATCACACTTGGGCCACCCCACCTGTTGGCCTGACGCACGCAACAATCAGCATATCGCTCGCCAGTTCTTCTCCAGTCACGCTCAGGCCCATCAGGACTGTCCACACAGAACCTTGACTCATCGCTGAAAGCGACCTCGTTCCACTGCGCCAAGGTCCACCGCTGATGCTGCTGGCACCATCTCTGTCGGTTGCAGCGATGGGCGGCCGTCATCACGGGGCCTCTGTATGGTCTTCTGGCAGTCAGACCATAGTCATGCAGTCGTCTTCGTGCAGTATCATTGGAGATCCGTGGGTTTGCACGGCCCGGAGTTTCTGCCGCAGTGCGGGATGCTGGACGGAATTGATCCCGCAGGTGACTTCGGACCATCTGCCTGTCCTGCCTTGCAGTGGTGACTCGTGGCCTCCCTGATCGAGGTCTGTCATCTGCAGAGTTGTGGAGGGTGTCTCTGTCCACCAGGGCCGATATCGTCTGGTGTGAACAGCCAAGGTGACGTGCCACCTCACGGTAGCTCAGTCCGCCTTGCAGCATGCCCAGGGCACGCTGCCGTTGATCCCTTGACAATCGTGGCATGTTGTTTGAAATGCCCATTTTGCACTGGCCTTTTTAAAGCCAATATCAAGACATCACGTGCAGCTCATTAAAATCATCCCATACCCCTTGGCTAATCTCTGACAGTCAAAACGGCTGTTCAACAGCTGTGCTATGAAGTGACCATTGAAGGTTCAAGTGACCATCCGTGACCATTTTGTCTGACAGTGAGGACACTATTGTCCACAAATAAGTTCACACATTTACTACACGCAGTGTTATTGTTGATATTTTAAGGTTTCAAAGGTGGTAAGTTTCTTTTGCGTTTCAGTATATTTATAAGCATAAGCCTTAAACCTCAATCCCACAAATTCACTCATGACATTTCCTCCTAATTCATCCTTAAACTTTCCAATCACCTTTTTATTTTTAGAAGAGAACAACTCACTCTCTGGACTGTAATTACTAGTGTCATAGATATTAATGTCCTTTTTCATGTCTGAATAAACATCATCAGTATTAATTTGCAAAATAAAACTATCTGTATCCATATAAAGTAGATTAACATCATTTTGATATTTCTTCCTCAAGTTATTATAAAAGTAATCATACATTAATGACTTTGATAAATCAAGAATTGATGTTCCAATATAAACTAGCGGGGTCACCCGTGGGAATCCCACGGGCATGGATGTGTGTGACATTTCGACATATTGAGTTATATGCTGCACATTCATTTTTACAAAATGGTTACTGGCAAGTCATCAGATCCAGAAATGGTGTGAATTTAGTTATTTCACATAATATGTGACCCCTCACTCCTCTCCACCTGACACTCTCCTGTCTCCACCTGACACTCTCCTGTCTCCACCTGACACTCTCCTCTCTCCACCTAGCACTCCTCTCCTCTCCAAACCCTCACATCCCTCTCCTTTCCAATCCCTCACCTCTCCAATCCCTCACACTCCTCTCCTCTGCAATCCTTCACACGCCTCTCCAATCGCGCCTCACACTCCTCTCCAATCGCGCCTCACACTCCTCTCCAATCGCGCCTCACACTCCTCTCCAATCGTGCCTCACACTCCTCTCCAATCGTGCCTCACACTCCCCTCCAATCACTCCTCTCCAATCGTGCCTCACACTCCTCTCCAATCACGCCTCACACTCCTCTCCAATCGTGCCTCACACTCCTCTCCAATCGCGCCTCACACTCCTCTCCAATCGCGCCTCACTCGCCTCTCCAATCGGCTTTCCCCGTCTCGTTTCTCTCCTTTTTCTCCCGTCTCGTTCTTTTTCTTGCTCCAAATCGGCCCGTCGGAATCGGAAATCGGCCCGTCTCGCCCGTCGGCCCGTCGGAATCGGAAATCGGCCCGTCTTGCTTTTGTGCTTGTGCGTAAATAAATTGTGTTCATGACACCATTTCTGGTGTTGGGCTAGCGGCTAGGGTGCCGGCTTAGGATCCTGGGTTCGAATCTCGGTCGATCGCCGAATTAATGCCAGGGGGGTTGACTCAGCCTGTCATCCTTCCGAGGTCGGCTAATTGAGTACCAGTTCACTGGTAATTCCCTGTTTGTCGTTGAAGGCGGCAAAAAGGGTTGGCGTCAGGAAGGGCATCCGGCCGTAAAACATTGCTTCAAAAAGGGGACAAAAAAACAACAACTACCACGGTCCCCGAAAAGGCCAACCCCCGCTTTGCGGGGAAAAATGGCCTCTAAACGGTGGTTTTTACACCATTTCTGGATCTGATGACTTGCCAGTAACCATTTTGTAAAAATGAATGTGCAGCATCTAACTCAATATGTCGAAATGTCACACACATCCATGCCCGTGGGATTCCCACGGGTGACCCCGCAAGTTTGCATTGACGTTCGTCGATGGACTCGTTCGCCCGTCTCATTCGTTTTCTTGCTGCATCCTGTTCAAGTCTGCGTTCTTCATCGATCGTCTCATTCATTTTGGAAATAGAAGTTTCCACGCAGCGCATGAATTGTCACGATCCTCAAGAGGAATTTGTCTCGTAATCATCAAATGATAAATGGCAAGTAAATTATATTGTGGAAAATTAAAGATTTCAAATAAACCTATTTAAAGTGTATTCGCACATAACTAATTTAAAAAAACGAAGAAATATCTCTCGGTAATTTCCTGAAACATATTTTACTTCCGGCTAATAATGTTGAATTAAATAAAAACGAAGAAATATATGTCGGCATCATTGTTGACGTTTTTGTGACGACTGTCATCAAACGAAAAAGTAATATATCTTAACGGAAAAGCAAAAGCGAATTTTTAATATATATCGACACGTTGCCGTCGGTGTCATGTTGGGCGGTGTATGATACACCATGACGCGATTTTTAAAAATATATCTCTGCATTTTCCCGCGTGTGTGGAATGTTCTCAATTATTGCTGACACCGAGTCCAAAACCATCGATAAAAATGAAATCATATGGTGAGTTAGATTGGAGATAAAGGCGTGAGAGAGACTCAATGGCCTTGAAGTTGAAGTTACAGGCGTTTGAGAATTCATTTCGTTCTATAAACGGCAACTTTCATTGGATTTCCTTCCCGTTTTTTTTCAACCGAGTCGAAAACTATGTTAGCGACTGTGAAAAATGAAATGATATATCGAATTTTTAATATGTATCGACACGTTGCCGTCGGTGTCATGTTAGGCGGTGTATGATACACCATGACGCGATTTTAAAAAATATATCTGCATTTTCCCGCGTGTGTGGAATGTTCTCAATTATTGCTGACACCGACTCTAAAACCATCGATAAAAATGAAATCATATGGTGAGTTAGATTGGAGATAAAGGCGTGAGAGAGACTCAATGGCCTTGAAGTTACAGGCATTTGAGAATTCATTTCGTTCTATAAACGGCAACTTTCATCGGATTTTCTTCTCGTTTTTTTTCAACCGAGTCTAAAACTATGTTAGCGACTGTGAAAAATGAAATGATATATCGAATTTAAAATAGATATCGACACATTGCCGTCGGTGTCATGTTGGGCGGTGTATGATACACCATGACGCGATTTTAAAAAATATATCTCTGCATTTTCCCGCGTGTGTGGAATGTTTGTGGAAAATTAAAGATTTCAAATAAACCTATTTAAAGTGTATGCGCACATAACTAATAAAAAAAACGAAGAAATATCTCTCGGTAATTTCCTGAAACATATTTTACTTCCGGCTAATATGTTGAATGAAATAAAAACGAAGAAATATATGTCGGCATCATTGTTGACGTTTTTGTGACGACTATCATCAAACGAAATAGTAATATATCATAACGGAAAAGCAAAAGCGAATTTTTAATATATATCGACACATTGCCGGCGGTGTCATGTTGGGCGGTGTATGATACACCATGACGCGATTCACCATGAAAATATATCTCTGCATTTTCCCGCGTGTGTGGATTGTTCTCAATTATTGCTGACACCGAGTCTAAAAGTAAAACCATCGATAAAAATGAAATCATATGGTGAGTTAGATTGGAGATAAAGGCGTGATAGAGACTCAATGGCCTTGAAGTTACAGGCCTTTGAGAATTCATTTCGTTCTATAAACGGCAACTTTCATCGGATTTTCTTCCCGTTTTTTTTCAACCGAGTCTAAAACTATGTTAGCGACTGTGAAAAATGAAATGATTTATCGAATTTGATTTGAAATAAAACTGGGGGAGAGCAAGACACCACGGGCCTACAAAACAGGACTCAAAGCTATGCGAGTTAATAAAATGGTGGATATTTGTTTATAGCCACTCCCAGAATGGGTGGAGCTATGGGTGGAGCTACTCTGCAAACCGAGTAAGCCACACCCCGGACAGACACCCAACAGATAGACAGACAGACAGACAGACAGAATCATCTACGGCTATTATAATATAGATAGGTTTGTCCATTTCAATACTCTCTTTAATCAAATGGATCGCACAAAAGTTCTCAGTAAAGACCTCAGCTCTAGTAAAACTCGGTCTATTAATTAATTTTGATGCTTGTTTCCAAGATGTTGATAGTCTGATATTTTGTCTTTTCCTCACATTTTCCATGGTCTTACCAAAGACCGCATTATTCATCAATTTATAAAAGTCTTTCTCAAAATCTGTTTTTGACTCTGTTCTTCTTTGTGTATTAAAATCAATGTACCCCTTTAACCAATGACTTTGATTGAACTTTAGAACCCTATGGATCTTCTCTATTCTTAGACCTTTTGATAAATATTGTCGCAAATTTCTTTGGTGTAGAACATAATTTTTCTTGTTATATAATGTAGTAAGTAATTTTTCTGTTGATTCACCTATATTAAATTATTGTTGATAATCACTTAACCACTCCTTCTTTGGACTTTCCTTTTCACAAGCAAATGGGAGATCTTTGTGTCGGTTATGAAGTTCCTCTGGATATTTCAAATTGACCTCAAAATAATAACCAACCTTTGAATCATCCAATTGTTTTTGTGTAGAGATACATACATCTTGTAAAACCTTTTTGTAATCTTTTTCCTTTACCCATCTAAGTTTTCCATAAGGAAGAGCCTGAGACATTGCCCAGCCATACAGGTTGTTCGCATCATAATACATCAAGTAGGAGCTCTCTACCGATGGATCATAATTTGGAATGTACTTGTTATTTGCTTTAGCATATCTCTTTGAACAGACTTGTGAAATTCCTCCTCTCTTTGCCTTTTCAATCATCAAAAGCATATCAACATCGGTTATCAAATCCAAACCTTGTTTTGTCATTTTTAACATCGCGCTCCAAGCCAATCCAGGAGCAGTGTAATAGTGAGCAGGATCCAATTCATATCCAGAATGACAGATTGTTCTGAAAGCCTCAAACACATCAGCCAACAAAAGCACATCAGTTTTGAGGTACAAATCGTGATACTCACCAAGATTCTTAATGTTATATTTTTTCCAAACATTTTGTGCGTGTACATAATCTTTATCAGATATATGACTATTATGTAATTTGTTATAGAAATTTTCTTTTAAAGGAAGTTGTGTTTCATTGAATCTCTCAAATGAGTCCATATAGTCATAGGGGTAAATTCCCTTTTGTGTTAGAAAATCTTTATCTAAAAAATACTCTGAAAGACATGGAAACTCTTTTAGATTTTGAACCAAGTTAGCCAATGGACTTGCCATGAATTTAAATGTATCAAGAAATCTGATATGAGTAATAGGAGATGTGTGAATTGTTTTTGTGAATGAAATGTATTTCTGATCCGTGTTTGGAATTGCTGAGATACTTCCAGAAGTCTTTGAGAGTTCCTTGATAAATAGATGTGTATCATAATGAGCGTTGTTATGAAGAAAGACAGGAATGAAAGAGGGGAGTTGATAATTAATATTACAACTTTGATGAGCCGGACCTCTATATTTACCAGTGAGATGACAATGGTCTCTAACCTTTAGACCTTTACCAATTTTCTCCTCACAAATATGACAGACATTGTTTTTTATAAATTCCCTTTTTTCTTTACTTGTTAAGGACATTGGTTTATTGGTTTCTCTCATTATCTTGGTTAATCGAACACAGTCTTTTTCTAGTCGTTTCACAAACTCCTCTGGGGTATTTGAGCCTCTATACATCTCTAACTTGTTATATTTATCACCAACGGATGATTTGATATAATAACAAAAACCACAAGGAGTATGTTTTTGATATTTATTTGTGTATGATTCTTTTGGATCTGGAGAAGCAGTATCAATTTTTTCTAAAATACTTTCAAAATCAGCACATATAACAAATGGATGTTTTATTGTTTTCTTTTCATCTTTGAATGTGATCTTTGAGCCTTTTTTAGGCATGTTGATTACCGTTGATTTATGTTCACCACAATAATTTGAATGTTTATCTAATCTTTCTTGTGTATGGAAGAAGTTAAGACAACGCATACAAATATATATTTTATTTGTTCTTTTACATACTTGTGGTTTTATTAATTTTGTAATATCTTTGATGTATGTATAATGTGAATTTTCCTCTGAATTAAAATATAGAAGATTAATATGAGTTTGTTTACAATTGTCAGAAAGCTTTAAAACCTGAATGTTGTTTGTTTCTGTTAGACCATAAACATTAACTGATAAATTATTCATCTTTTCAAATTTAGGAATATCATTTAAAGTCATCGGAAACTTTAGATCTTTCGTATTTAATATATTCTCATATTTTTTATAATGAGATACTCTTTCATCATGAAAATGTGGAGGATGTAAGTGTGCTAAAATAGACCAGAGAAAACATTTATTGTCTTTATTTTTGATATTGATAACTGCTTTTCTATTTTTGATAACACTGGGTAAATCAATGTAAGAAGAAGCTTTTAGAGGATCTGATTTAGGAATATGAATGTCTATGTAAATAATTTTTCCTATATTGAAGCCACTTCCTACGATTGAATTATCCACATCTTGCTCTTGTTTAATAAGTTCATCATAGACTCCTGATGTTTTAAAATCTTGATATGAAGATATAAAGTGTGGCTCAGTTCTCATGTATGGTGTATCTGTAACTCCTTTATCCTTTGTCATTTCTAATTTTACCCCCATATAAAATTTAAGTGTTTTTTCAATCAATGTTTGAACAGCAGGTTTGACTATTTCTACAGCATCAACTATAGACTTTGGTTCGGGAGGTTTGAAGTTAAAGATTCGAATCCTGATATGTCTTTTGAAAGCACCATCAGTATTTTTAATAGTAAACAATTTTGACAAGTGTTTGTTAGTTTTAAGATGGGCTTTAAACCCCTTCTTGAGGATGGTTGTTTTACAGACCTTACAATGTTTTGTTTTAGGTGGAAGAGGGGAAAGTTTGTTAAGAATGTTGTATGTATGTTTTGCGGTGAGAATATGTTGTTTATAATATTTTACTTCCTTCTCGCAAGTATCACAATAAACCATATTTATAGCGTGAGAAAACGTGGTGTTTTATATATATCACTGTGCTTAAAATAAAACACTTTTGAGCTTTACAGCTCCGTTTTGTATATATCGCTGTGCTTAAACTAAAACACTTTTTCACTCAGAATCATCGAAGTCATAACTATCACATGAATACTCAGAATCATACTCAGAGTCATCAATAAAGCTACTCTCATAACTATCATTTGAGCACAAACTATTAGTATCATAACTATCATCTGTGTTCAATGAAATACTATCATCACCATCGTCCGAGTTCAATGAAATACTATCATCACTATCGTCCGAGTTCAATGAAATAGTAAAATCTTCACTGCTGTAATGACTCATATTTAATTAGCAGAAAAAACCTTTCCATCTATACCAATATACTTTCTTTCATTAACGGATTCAATCTCTACATTTTTAATATCAAAAGTTATCTTTAAATAATCTCTAACTATCATAGAACGAAATGACATTTCACCAGAAATATTAACATCATTCATTTTACTTAGATCTACACCCTTTGGATTATTAAAGTAAATACAAATTTCTCCACGAGTATTGTTGATGGTCTTATCATTCTTTTTCAAAGTATCGTGGTCAATCACTTTTTCAAGCTTTGAATAAATTGCCAGGAGTAGAGGAGAAACTTTTGTTAGATTTACTTTAATGGATGTCTTTCCAGGTATAGTTAGAGCTCTTCCTTTAAATGAAATAGAGGGGCTCATGTTATTTTCCATAACTGGTTTTACCCAAAAATATCCATATTTATCTTTGTTCAATTTAACATCTTTGACATATTTTTCTATATCTTTCACCGAAGTAGAGATTGATTGAAATTTGTCTTTTGTGCTTTGAAACATTGTATTTATTAATGAATAAACTTGCATTTAGTTTAAGTAAAAATTTACCTTATAAATATGATAAGTTCTGAAGGATATTTAGAATTTCCAGACTCTCCATATGATAAATTAGAGAATTGTCCGGCTTGTGATAGAATAGGGCTTAATAATGAGGGTTCATATCAACAATGTATTTTCTGTGATTTAATTTTAATTAATGATAATAAAAAATATAAAAAAATATATAACTCTTTTAAATTAGAACCAAAAATGAATTACTTTACAAGATTAATAAGAGAGATGAATGTTAAGCATTATGGTGATAATACACCATTTCTTACAAGGAAAGAGACTCTTTGTATTGAGGAAATGTATAAGGGTTTAATGATATTTATTATTCAAAATAATTTTAATGGAAATGTTAATACAAGATACTACATAAATAAAATAATGAATTATTTTGAAATTAAACCCGAACTCAGGATAAAATATAGAGTTTCTAAAATAGCTCAAAAAAGTTGGATGACTTGTTTTCCAAATATATAAATGAATGATTTTTTACCCGTTTGGGAAAATAAGATAAAATTTAATAACCATAAAAACATTCCAAATTCATTGAGATGTCTAATAGTTGGTTGAAGTGGATGTGGAAAAACCTGTTTGCTTTTAAAGATGCTCCTTACCCCCAACTTTTTAGATTATGATAATTTAATAATTTTTACGAAGTCAAGTTTTCAACCTGAGTATCAACTACTCTCACAGGGTTTTAATGCAGGTCTTAAAAAGGAAGACATTATCGGTTTATTTAAACTTCAAAACAAACTAAATGATTATAACATTGAGGATATAATACAACTATTTTGTGATACACAGAAACCTAAACCAAAACCCATAACTTGTATTCTCAGTGATAATACGGATGATATACCTTCACCTCAAGATTTAGATAAATCAAAAAAGAACCTCGTCATCTTTGATGATTGTGTTAATGAGAGAAACCAAACAGTAATGGATAGCTACTATACAAGAGGGAGACATTCTTCTTGTAATTGTATTTATCTTAGTCAGTCATATTTTCAACTCCCTCGACGCTTAATAAGAAACAATGCTAATACTTTTATTTTATTTAAGTTAAATTCAATAGATGTAAATAATTTTTGGAGAGATAATTGCTCTACGTTATGTAGTAAAAGAGAATTTGAAAATTATATGAAACACACGATTGGAAAATATAAATATATTGTTGTGAAACAAGATGAGATATTAAAGGATGTATTTTTATTTTAAACATAATTACATATATAAATGACAACAATTATTATTAACCTTGTGGGTAAATCTGCTTCTGGAAAGAACTTTCATAAATCTAAACTCTTGAATAGTAAAAATGAAAAGATTGTAAGTTTTTTTTAAAAACACCCTATGATTCGTTTTGTGAGTACTACAACCAGAGCAAAGTGACCAGGAGAAGTAGAAGGGAAAGATTATTACTACATTTCAATGGAGGAACATATGCGATTGAGGAACGAAGGTCAAATATTTGAGGAGGTCTCTCTTGGTTCTACAAAATATTCACATTGTAAGAGTGAGTTAAATAAAGTAAAATCTAATGGTCTTGGGATTTTAGAAACTAATCCTGAAGGAATGAGACAAATTATTAAACAATTGTGTGGTGATGGAGTTAAGATTTTATCATTCGGTTTTGATATCGATGAGGAGACTCAACGCAAACGTATGAAAAGCAGAGATACAAGTATTAGTGAAGAAGAAATAACAACTCATATTAATACCAATAAAGAATTTGATGAAATATTTAAAGAAAAGGATTTATTTCAACACATTTACTATAATGACAAAGAAAAGGAAAATTTTCCCATTGACCTTTACAATTCATAAAAATGATATTTTTCAATAAATAAATACAGAAAATGAATACCGAAGAAAGAGAAAGAAAGTTTAAGGAACATCAACAATTAGTTTCAAAAGTTGTTAAACAACAGGAAGAGATAAAGAAGAAACGGAGACAGAAACTAACTGGTGAAGAAGCCTTTGAAAGAAAACAAGAGAAATTATTTAAACCACTTTTGAAAACTCAACACTCACCTACAGTTCCCACGGCAGAATTTACTACGAATAAACTTCAAATGCTCAAAGATTTTAGTCAGATAACAAAACAAGAACTTGGTGAATTAGAATATGATGACGAGGGATTATTTCGGAAACTTGAGGAGGTAAATCAACCCCCTAATTATGTTGTGGAAGCTCTTCAAAACAATGAATATTCGGCGGGTTCAAAAACCAGAGCAGGTCTCATTCCAACAGAAGAACCAGCAGTGTTTCATCTTGTGGAAGAAAAGGTATTGATATTTAATGATGAATTGATGTTCTTGAGTTCTACTCAACCAAATGTTAAATTAACTCCAAGATTAATGTTTCTTCTAACAAACCCCGGATTCGGCGGTTCAAAATATTTTGAGGAACCACTTGATATGGAAAGAGAGGAAGGTAGGGTATATATTGAGTTGTTAAATGCACTTGATTATGGAGTTTCTGTTGCTGGTAAAAGTAAGAAGAATGAGAAGGAGAAACATATTATTGATGCTTTAAGTAAACTTGGTCCAGGTGTTAGTTTTCTTCCAAATGACCCATCACAATTAGTTAATAGGCTATTATTGTTGTTAGGTAGTAAGAAGGCTGGAAACAACAATTGTTTTAATGAATCCTCAGCCATTTTAGATCAGTTGATGAATATGAAAATAATTAATAAATGTCAATACAAAGATATTTTATTAGATATTAAATAAGATGAGAAGCACAATTCTTAGTTTTAATTTCACAACGAGCGATTACACAGCTTCATTCCCTTACCCACTACAACTTGACCCCCTTACCTCATATGAGGCATCTTTATTGTCGATGGAAACTTATAATACCTTGTTTAATATCACAGAGAAAAACAACAAGTTTAGTTATAATCCAGGAAGTGGATATAAAACTATAACCGTTTCACCTGCAGCTTACGAGATTTCTCAAATATCTTCAGAAGTCTCTCGCCTTATGAAAGAAAAAGGTGATGAACCAAAAAATATTGTAATAGATATTCAAAAACACACTTCAAAATCAACTATTAAACTTAAAAATAATTATAAAGTTGATTTCACGATTGAAAATTCGTTTAGAGAGCTATTGGGTTTCTCTTCAAAAAAGATTGAAAATAACGGGACGTTTTACAGTGATAATGTTATCCAAATATCCTCCGGTATAAATTCAGTATTAATTCATTGTGATTTGATTGATGGTGCTTATAACGATGGAATAAGAACAAATACAATATTTTCATTCAGTGCATACTCAACCCCGATTGGTTATAAATTTAATATGGAACCAAAAAATCTTGTCTATTTACCTGTGTCAGGAAAAACCATATACAGAGTAAATTTTAGGATAACCGACCAAGATAATCGTATGATATCCTTTAATGATGAAATTATATCCATCAGAATTCACCTACGTGAAGTTTTTCAATAAATAAATAATGGTTATTGTGAGAAAACATGAGTTGGGAAAATATAAAATAATTACAGGGGAGGGCATGTACCTTTCACCATACTATACAAGGTATGTGGGTAGAGGATACTATAAACCAAAGAGACAACGAGGTGTAGGTCATCAATTTCGAAATCAAGGAGATGGGATAATTGATACTCTAATGGGTATTGGTTCAACCATCCTTAAACATAAAGACCTAATTGGTTCAACTGCTTCTGACGTGGGTTCAGTTGCGGGTGCTATAAAGAGTATAAAAGATGCTCAAAAGGAGTCTCATAAATTACAAGCAATCAAAGAAATAAAAAAAGGTAAAACTCAACTATCTTCACAAGAACGACAAAAAATCATTAAAATACTTGGGTCAGGGTTTCAACGATTTTAATACCATATAAATACAAGTATAGAAGCGATTGATAGGATCTATGATTTGGATGATACAATTATCATTTCAAACTCCACGAAAAAGGAAGACTATTTTAAGGTAAATGCTATAACAGGAACAGACTGGAATTCAAACGGAACAAAAAGTTTTGAAATAAATAATCAACAAACTTACTTGAATATAGCTGATAGTTTCTTGCTGTGTAAATTTAAATTCACTAAGGTTGCGAATAATACTAATGCTACACTCGTAAATGATTTCTTCTGGAAAATGTTTGACAGTGTCCGCCTGTATATTGGAACACAAGAGGTTGAAGCGGTTGATTATGTCTCTGCTACATCTGAAATGATGAAATTTACACTATATTCGTTTAGTGATAGAATGGGTAAGGGAGCTGTTGAAGGTTTTATTCCTGATATGTCAACGGGTACAAACGCAGACCCTGGTTATAGTCAAAGGAAGTCAATGTATAATGATGACGCAAAAGCTGAGAATAGTTTCACCGTAGCAGTACCTCTGAAAGGTATATTTGGATTTTGTGATTATGATAAAGTTTTGTATGGGCTTAAAATTAGATTTCAACTACAAAGGAATGATAATGTAAATAGATTGCTTTTTGGGGTTGAAAATGCTTTTGGAGAAAATAATAAATTTGTTATTAATGATTTGTGTTGGTATATCAGTGAATATACTCCTAATCTTAAAACGGAAGAGATGTTAAATAGAAGACTTAACTCAAAGAAACCGCTAAATGTATCATACCTTAAAAGAAGATGTCAACACGTTAAACTGGAACACACTACCTCCACTTGGAATTTGGGTGTTCTTCAAGGAAAGCCACGATACCTCTGGCTCATTTTTAAAAAACCAGATGGAGAGGACGGTACTAATAAGAATAATGCCCTGAGTGATAATGCTAAGGTGAAACAACTTCGGGTTTCTCTTGATGGCACATTTTATCCGCGAGATAGATTGGAAATTGATTGGGAAAAAAATGATTATGCGGAAGCCTACAAGTCCTACCAAAAGGTGTGTGAAAGTAATGGTAATAATGATCCTATTTTGGATATGGTTGCGTTTCAAAAACTTTATACAATCTACGCAATTGACCTGAGTTCTCAAAAGGAAACTATAAAGTCTAATCGAGTGGATACTTCTCTATACATTGAAAGAGGGGAGAGTGAAGAGGTTAATGCATATTGTTTGCTTTTGGAGGAAACAGAATTACAGATTAATACAGATAATGGTGTTATGATTAATATCACATAGGTTTTTTCTCATAAATAAATGGTTGGGGTATATGTTAATCAAATCAATCTTAATAAATGAACATCTTGTATTCAAAATCAAAAGCCTTGTATTATTAATGTTAATACAATTCAAAGAAAAGGAGCTGTAAGAATTGATGTTTTACTCACACACACACACAAGTAAAAACACTAAATGATGTTGGATCTCTTAAAATTAAAATGACGAAACCTATGTTAAAGAAATATTCAATAGACGAGTCAAGAGGAGGATTTCTCCCGTTTCTAATTCCTTTATTTGCTGGTTTAAGTGCGGCGGGAGCATTGACTGGTGGTATTTCAGCAGCGGTAAAAACTGCTAACGAAAGGAAGGCACAACTAAAAGCTCAAAAAGAATTGGAAAGACATAACAAGGAGTTGGAGAAACAAATTAGTGGAAGTGGTGTAATTGTAGATTTTGCTCAAAAACTTGAAAGTCTACCTGATAAAGCTAGATTGTTGGTTGGAGATATGCTTTCCTCTATCGCTCAAGCGGGTGTTAAACTAACTAAACGGGGTAATGGATTGTATCTTTCTCATAAATAAATGGATAAATGGTTTAAACAATTTGGAAAGAATACAACGTCAAATATAGAACTAGCTAAGTATTGTAAAACACTAAAAATTGATAATGTGGTTATTTGTATGAGAGATGAATTAATACATATAAATAAGAATACAAAGAATATTATTATGAATTTAGACACACAGAATGGTTCTCATTGGGTTTGTATTCATAATAGTCAGGATAAATATTATTTTGATAGTTATGGTATGCCACCACCTGTTGAAGTAATACAATTCTTACAGAATGGTGTTTATCAAACATTTCAAGTTCAAGAAATTAATTCTAAATGTTGTGGTCAACTATGTTTATATGTACTAGGGCATGCCCGTACTATATCTATATCTAAAATTATATCCCCCCCTCTATTTACATGATTATTTCAACTCAACAATAATGAAAATTTTTATGATATCATTTTTAATCTAATATAAATGACTTATGTTGGAAAAGATGGTTCTATCTTTGGAAAATCCTCTCAGGATATTGATTTATCAAATTATTATACAAAGGCACAGGCTGAACGACAAAAATATAGTGTAAGTAAAAATATTAATATGAAGAATACTTATAAATTAATCAATTATCCAAACCCTACAGATGCGAATGACTTAATTAGATTAAGTGATTTATCACAATATATATATTTAAAGAAAACAGCACGTTTTGTTAAACAAGTAAAATTTACAACCACAACACCTGGTTATACTGACCATACACCTTTCCTCATTGAATTTAACGACCTGCTTACAATTGAATTTTATAAAGAAGGACATATAGTTAATATGCGAATTAATAAATGGGGGTATGATATGCCTGATTTAGGGTATAATTGGTCTTTTTCAATAAACATAGAAGACCTACATGATTTTAATCAGTCTCGTAAAGAAGAATATTATCCACTTGGTGAGGATAAGGATTTATGTGGAAGTACAATTAATAAACAACAAATACATGGTTTTAAGAAAAGAAAAATATATGATAGTATAGCGATGGTTAGCATGACAAAGAAGGAAGGTCATGAGATAAGGATAGAAAGCCAAGGAATACAAACCAATTTGGTAGTGGGAAGATGGGGTGGTATTACCTGTCATAATATTAATCTCACATATATTTCTGATACATAAATGGCAGGAAGAAGACTACAAGAGAATTATAATTTTTGTATTCAAGGATACCTACAAGAAAAGGGTGCTCGGTATTACATACCTTATGATTTGGAGCATATACATGGGAATTTTGTCATTAAAAACTGGCCTTATACTGATATTGTTAAACCCACAAATAGAGACTTGTTTAAAATATTAAATAAAAATGAACTTCTCAAAGTTATGAAATATAAAACTCTTTTAGAAATCGTCAACAAATCTTATTGGTATCCTATTATGAGAAAAATAATTATAGATACAAGAATATCTCAAAATCCAGATGAGTATATGTATAATATTCTTTGGGGTTCAAACTCAAGGGTAGCAAGGGATGAGGAAGGAGTTGAAGAAGAGAAGGAGGAAAGAAAGAAAAAGGAGAAGAAGGAAAGGGAGAGGGAGGAGAAGGAGGAGAGGGAGAAAAAGGAGGAGGAGAGGGAGAAAAAGGAGAAGGAGGAAGGAGAGAAAAGGGAGAAGGAGGAAAGAGAGAAAAAGAAGAAGGAGGAGAGGGAAAAAAAGGAGAAGGAGGAGAGGGAGGAAAGGGAACAAAGAGAGAGGGAGGAAAAATATAAAAAGATGGAAATCAGTGAGATTCGTAAAAGATTGAGTGTATTACAGCAAATAAATCAATCTCAACGCACCGAAGAGGAAATTAAAGAATTAACAACTCTTATGAAGATAATGGTTTCAAAAATAACAACGTCAATGTCTTCAATTTCAGGGAGGAGATTTAAACGAGAAAGTGGTGAAGAAGAAGAAGAAGAAGAAGAAGAAGGAAAAGATTATGTGATTGATGATGTTGGTGTCATTGACTTTAGTTCGTTTTTATTTGTAAATAAATGGAGGAGAGAGTGAAGGCATTCCTTAGGATTCTTTATGTTTTAAAAATCAAGATAGAAATGTATATGTTAAAAACCAAAAAGGTTTTGATACTCTGTCGGAATTTTTCTGATAAATAAATATGAGTTATTGTCTCAAATGTAAAAAGAAAACTAAATCTAAAAATATCTCTTATGTTAAAGCTAAAAATAATAGAGTTTATCAAAAAGGAATATGTCAAGTGTGTGGCTCTAAAAAGTGCCAATTCATCTCACCTAAAAGAGGAGGAGATATACAAAAGTTTCTGTCAGGAAGTAAATTTACAACAACTGGAATTCCAGGGGAATTACACCTTCCAGGGTATTCTTTCTGTGGTCCAGGAACAAACCTGGATAAAAGATTAGATGAGGCTGACAATCCTAAACCTTGGTCTAAACCTACAAATAGGGTTGACGAAGTGTGTATGAAGCATGATATTGCTTATGGGAATACCACTACGTTGACTGAAAAACATAAAGCCGACAGCGAAATGTTGTATAATTTGTCTTTGATACAAAATCCAACGTTGAGAGAGAAAGTTGATAGGTTTATTGTGAGAAATTTGATAAACGCGAAATTGAAACTTGGTCTTGGTTATTCCTCAAAAAACTATGAGGCTCTAATGATGTTATCAAGACTGAGGAGCTTTTGGCGGAAGAATTACACAAACCTATAATCACAAAGTTTAAAAGAAGGAAGGTTTATTCTAAATACACCGACCACATATGGTACGCTGATTTAATTGAATTGAATAATGACAGGGGATACAGGTATGCTTTAACCTTTATTGATTTGAGGAGTAGATATGCCTGGGTTGTCCCTTTAAAAAATAAAAGGGGTGATACTTTAATGTTAGCCTTTAAGCTAATATTTGATCGGGATAAAAGGAAACCAAAGAAGTTATGGACTGATGAGGGAACAGAGTTCTATAACAAAATATTCATGAAATTTCTTAAGGGGAAGGGTATTAAATTATACAGCACCTTTAATGAAGGAAAGGCAGTTGTTATTGAGCGTTTTAATCGTACTTTAAAAGAGAAATTATATAAAAAATTCACACAACTCGGTTCTCAAAAATGGGTGTATTTAATTCTGGATATTGTAGATAATTACAATAATACAGTTCATTCATCAACAAAATCAAAACCATTGGAAACATTTACAAAATTAGAATATGAAAAGGAGATTAATTTGAGAAAGCCCAAGTTTAAAGTTGGTGATATTGTAAGAATATACAAATGGAAAAGTCATTTTGAGAAAGGTTATACACAAAAATGGACTCGTGAATTATTTAAAATCATTGATGTAATGGATACAGTCCCTTGGACCTACAAATTATATGATTTAAATGGAGAAGAAATCTTGGGTTCATTTTACTCGCAAGAATTACAAAAAACACAAGTAAGCAGGTAATACCCTTGAAAATAATAAATAAATAAATAAAATGTAATGGGGATACGTTTTTAAATCTGTGAACCCCAAACACAGAATCCCACAACTTTTTAGTTGGGGCTTAACTTTTGTGTGTGTATAATGGGGATACGTTTTTAAATCTGTGAACCCCAAACACAGAATCCCACAACTTTTTAGTTGGGGCTTAACTTTTGTGTGTGTATAATGGGGATACGTTTTTAAATCTGTGAACCCCAAACACAGAATCCCACAACTTTTCAGTTGGGGCTTAACTTTTGTGTGTGTGTGTATGTGTGAGTGAGTCATAATAATATACAAACCCTAACCCAACCCCATCCCTAACCCAACCCCATCCCTAACCCAAACCCATCCCTAACCCAAACCCATCCCTAACCCAACCCCATCCCTAACCCAACCCATCCCTAACCCAACCCCATCCCTAACCCAACCCCATCCCTAACCCAACCCCATCCCTAACCCAATCCCATCCCTAACCCAACCCCATCCCTAACCCTAACCCAACCCTAACCCAACCCCATCCCTAACCCAACCCATCCCTAACCCTCACATTCAAAATCCCAACCCTAACCCAATCCCATCCCTAACCCAACCCCAACCCTAACCCTCACATTCAAAATCCCAACCCTAACCCAACCCCATCCCTAACCCAACCCCATCCCTAACCCTCACATTCAAAATCCCACCCAAACCCTAACATAATCTTTCTTTTCTTCTTTTTTAAAAATACGTATTTCTTTTTTTTTTTTCCTCTTCCCGTCAATTCTGTCTTTCAAGGCTTTCAAGTTTGAAGAAGTAGAAATGGGAAGAAAGAATTTTCCAGCATTTTCTTCCTCGAACTTTCTTGATATTGCTTAAATCAAGCGTCATTAAATAAAGAACATTGTTCATTGCTTTAGAAATCAAAGAGTCTCCAAGAGGAACCCCACAGGTAGAGTCTCCAAAATAAAACCAACTTTCCAAGTTCCCAAGGTATAACCACATTCCTGTTGAGCCTCCAAGATAGGTATCACATTCCGAGTCATCAAAACAAAACCCCCATTCCGAGTCTCCAAAAATATAACCATCTTTCCAAGTCCCCAAGGTAGAACCACAATTTTCAGAAATATTGGGGGTTTCCGTGATAAGTCTCACATAGTATAACTGCGGACCATCAGGGAAAACTTCCCTTTCCCAATTTTTTAGGGTTTCTATGATGTGTCTCACATAGTATAACTGCGGACCATCAGGGAGAACTCCCATTTCACAATTTTTTAGGGTTTCTATGATGTGTCTCACATAGTATAACTGCGGACCATCAGGGAGAACTCTCCTTGCCCAATTTTTTAGGGTTTCTATGATGTGTCTCACATAGTATAACTGCGGACCATCAGGGAGAATTCCCGTTTCCCAATTTTTTAGGGTTTCTATGATGTGTCTCACATAGTATAACTGCGGACCATCAGGGAGAACTCCCCTTTCCCAATTTTCAGAAATTTGTGGGTCTCCAATGTATGACTTGTATTCTGGCTCATCAAGGTAGAACTTGTTCAGTGGGTTTTGTTTTGATAACTCACAACAAGTATCATCATGGTAAAACTCTTTTTCAGGATTTTGTGGATCTCCAAGGTATAACTCTTTGGCTGGGTCATCAAGGTAGAACTCGTTCTGGGGGTCTTGGTTGTTCAAAATGTCTTCAAACAAAAAAATAACTTCATCCCAAGTTGTGTTAAAAGCAGAATTTTCATTTCGTATCTCAGATACAATTTCCTGTGAAAGAAAATAACAATGTATTAATTTAATTCAATATTTTTATTTGTATAAATCAAGCTCTATGAATATTAAAATAAACTTTGTTAACTCTTACACGAGTCTCATCTAAAAAAAAAAATTAAAATAAATAATTAAATAAATAATTAATTAAATAAATAAATAAATAAATAAATAAACAAACTTACCTCCATTGATAAGAGGTTCAAGTCCAGTTCATCAATCTGAAGGTTGAGTTCTACACAGGTAGTAGGACTCCAAGGAATAGCAAAGTTATCCCATTCCATTTCGGCATCGTAGTCCATTCTCAAGTGAAGCAGAAAGTGTGTTTGAAAAAGCCTGTGTGGTCGGTGCCTTTTATAAGGACTGGGTGTGTCATTTCCTGTGGAAATTCCCTGGGCGTGTCTTAACTGGAAATGATGTGATGGAAATTCCCTGAAAATGATGTAATGTATTACCTGGAAATGATACAATGCTGAAGAGTTTATAAAGTGGGTGGGACTTAACAAAGTGGGTGGGGCTTAGCAGAAGTGGGCAGAGCTTAACAAAGTGGGTGGGGCATAGTAAAAAAGTGGGTGTGGCTTAACAAAAAGTGGGCGGGGCTTAGTAAAAAGGTGGGCGTGGCTTAACAAAAAGTGGGCGTGGCTTACCAAAATGTGGACGGAGCTTAACAAAAAGTGGGCAGAGCCTACCAAAAAGTGTGTGGCACTGGAGGCGCTCAAACAAGAACATTGAGGGAGGTTTACCATTTTATCTTAGCTCAGTTAAAATATCTTAATAAAGAACCAAACTCAAACATCTTTTTTGTTAATATATTAGATGGTGAAGAGAGTGGCAAGAGAATTAAATTATTTCCCACGCATAAACAAATATTTGTAGGGTCGTTGTTTGAGTGGGCCAAAGATGATTCACCAGATGATATTAAGAGTAAAAGGTTAAAAGGTCCATAAGGTCAGAAGGATCACAGGTTCACACAGAAGGACCATTGTTTAAGTGGTCTAATGAATAAGGATAACATGTCAAAAGGTTAGAAGGTTCGTAAAGAACAGGGTGAGAGAAATAGAGGTGTTTAGGGGCAATGAGGGAGGGAAAAAATTAACATGTAAGTCAATGGGAAAATGAGAGTGTCCCAGAAGCAACATATATACACTACTCACATCGTTATTTGTTACGATTTTGTAGATCAGTTCATCAGCTGATGTGAAGTTTGCTGCTATGAAAATTCACGAGATCATTCAGGACTTTGAAACTGGCTTTCCTGAGGCTGTGAAGTTATTATGGGGCATTTTCATCAATATCGGTAAACACACTTTTATGATTATCATCAATATGTGAATGTGCATACATCTGGGGGGGGAGGGGTAGTGTTAGGGTTACTAGCCCATCCCCTGCACAGCAGGAGACAGGGTCTTGTAATCACTTCTGTGTGTCTGTCTGTCTGTTTTGTGTGTGTGTGTGTGTGTGTGTGTGTTTTTGTGTTTGTGTGTGTGTGTGTGTGTGTGTGTGTGTATATCCAGGCCATAACTTTTTTTTTTACCATTTGAGCTACTGTTATCAAATTTCCACCAAAGCTTTATTAAGATAATACGGAGAAAGCAAATTAATAATTTTGTCAAAAGGTCAAAGGTCAGCGTCACATAAAATCATCAATTTTCATCCAATTGACCTGAAATTTAAATTAACCCTTTTGAGTTTTGCCATCAAATTTTCAACAAAGCTTTATTATGAGAATATGGCGAAGACAAATTAATAATTCGGTTAAAAGGTCAAAGGTCGACATTGCGTAAAATCGCAAATTTACTCCTGCTTGACCTGAAATTTAAAGAATTTGCATATTGATACGTTACTAACATAATTGCCTTCGATCATTGTTTGCAAAAAAATTTGTCTTCACTATTAAGAATGCCTAACTATCCCCAACATCTCCCGAAAATTTCATGACGATCAAACTAATTTTCGATCCAAAAAACGCGATTTTTATTTTTGGAAAAATTGCCTCATGTACAAAAGTAGTCTCAAAATCGGCGAAGGCAAGTTGACAAATTGCGCTGAGCACACAAGCGGTTTCAAAATCAGCGAAGGTAAATTAAGTTTCAACCAAGTTGAAACGACAACGAAATGTTTGTAGCAATTTTTAAATCAAAATCATTATTTTCGAATAAAGTCAATGCCTCGGTATGAGGGAGTTCATCGTAGAAACGTTGGTTTTCTATGGGCATCACGTCTTTCAATGTCTGTAAATCCCGAAATTTACGGAGGGTGATCGGCAGAGGAGCCTGGAACAGTGGTATCCAGGACTTCGGCGTCGTTGTGTTGACGTGTTGTGGGAGCAGCGTCCATTCGTCGACGAGGAAAATCGACGAAGGCAATTATGTTAGTAATGTATCGATATCAGGTCACTGAATTGGTTCACTAATCAAAAGCTACAAGCCGATTGTTTTTCTTTTTAGATCAAAAGGTCAAAGGTCAAGGTTGCGTAAAATCGCCAATTTTCACCCGATTGACCTGAAATGTAAATAATTTGCATATCGGGTCACTGAATTGTTTCACTAATCAAAAGGTAGGGATGAATTGGTTTTTTTTTTGATCAAAAGATCAAGGTTTGTATAAAATCATAAATTTTCGTTCAATTGACGTGAAATTTTAAGATTTTGCATATTGGGTCACATAAATTGGTTCAACAATTAAAAGCTAAAAGCTGATTTTTTAAAAAGATCTAAAGTTCAAAGGTCAAGGCTGCATAAAACCATCAATTTTCATTTTGTATTTTTTTAAAAACTGGTTTCGTTATTTTGAGCATTCGGAAGAAGAAGCAAAAGAAAAAGAAGAAGAAGACATCTGAATACAAGCAGACGTGGACAGGCTTTGCATTTTCAGATGCTTTCTAGTAGTTTGGATGTCCAAATGGTCTAACCCTTTTTCCTGTTTCTAGTAGTCAGTAGTTTTGGTGACCTGGGATTGGTTGGCAGATAATACAAAAATACTGAAGGCTTGTTTTGAATGTATAGATATGGAGGTTTTTTTTTTCTATCAGTATCATTGGATGAGGCTTCCGAGATGGATTCTAGGTATATAAAATGATTTTGGGAGACCACCTTATTCCAAAGAAGCAAATGCAAATGCATCCAAATAATAAACCCTCGGTTAAAAATGATCTTCGGATTATTTCGTGGGAAGAGCAAGTTGCTTTTAGAAAAGATGAATTGTTGGAAATGAAAATATTTCAAAAGGAAATATGAAGAAGCAGCAAAAGTACCTGTCCCCGGTGAAGTTAATCTATCACTTTTAATTATTTCGTTGACTTTGAAAAGGTTAATTGTGTTGCACTCTTGGTTTCATTCAGAGCTAAAGCTCAAAGCTAATTATACCACCCACCATGAAATTGTGACATGCAACACTGGGTTGCGGAGGTTACATTTGTCTGAAAAGAGGGAAAAATATATCCATTTTAAATTGTGTTACTCCATTAAGAGCTGTCATAAATCTACTTTAATCCAGATGTTTATGTTGATTTTAAAGATTACTGGAAGGGACAGACTATATTGCATCAAAAAATGAAATGAAAATGCAAAATGAAAATGTAATCTAAATAACCAATCAGCAGCTTTTCAAATGCAGCGCGGAAAGTGGCCGCCATAAACGGGACACAGATGAATGCACGGGAGGGACCATGGTTTGCAATTTTTATGAGACTAGCAAGTACACCCATGGGAAACCCACAGGCATAGACATATTTGGCATTTGGACATTTTGAGTTAGATGCTGCATGTAGTTTTCCAAAATGGGTAATGACAATTTGTCAGATCCAGAAATGATGTAATCTAAACAATTTATTTACTTCATATAACGTAAACACATGTCCGTGCCAATTGCACACGTGAAATAGTTTGTAATGTACATGAAACATTCCATGTCATTCCATGTTATGTAAAATGTGACTTCAAGACTCTCCATCCCTGGTGATACCTTCCCCCTTTCTCTCCTCCCCACTCCTCCCTTCCATCCCTCTCTTCCCTCCTCATATCATGCCTGGCCAGATACATTCATAACGGTTATTAAAAGCTCTCCCCCCTTTCAATTCCCTCTCTCTCCTCGCCCCCCCTCTCCTTCCCACCTCCACCCATTCTCCCTACCCATTCTCCTTCCCCCCTTCTCTACTTTATATCCTCTCTTCTTTCCCGCCCCTCTCCCCTCCCACTTTCTCCCCTTCCCCGCATCGCACCAGACCATTCAAAACGGATATTAAAATGTTTCCCCTCCCCACCACCCCTCCTCTACAAACTCTCCATTTTAAACCATCCATCTTCAATCTTTATATAATAATCTAAGAGTTTTAAATGTCAAGCATGTAATGAAATTCATCATTTCTTCGAAGAAGAATCAATTGAATTGGCCACTGGTGGCCTCCAATCAAGTTGTAGAGACATCGCATGCAAGGATGCTCAGAGGAAATTGCACCTGAGCTCAATTTGGCGTGTCATAGCAAAGGGGTTGAATACCTGTTGACTCAAGACATTTCAGCTTTTCATTTTTAACTATTCTGTAAAAAGATTCTAAAAAAGAAACCCACTTTGGCGTTATGGGGTATTTATTATGTGTCACACGAAGTGACAAAAAACTCAATGTAATCCATCTTAAATTGAGGCTGTAACACAACTAAATGTGAAAAAGTCAAAGGGTGTGAATACTTTCTGAAACCTCTGTAAAACTCATTCTAACCTCTCACTCGCTCAATTACTGACTGATATTAATGTTCGGTACCTTCCGGGTTATGTAGAAAGTGGAAATTTCACGTGCTGATGGACATTGAAGCTGATACATTGGGGTAAAAATCACACAACCGTTGGAAAGCGTCCGAAAATGAAAATTTACATTAAAAAAAAAACTGCAAAAGCATCGGTAAAGATAAAAATAAAAGAAGGCTGAGAAAAAGAAAGTGTGAGATGATAGCCTACTGTGTGAAATCCTATAAGATACGTGTGTGTGTGGCTTGTCTTCGGCTCTTACATGCGCCTGCCGATGCGCTCACTCTGTCCGTCCACCACTTTGGCTCCCAGCTTCGATCCGCCAATGTCAGCGCCAACCCTCGAGCCCAGATTATTCACCACACAGACAGAGACAGAGACAGAGAGACTTTGACTTTTGTAAGCCTTTATTTAAACAAGGTTAGAAAAAAACAGTTAGACATAGCCAACGGACAGCAATCATAAAAGGAAGATAAAATATTAAAAAAGAAAACTACAAGTGCAGTGCACCTTTAAAATGAAAAGGTGAGATCATTATAGACTACTTTACACAGTAAGTTCTTGTAACACCATTTTTGCTTAAAAAGGTCTACTTTATTTAAGTTTTGGTGAAAATAAAACTCTGCACATAGCCTGGCCATGGTAAGGCCCTTAAAACTGGTAAAACATAGTAGTCGGCATCAGGGTTTGCAAGAAGTTTAGCTTTCCTTGTTTTATAAATTGCTGGCTTTTCTTCAGCTATTACAAAACTGGTGAGTACAGATTTGACAGCATTTTTGGGATTTAACGGCAAACCAAAAATAAACGTACGTAAAGAAAAATAAACATTCATATGGCAGCACAATTGTCACAGCAAAGTAAAAAGTGGGGTCACCCTTGCACAGTTAACACAAGCGTGGTGTAAAGCTTCAGAGGCCATACAAAAGGGGCATGCAACAGAATTTTAAACACTAAAACGGTGTAATAAAACATTGGTAGGTAAAATAATATGTACAATTCTCCAAAAGATATCACCAGTCCGTTTTACAATCGGCGGAGCATACATGGTGACCCATTGTGGGCAAGGGGGAGACCTGGAGGTGGTAGCATCCCTATACATCTGGATCCAAACCTATCCTTGCCTACGTAAAGATGGCGAATGGCAACACAGAGGTGGTACAGGCACTTTTTTGCAGCACTAGGAAGTGGAGAGGAATACAGGCACACAGTTTCTGTTAATGCAGCTGATGATATTTGCACCTGATTAAGTGCAAATTTGCACCTTAGTCGGCTGACAATGTCAATGAGGCCGTGGCTTGCAGACTTCCTCTCTAGTCGTAGTCAACGTGTGGCCCTGAATGGGTTTCTCTCATCTCCCCTTCTTGTTCAGGCTGGAGTTACCCAAGGCAGTGTTCTGGGCCCAGTGCTATTTCTGGTCTTCATCAATGATCTCTCCGACTCTCTTGAAAATCCTCTCTATCTCTTTGCTGATGACTCCACTCTCTGCCGCTCCATTTCTCATCCGTCAGATCGGCAGTCTGCAGCCTCCTCACTCTCTGCAGACCTGGACAAAATCAGACTGGTCAAACAAGTGGAACATGTCTTTCAATCCTGACAAATCTCACACTCTTACAATGTCTCTCCGAAAAGACCGACTGGACAACCCTCCCATCTACTTTCTGAACAATCCTCTCCAAGAAGTTCTGTCACTCAAGCTTTTGGGTCTCACTATCTGCCATGATCTTTCCTGGGAAATCCACATTTCCAATCTGGCCTCCAAAGGCAGTCGCCGACTGGGCATCCTCCGTCATGCGAAGTCCTTCCTTGGCACACCTGAGCTCCTCACCACATACAAGGCTCTCAACCGCAGCTCAATGGAGTACTGTTCTCCCCTCTGGGCCAGTGCTCCTGCCTCACACCTAGCTCGGCTTCATGCTGTTGAAACCAAAGCTTTCAGAATCATAGGAATCTCCCGCGATGAATCTAACTCTGAGGGCCTTTCACTTACTCACCGCAGGCAGGTTGGTGGTCTTTCTGTCTTCTACCGACTCCTCTCTGGCCTTGCTCCCCCTGCTCTCTAAGGGCGCTGTCCCCCAAATATTCCTACAGGTCGCACAATATCTGCCAGGAACCCTCTTATGGTTAAACTGCCAAAATCAAGACTATCTGCTCACCTTCACTCTTTCATTCCTCTTTTCTCCCGCCTCTGGAACAAACTCCCTCACTGTCTTCAATCCCACTCCTCCCTCCAGGTCTTTAAAACACCTGTTCACCACCATCTCTTATCATCCCCCGTCAAAAACCTTGATCTTTTCTACCCCCGTCAATTCACTCAAGGTCCACTCTTTTGAAAAACCAACTTCTTTCCTGGAAGTGCTTGCAGTGTCCTAGTGTTTTGTACTTCTCCCCCCTGCCCCCCTTCCCACGCCTCCTCCCCCCAAGCCCTCTCCCTCCCACAGATCTCCTGATGTCCCTGCTCTCAAATGTTGTGTTTGTGTGCTTCCCCTTCTCTCCCCATCTTGTCTACCGCTCCCCTTATTTTATGTTTTATGTGTCTGTTTGATTTTTTGTGTGATTAATGTTAGCTGTTTCACGAGCCTCGATCTTGTCTACAAAAAAAAAAAAGCTGACTTTCTGTCCTCTTGCCTTGTGTTCATCCTTTGATCTCAAATCCATATTTATTTTGTATATAGCAATAATAACAAATTTCACATCACTGTTCGAATACTTATCGAGGGCACTGGATATCAAGGGCTTTGTAGGGGTAGCACCTTTCACCAAGTGAAACAAAAAGACCTGTCCTCACTTCCACTGACCAAGAATGGCCACACACCTGCGTGTGGTGAGCCTGCTATGAAAAGGTTGGCCGGATTGCGGAGAAGAAAACTGATTAAAATCCTGGACAGTGGCATGCCTTAGTCTTCCTCAACAGAAAACTCAAATTAAATCCCTCGTTTTCAGGTCTTGGGTTATTATCATGGCTGCCCACCTGGATATAAAAATCTCAGGTTCAAAGCCATGGGCTGGAACTCTTCAAAAGAACCGAGAATTAAAGGAACTGCAAGCTTCACAATCTTCAAATGGCATTCAGCTCCTCACCGATTGAACAGTGTTCCTCGACCACTTGCAAGAACACTTTTGTGAATTGCGAAACAAAGCTTCAATGATCCATAATGAGTCTATTGATTTAATTCCGCAACGTCCTGTTCTGGAAGTACAGTTAGCGGTGAAAACCGTGCCAAATGGCAAAGCTCCAGGAGAAAATGGGATACTATCTGAAATCTTCAAACATGGTGGCTACCAACTTCTTTTGAGACTCCACCAGTTGTATATGCATATTTGAAAGGAGAAAAGGATGCCGCAGCAGCTCAAAGATGTCCTGATTGACATTATTTTTGAGAACAAAGGAAGCAGGAAGCACATTGGAATGTGGAAGCCATAGTGGTATCGCACTGGATGAAATTGCAGATAAAATTCAGCCATAAATATTCCAGAAGAGAATCGTTGACAATTTGCTTTATAGCACCACGCCGCTTCCAATCCCGACATGATTTCCAGAAAAATGCAGCACCCAGTTGACATGGTGTTCTCTGCCCGTCAGTTGCAAGAAAAGTGCATTAAGCAAAAATGTCAGGCTCTCTGCTGTGTTTGTGGACATAACCAAAGCATTGGACTCTGTGGACAGGGCAGCACTCTGGAAGATTCTAGCTGAGTTTGGGTGTTCTACAAAGCTTGTAACCATTATTTTGCAATTGCATGATGGAATGTCCAGCCGAGTATGTGCGGACAGCAAGGTTTCAAAAGATATTCCCATTACGAGTGAAGCAAGGCAGTGTGATCGCACCAATCTTCTCTGTTTTATTCCTCTCACCTATGCTAAATGAAGCACTGTCGGAAAATCACATGGCATAATATGCTCGTTTATTAAAGTTCAAATGGATAGTGACTTATCAACCTCTCCAGATTACGTAAGCAAACTTACGTCTGGTATATGCTGATAAGAGACAGTTCATGGATTGGCGTTTGTTTCTGCATTCCGAGGAAGACTTGAAATCTCTTATTGGCAGTTTTTCTCGAGCGGCAACAAACTTTGACTCACTATTGGCATAAAAAGACAAGTTATATGCACCATTGTCTTGCAGGTAGCACCCATGAACACCCAGTCCATCACCATCGATGGAGAACCAATGAAGACAACGAAGGCCTTCACATGTCTTGGTGGCATTCTTTGAAATGATTCTTCATGTTGTAAAGAAATAGCTAATCAAAATTTCCATCCTCTGGTCAGCGAGGCCAACGAGTACAGCGGAAACACGATATCAATTTTTTTTTTTTTTTTTGTATGCAACATCGAAGCTCGCATAAGAGCTAACATTGATTAATAAAAAAGACAAACTGACACATACAACATATGATGAAAGGGAGCAGGAGACAAGATGAAGAGCAGGGACATCGGGAGATCTGTGGGAGGGAGAGGTCTTGGGGGGAGGAAGCATGGGAAGGGGGGGGGGGGTGGGGTGGGAGAGGTAAAAAAAAAACAAAAAAACACATGGACACAGCGAGGACTTCCAGGAAAGAAGTCGGTATTTCAAAAAAGTGGATCTGGGGTGAATTAACAGGGATAGAAAAGATCAAGGTTTTGGATGGGGGAAGACAAGAGATTGTGGTGAACAGCTGTTTTAAAGACCTGGAGGGAGGAGTGGGATTGAAGAGAGTGAGGGAGTTTGTTCCAGATGCGGGAGAAAAGAGGAATGAAAGAGTGAAGGTGAATAGAGAGTCTTGATTTTGGCAGGTTAACCATAAGAGGGTTGCTGGCAGATCTTGTGCGACCTGTAGGAATATTTGGAGGACAGAGCACAGACAGAGCTGGGGGAGCAAGGCCGGAGAGGAGTTGGTCGAAGACAGAAAGACCACCTACCTGCCTGTGGTGAGAGTGAAAAGCCCTCAGATTTAGCTTCATCGCAGGAGATTCCAATGATTCTGAAAGCTTTGGTTTTAACAGCGTGAAGCCGAGCTAGGTGTGATGCAGGAGCACCGGCCCAGAGGGGGGAACAGTATTCCATTGAGCTGCGGATGATTTTCTCTCCAAATTGTCTCCAAATCCAATTTGTCTCCAAAGATCTTGCTGTATAATACTTCTGTATTGGTGTGAAACGTGGTTGCTTTATCATCACCATGTGAAAAGTCTGGATTTGTTTAACCAGTGCTGCTGGAGGACAAACCTCCACATTAAATCACATGAGTTTATAACAAATATGGAGGAGTCAACTCGAACATAGTGTGCATCGATGGCATGCCTATTGATATTGATAAACAGTTGCATTGGGTTTTTCATGTTGTCAGCATGGATGCAGATCATATTCCAAAAGTGATCTTGTATGGCGAACCTCAAATAGGTAAAAGAAGAATCAACCATCCATGAAAGCGACAAAGAGATGCACTGAATGATACACTGAAGAAATGACCGCGCTGCTTGGGAAGATAATGCTCAAGACGGAGGCAAGTGGTGAATTTTAATTTTTAATGGATCCACATGCTTGGAAGAGGTGCGGATGGAAATAGGTTACAAAAGCGTCTCGGAAGGAAATATCCGGCCACGGTCCTTGACTCCGGGGTAATATGCCATGCGTGCCAACGCGTCCGCAAGATTAATATCGGATTGGTCCCTCGCTCTTGCGTTCATCATGGAAGTCAAAATGACTGAACTCTTGTCGATGGAAATCGTCTTGACAACCCACCAGTACCACAAATAGAGATGGATTTCGTTCACAGAAGGTTCCCCTGGACTTTCTGTGCAGCGACTGCAAATTTACAGAAATTATTTTGAAGAAATTTTTTTTTGCAGAAAAAGAAAATTGTGCAAATTTGCAGGACGGTTAAAACTGGATGTTGAGGAATATTTGTGAAGACCAGATCACTTGCTACAGTTTAAGCAGGAATTTTGAGTTTTGTCAAGGTGCTGGTAATATACAGTCACGTGAAAAAGTAAGTACACCCCATGTAAAGTTTTGACTTTTTCAACATATTTCAACGTACAGCTATTTGATCTTCATTTCAACAATATTGATAGATAACGGTGATATAATATAACAAATATCATGAAACATTTACATTTTGTAGTCCATTGTATAATTTAAATAAACATAAATGCAAATTTTGCATGTGGAAAAAGTAAGTACACCCCTACAGGCCTACATTTATCACTACTTCAAATACCTAAAATTAGAATCAGGTGCATCAGCTCAGGTGCAAATGATTAGAACATCGTTGGAGAGGATCTTGGAGGAACCTGTCTTATTTAAACCTCAGACATTTCGTTTTGTTTGCTCTTTGTTGTTGAAGTGTGCAGTGTCACCATGCCTAGATCAAAAGAGCTCTCTGATGCCTTCAGAAAGAAGGTTATAGATGCCGACGAGTCTGGGAAGGGATTTAAAAAGATCTCCAAACAATTTGAAATCAATCATTTGACTGTCCGGAAGATCATCTACAAGTGGAGAAGATTCCAAACAACTGCCAACAAGACCAGGCCGCCCCAGCACGTTCAGCCCGAGAGCAAACCGCAAGATGCTGAAAGAAGTCTCGAATAACCCCAGAATGTCATCACGGGACCTAGAGGTAGCTCTTGCCACTGTTGATGTCAAAATGCACGAGTCTATCATGAGAAAGAGGCTGCACAAATTTGATCTACATGGGAGGTGTGCCAGGAGGAAACCTTTACTGTCCAGAAAGAACATCAGGGCAAGACTAAAGTTTGCCAATGAACACCCTGGCAAAGACCAGCACTTCTGTAACAATGTGCTCTGGACAGATGAGTCAAAGGTAGAGAGAGCTACTTGGCCACAGTACCAGAAGACATGTTTGGCGAAAACCAAAGACAGCATTTGACCACAATAACCTGATACCAACTGTAAAGCATGGTGGTGGAAATATTATGGTTTGGGGCAGATTTGCTGCATCAGGGCATGGGCAGCTCACCATCATAGAATGCACTATTAATTATTCATTGCACCAGAGGGTGCTTGAGGATAATGTGAGGCCATCTGTCCGGAAAGTTGAAGCTCAACCGAGGGTGAACCTTGCGACATGACAATGACCTGAAGCATACCAGTAAATCCACCGAGGAATGGCTGAAAAGAAAGAAATGGAGGGTTCTGGAATGGCCAAGTCAAAGCCCAGATCTAAATCCCATCGAGATGTTGTGGGGGGATTTGAAACGAGCTGTGCATGCAAGAAACCCCTCAAACATCACACAGGTGAAATAATTCTGCATGGAGGAGTGGGCAAAATTTTCTCCCGGTCAATGTCAGAGACTGGTAGACAGTTATAAGAAACACCTACTTGAGGTTGTTACTGCTAAAGGGGGCAATACCACCTATTAGAGCCAAGGGTGTACTTACTTTCTACACATGCGAAATTTGCATTTATGTTTATTTAAATTATACAATGGACTACAAAATGTAAATGTTTCATGATATCTGTTATATTATATCACCTTTATCTTTCAATATTGTTGAAATGAAGATCAAATAGCTGTATGTTGAAATATGTTGAAAAAGTCAAAACTTTACATGGGGTGTACTTACTTTTTCACGTGACTGTAACTTTCAAACTCTTTGCAAAAGACACCAAATCACATATTTTATGTCATCTATCTATAATTCCAGTAATCTCTGTGTGTATGTTTGTTTGTACGTTTGTTTGTTTGTTTGTATGTCTGTGACCGCTGTTTCTCGACAACTACCGGTCCGATATACTTGAAACTTGCCAGGTATATTGCTGGGGACCCGAGGATGTGCCTTTTCAAGGTTTCATATTAATCGGACAATTACTTACCGAGCTATGTCCAAAAAACGATTCAACCAATCAGAGAGCAGCGAGCTATCGCGTGTGCCGAACGTGGCGGACACACTCTGCCTCGGATGGCACATTTGAGAGCGTATTCATTTATTTCCCGTCGGCAAACTATGTTGCCGTTAAACTATGTTTTAAAACTAATTATAAAACTAATAAAAACTAATTTGCGATTCATCGTAACTGCGATATACGACCTTCCGGAGCTCCCGTGAGAGCGTGCGCCATTACGGATAGTAATTCAATTAAAAACATAAAAACATTGTCCCAATTCAGTCAGAGCGAAGGGCGTTGTTTTAAGCGAAGAGCGTTTTATTTTTCCCCTTAAATTCAGTCGCCGGACGGTGAAAGCTTTTTTTGGGGGGCAGCTACTGGCAGCCACGTACGGCCAATCACAGGACACGTTGTTGTGTCGACATGCCGTGTTGTTTTCCCTCGCGGTTTGGAATGTTTTTCCTTTTCATTTTTTTTCTCTTCTCTTTCTACTTGATGATGGTAGCAGTTCTGTACTCGCAAGCCGTTCGCCGTTCGCTTTGGCGTTGCGAATGGACCAAAACATTTCATGAACCAAACCATTTCATGTAAAGCGTTCGCCGTTCGCTTTGGCGTTGCGAATGGACCAAAACATTTCATGGACCAAACCATTTCATGTAAATAGAGGGGGGGGATATAATTTTAGATATATATATAGTACGGGCATGCCCTAGTTCAACTAATTACAGCAGACAGGACACCAAGTTTGTATTTGTTTTTTTTGTGTACAAGATCGAGGCTCGTGTAAGAGCTGATATTAATCACAAAAAGACAAACTGACACATTAAACATTAGATAAAGGGAGCGGGAGACAAGATGGAGAGAGAGAGGGAAGCACACAAGTACAACATTTGAGGGCAAAGACACCGGGAGATCTGTGGGAGGTAGAGGGCTTGGGGTGAGGAGGCACGGGAAGGGGGTGGGTGGTGGGAGAGGTATAAAACACATGGACACTGCTCGGACTTCCAGGAGAGAAGTAGGAATTTCAAAAAAGTGGGATCTTAGTCAGGGCCCTTAGGGATATTTTGGGGCCGTTTGGTTCAAATTCTTCCAAAAGCACCAAATTTGGCCCAGATGTTGCCCATGCCATACTCTTTCGATTTTTGACGGGCGCCAAGAAGGGCGCCCCCCCCCCCGGGGGCCCCATATTGGCGAAATACTAAATGGCCGCCACCCGGATTAGAGGAAAATCAGTTAAATAACTAATTGGGTTGGAATCATGCATGATACCACTTTTCAGGGGTTTTCGAGGTCGAGGAATCAAATTATGATGTTATTTTGATGATTGGAGGTCAAGGTCAACCCTCAAGGTCATCTTAAAGGTCATTTTGGAGTCAAACATGTGGGTTTTTGAGTTTTTGGTCAAGATTTACACGAGGTTCACCATTTTATGTTTCTGGGTTGGGTAATCGAACTCTGACCTTATTTTTGACAATTAGAGGAAATATTTACATGTCTATTTCCTAATTTTCAGGCATATGCAGTTCATCAGTCTAATTACAAAGGTACGGATTTTGATGTTTTATGAACTGTATGCCATATCCTTGTGTTAAATTTTTGTGCGATCATGATCCGGGTTCATGTATACATGATTGTATACATGTCATAAATATGACGTCATAGGTCATGTGACCTGGCGGCCATATTGGATTTTATGAAAACCTTAAAAATGGATCCCTGCCTTCATTTTTCGATCGATTCATTTTGAACTTTGACCACTTATAGTACGCCATGTGATTGGATGCATATCCTAATTATGACGTCATAGGTCAGGTGACATGGCGGGATGGACCGGTATGGTCCCCGGATCATACCGCCCTTGGCGCCCATCAAAAATGGAAAGAGTATGGCATGGGCAACATCTGCGCCAAATTTGATGCTTTTGGAAGAATTTGAACCAAAATATCCCTAAGGGCCCTGACTATCTGGGGTGATCTGGGGGATAGAAAAGATAAAGGTTTTGTATGGGGGAAGATAAGAGATGATGGCGAACAGCTGTTTTAAAGACCTGGAGGGAGGAGTGGGATTGAAGAGAGTGAGTGAGTTTGTTCCAGAGGTGGGAGAAAAGAGGAATGAAGGAGTGAAGGTGAATAGAGAGTCTCGATTTTGGCAGTTTCACCATAACAGGGTTGCAGGTAGATTTTGTGCGACCTGCAGGAATATTTGGGGAACAGAGCACAGACAGAGCTGGGGGAGCACCACCAACCTGCCTGCAGAAAGACCCCCAACCTGCCTGCGGTGAGTGAGTGAAAGGCCCTCGGAGACAGCTTCACCGCGGGAGATTCCAATGATTCTGAAAGTTTAACATACACCTGAGGGATGATTGACTTTGTGATGCAGCACCTTGCCTGCAAAGCACCAATCTGACTAGAGTACACACTGTAGTTGGGTCAGGATTCAAAACCAGACTCGAAAGCTCAGAGGTATGTATTTTACGTCTGCACCATCCTGTCCTCTGCAATGGCCTATTTTCAAATCGGCACCGTGGGATCTTTAATTCCCACCAAATGATGTTGCTAGATGGACAACTTGCATGTGCTGGGAAAGCTCAATTGTACCCTCATTTGGTCTGTTCATAGCACAATGCAAAGGGGGAACTATATTCATCACATTTGATTCCCTATCTGACTTAAGCTGAAGCATCAGTTTATTGCACATCACGCCACGTCAATCCCTCATTGCTACTTGCGATTGCGAGAAACACACTGGGACATATGCAAACTTAGAAAATGGGATTTTGTCATCTCAAAGTTGGCAATTACAGGCTGTCCATAAAGATTTGTTTGGTTTGGTTGGGATAGAATTTGAAACCCGGAACAAGACTTTGTGGACAGCCTGTGTTGTTATTGTCGTGGGAGATGTGATTGGCTTTTTTTTCAGCATTAGTCCTTCATTTTGTCACTGATGAAAGGCCAATGCATGAAAGGTCAGCCACACCTCATTCGTCAAGCAGGTAAACACACTCTTATCAACTTTTAGTTTGAGATAAATCCAGTGTTTATATCGACCAGTGGTCTCGATAAGACAACAACAGATGAAATGGTTAGAACGACAATCTGCTCTGAGTCTGTGAGATTGGCAGTTTGAACCCTGGCCAAGTCATACCAAAGACTTTAAAATGGCACGTGCTGCTTGCTTGCATGATGCTCAGCTTCTCAAAGGAAAGAGCACAGAAAACCATCCATAAGTTGGCAATAATAGCACAGACTTTGATGGGCCTCATGCATCAAAGTTCCTTGTACAGATCTCTTATTATTATTATTATTATTATCCCGTCCGCTGCGCAGCATGAGATGGGGTTTTGCAATCACTTGTGTGTGTGTGTGTGTGTGTCTGCGCCATACCACATTTGAGCTATTGTCATCAAATTTTCACCAAAGCTTTATTATGATCATGGTGAAGGCAAATTAATAATTTTGTCAAAAGATCAAAGGTCAGTGTCACATATAATTAACAATTTTCATCCAAATGACGTGAAATTTAAATTTACCATTTGAGGTTTGTCATCAAATTTTTGAACAAAGCTTTGTTATGAGAATATGGAGAAGACAAATTAATAATTTTATCAAAAGGTTAAAGGTCAGCGTCAAGTAAAATCATCAATTGTCATCCAATTATACTGAAATTTAAATTTACCATTTGAGGTTTGTCATCAAATTTTTGAACAAATCTTTTTTTATGAGAATATGAAGGCAAATTAATCATTTGGTCAAAAGGTCAAAGGTCAGCATCACATAAAATAATCAATTTTCATCTGATTGACCTGAAATTTTAAGAATTTGCATATTGGATCACTGAATTGGTTCACCAATCAAAAGCTACAAGCCGGTTAATTTTTTAAACAAAAGGTTAAGGTTGCATAAAATCACCAATTTTCACCCGATTGACCTGAAATTTAAGACTTTGAATATTGGGTCACTGAATTGGTTCACTAATTAGTAGGAATTAATTAATTAAAAATTAGTAGTTCACTAATCAAAAGGTAGGGGTCCATTGTTTTTTGTTTTTGTTTTAGCTCAAAAGGTCAAGGTTGCATAAAAATCCTCAATTTTCGTCCAATTGACCTGAAATTTTTAGAATTTACACATTGGATCACTGAATTGGTGTTCACCAATGAAAAGCTAAAAGCCGATTAGATCAAAAGGTCAAAGGTCAAGGTTGCATAAAAATCGTCAATTTTCGTCCAATTGACCTGAAATTTTTAGAATTTACACATTGGATCACTGAATTGGTGTTCGCCAATGAAAAGCTAAAAGCCGATTAGATCAAAAGGTCAAAGGTCAAGGCTGCATAAAATTGTCAATTTTCATCCGATTGAAATGAAATTTTAAGAATTTACATACCGGGTCACAGAATTGGTTCACCAATCAAAAGCTAGGAGCTGATTATTTTTTTAGATCCAAAGCTCAGAGGTCAAGGCTGCATAAAATCATCAATTTTTATTTTGTTATTTAAAAAAAACTGTTTTCGTTATGTTGAGCATACGGATGAAGAAGACGTCTGAATACAAACGGACGCGGACGGGCTTTGCATTTTCATATGCTTTCGAGTAGTATTATAATACCACTTTGCCAAGACTTGTGTTGCTTTGTGTTGAAGAACAGTATTAATTTGTTCTTCAACACATTTGTTCTTCAACAGTTTATTCTTCAGTTTTCAGTTTATCCTTCAGAAGAACAATTATTATTGTGCTTCAACACAAAGCAACACAAGCCTTGGCAAGTCTAGTTTTCTTTCTTATTCATTTAGGTTTTGCACATGTCTGTCACAGAAATTGCTCCAACAAGATGAATCGATTCATGAAAATTGCATAATTCGCACCATATGTACCCATCGCCTCAATCCACCAAACACATCAAACCAATGATTTTTCTTTTTTTAACAGGTGGTCTATGGGTGGTGGTCTCTTTTTTAAGCAACATGTTGGTGTCCATTTTAATTTCCCTGAAGCGTTTTACGAATCAATCATGAAGTATCAACTGCTGTCACATGCTCAGAAGCCAAATCCTGAATTCTAAGGCCGTTTGCCAGATTTCAACCCAAAATCTCGAGGGTGCCAGTCCAGTGTCCTCAGCAATATGCCATCTATTTCAATTTCCTCCTCTCTTTTCCTTCCGCCCATTCCACAGGTATATGGCGATTCGGCACCCACTGAAGCCTCGTCTTTCTGCCCAAAATACTCGTGGAGTCGTGGTTGGAATCTGGCTCTTGGCACTCTGCCTTGCGTTACCACTTTGTGTGTTTTCTCATGTCACGCAAGGACAAGGCCGTATTGTCTGCAGCATCAAATGGCCTGTTACCATTAGTGAAAACAGCCAGTTAATGTAAGTTGTCATATTTCATTCACATCTGATTTGTCAGGGCACCAACTATATGATAACTTATAAATTATTTTGTCGTGTCAAAAATGTATATGCCTTCTATCCCAATGAAATCAGGAAACTTACCTACTGCTGGTGAAAATATGCTGCACTGGATGTAAATTACAGAGAAAAGGACTAACATATAACGTGGGCCTTGTATCGCATGTGCAGGACCATTCTGCTGTGATTGGAGGAATAATAGGGGCTGAGGGAGGTGGAATTTCATTTATCTTTGCTTATTTATTTACAGCCTGATCACACACATGTGGAGTGCTGACATTACCTAACTTCATATGTACATAATGCAACTCTTAACACGAAAGAGCAATCAGAGATTGCAGACCCTCGCCAGCACAGGTGGTTTTGGCCTTTGAGTCCTCGGGGTCTTTTGTGTCTTTTGGCTCGTCGGGGTATTCGGGGTCTTCGGGGTCTTTAATGGTATTTAGAGGTCTTTAAGGGTCTTCTGAGTCTGTTGGGGTATTTTTGGTCTTAAAGAGTTTTAGGATTCTAAAGGATCTTAAAGGGTGTTAAGGTTCTAAAGGGTCTGAAGGAATTTTGTAGTTTGAAAAGTTCTTAGGGGTCTGAAATGGTCTTTGGGTTATAAAGGCTCTAAAGTGTTTTAGGTATCTTAAAGGGACTTAGGGGTCTTCGATCCTCATAGTTTTAAAGGTAGGGTAGGGTCTTTATGGGTTTTCATGATCTTTGGGGTCTGAAATGGTCTTAATGGGCCTCAGGGATGTAAAGGTTTGTTTGTAAAGGGTTTGTAAAGGGTTATAAAATGTCGAATGTAATTAATACACATCATAACGGTTTGTGCGGACAAACAAACAAACAAATGAAAAATCACTCATAGAGCGACACTTGGAAAAAGAGAACAAAGTAGAATGGCACTCGGTAGAGCGTCCTTTTGACCTCAAAAATAATTGGTGGATGAATTATGTGACCTGATATGAAAATCGCCTTCAAATTTTAAGTTAATCGGATGAAAATTGACAATTTGAAAAATTGGGCCTATGTTGACCTTTTGGCCTATGTTGACCTCAAAAATAGTTGGTGGTTGGTTTCACTAAGCTGATGTGAAAATCATTTTCAAATTTCAAGTCAATCAGATGAAAATTGAGAATTTTAGAAATTTGAAAAAAATGGTTGACCTTTGGCCTATGTTGACCTTGTAACCTATGTTGACCTCAAAAATAGTTGTTGGTTTAATTTAGTTAACTGATCTGTAAATCCCATTCAATTTTCAAGTCAAGTGGAGTGCTCAAGTCAATCGAATGAAATTTAAGATTTTAGAAATTTAAAATTGTTGTTGACCTTTGGTCTATGTTGACCTTTTGGCCTATGCTGATCTCAAAATAGTTGGTTTTTTATTTCAGTTCACTGTTATGAAAATGCCATTCAAATTTCAAGTCAATCAGATGAAAATTGAGGATTTTAGAAATTCAAAAACAAGTGGTTGACCTTTGGCCAATGTTGATCTCAAAAATAGTTGGTGGTTGAATTTCGTTCGCTGATATGAAAATCCTATTCAAATTTCAAGTCAATCAGATAGAAATTTAGGATTTAGAAATTCGAAAAAAGTAGGTGACCTTTGGTCTATGTTGACCTTTTGACCTATAAAATATATAAGATTTTGTCGGACCACAAACTCTACCATTTGATGAAGTTTCGTGAACATCGGTTAAAAATTGTGACCTGTAGGCAAGTTTAAGTGAGTGGACACAAACAAACAAATGAAAAATCATCCATGTAGTGACACTTGGCAAAAGAGATCAAAGTAGAAAAGCACTCGGTAGAGCATCCTTTTGACCACAAAAATAGTTGTTGTTTGAATTCAGTTAGCCGATATGCAAATCCTATTCAAATTTCAAGTCAATCGGATAAAAATTGAGGATTTTTAGAAATTCGAAAAAAGTGGTTGACCTTTGGCCTATGTTGACCTTTTGATCTATGCTGATCTCAAAAATAGTTGGTGGTTGAATTCAGTTAGCCAATATGCAAATCCTATTCAAATTTCAAGTCAATCGGATAAAAATTGAGGATTTTTAGAAATTCGAAAAAAGTGGTTGACCTTTGGCCTATGTTGACCTTTTGATCTATGCTGATCTCAAAAATAGTTGGTGGTTGAATTCAGTTAGCCAATATGCAAATCCTATTCAAATTTCAAGTCAATCGGATAAAAATTGAGGATTTTTAGAAATTCGAAAAAAGTGGTTGACCTTTGGCCTATGTTGACCTTTTGATCTATGCTGATCTCAAAAATAGTTGGTGGTTGAATTCAGTTAACCAATATGCAAATCCTATTCAAATTTCAAGTCAATCGGATGAAAATTGAGGATTTTAGGAATTTGAAAAAACGTGGTTGACCTTTGGCCTATGTTGACCTTTTGACCTTTTGACCTCTAAAATATATAAGATTTTGTCGGACCACGAACTCTACCATTTGGTGAAGTTTCGTGAAGATCGGTTTAAAATTGTGACCTGTAGGCAAGTATAAGTGAGCGTACAGACAAACACACACACACACACACACAAACCGGAGTGATCAACATACTTGCAAAAAATTTTTTTTTTTACCAAGTAACAAATCGACCTAAATGCAATTAGGGTAATTAACCTCTGGCGAGGGTAATAAATGTCAAAATTATATTCCCCTTACTGGTTATTTCTCGCCATTCAGCTGCCTGGCTTTCATCCAGAATCGTTCCATTCATGAGTTGCAAGCTGAAAACTCTCTTTTTAAACAAAGCAATCACCATCACGATTGCTTTTATCAATTTCGACAGTTTTATTAACCATTTTAAGATCACATCTGCAATAACGAAAGTTACTGATCTCTCCCCTCGCTCTCGTTCCTCTCCATCATAATGTGAACATCCGAATTAGTCTCGGGTGGAAATTGTCTATAGTCTGTTATATCTAACTAAAAGAGAGCAGTGTCTGTGTATCTGTGTCCGCTCCTTGTAGAATTTAAAACAGCTTGGCCGATATCCACCAAATGTGGGTACCCAAGGTCAGGTCATGGGCAAAATATCAAACCACCCATCCAGAGCTGAAGTGTGGGGGAGACGACTTGCGGATTTTTGCCTGTACACGTGGTATTGTGCAAGTTATTGAACAACTGACCCCTGGCTGACCTGGCGGAGGTATTACAGGTGGCAATGATGCCAGTTTTGAAAGCGAATCCTCTCGCTCCAAAGTTCTCCACCATCTCAGATGATCCATCCAAAACCATTATAGCCGGCGAAGCCGGTGTTGTCAATAAACGCGTACGTATTATGTCGAAAACCAGATTATGCCTTGGCTTGAGAATTCCGAAGCGCAATGGAGGCCGCCATCTTGCGGATGCGGAAGTATGCTTAACAAATTGAAAAATGTTCAATAGGAGTTTCTGTCACCCGTCTTTGTTTGATTCACAATCTTATGCACCTCTAATTTATTATTAAAATTATTTAAGACCAACCTCGGCCCGCAAGGGCCTGGTTATCTTCAACGAAAAGCGTCACCAAACACCGGAACCAATGAGATTCGAGCATTTGAAAAAATATTTCTAAAACCAAATCATGCAATGGAGGCCGCCATCGACCGGATGTGGAAGTTTGCATAAAACAATTGCGTAAAAGTTCAATAGGAGTTTGTTTCACCCGTCTTTCTTTGATTCACAATCTAATGCACCTCTAATTTGTAATTAAAATACGTTAAGACCAACCTCGTTATCTTCAAAGAAAATCGTCACCAAACACCAGAACCAATGAGATTCGAGCATTTGAAAAAATATTTTTTAAAAGCTTATTACGCGTTTCGGACGCTGAAAACGGCGTCAAATACTCTAAAATTGACGAAGAATTATTTTTTAGAAATAACGGCGCTATCGTCTGATCTGTCGGCACTGATCTTTCTGCAAGCTAACTTCTTCTGGTGGAGGAAGCGGCAGTGCCCAGAGAGAACCAGCCCTGACAGCGACTGAAGTTAGAAGACGACACACACACTGTGAAAACGTATGTTAAGCCCAGTTAAAATTTCTTAAAATAGGCCCTGAGCTAGCACATCGTATAGTTACTTCCTTAAGCTTCTTGTGACATTTATTGTATGTAGGTATTGGGGAGGACGGTCTGCTCTTCTCTTTTACCAAGTCTTACCAGGTACGGTACCTACTACACCTACCTACTACCAACTACCTAACCTACTGATGCCATAGTGATGGGTAAAATAGTGGCAAGAGGCTTTGGCTTCGCTGGCTCATTGCGGCTTTGCAGTCGGGTACTAGTATGTTCTACCCCCGTTGCCCCCCCCCCCCCCCCCACCTCTCCCTCAAGCCTACCCCTTCCAAAATTTGCAGTTATTCCTTCCTGAGAGTTTGCTTCTGGATCCATCTTGCCCACCCTGTGTGGCTTCTTCTGCCCCTCTCCCAATTCATCACCACATCCCTTATTTGCATGGGGAAAAAAGGGGCAGGCAATGGAGGAATGGGGTTCATCACCTTTTCGTTAAATATATGCTGGTGAATGTGGCATTCATCCCGTTTCTACATTAAGTGTGATGCCAAACAGGAAGAAGAAGAAGCCATACTACCAAACTTCGTACACTTCCAGAATTGTTCGATTTATTTGTGTTCAAATGTCTGGTGATTGTTTTGTATTTATTTATGCGAATGTGTACTTTTATATAACTATCATTAATTTTAAAAAAAGCTTCAGCACTATCGACCAATTATTTTATTTAAGCTCCAAAAAAACTGATCTTTTTTTTCTCAATTATTATTATTATTATTATTATTATTATTTTTGCCCAAAACACACACAGGCACTCACTGATGAATCTCTGAAAGTTTGATGAAGACCGGTTCAGCCATCTTTGAGAAAAATGGTGACACAGACACAGACAGGCAGACAGACTTCTCTCTTTTATAGTAGACCAGTAGACGTACCCAGCGTTGCCGGGCGGGGGAGGAGAGGGGATGGGAGGGACAGGGAGGGGAGGAGAGGGGAGGAAAGGGCAGGGAAGGTGGGGGATAGGGGGGAAGGGGAGGGGAAGGGGAGGTGAGGGGGAGGGAGGGGGGAAGGGGACAGAAGGGGAGGGAGGGGGAAGGGGTTGGAGGGGGGGGGGAAGGGGTTGGAGGGGGGGGAAGAGGGAGGGAGGGGGGAAGGGGATGGGAGGGGGGGGAAGTCGGGGGGAGGGAGGGAAGGGGGGGGGGAAGGGGAGGGAGGGGAGGGGAAAGGTGGCACGAGAGGAAGGGGGTTCATATATATGCTGGTGGATGAATGTGGCATTCATCACGTTTCTGAGTTAAGTTTGTTGCCGATCAGGAAGAAGGAGAAGCCGTACGACCAACTTCATACACTTCCGGAGTTGTTTGATTTATTTGTATTCAAATGTCTGGTGATTGTTTTGTATTTATTAATGCGAATGTGCACTTGTATATAACTGTCATTAATTTTAAAAGGCTTTGGCACTATCGAGCGATTTTTATTTTTTTTTACGCCAAAAAACAAACTTTTTTTTTCTTTGTTTTTTTTTGCCTAAAACACTCCCAGGGACTCACTGATGAACCTCTGAAAGTTTGATGAAGATCCGTTCAGCCATCTGTGAATAAAATGCAGAGACACACACAGACAACTCGCGTTTATATATAAGATTACACATCTTCCTTTATGTGATGTATCACACATCTTCCTTTATATTATTTATTACACATCGTCCTTTATATTATTTATCACACATCTTCCTTTATATTATTTATTACACATCGTCCTTTATATTATTTATTACACATCTTCCTTTATATTATTTATCACACATCTTCCTTCATATTATTTATTACACATCTTCCTTTATATTATTTATCACACATCTTCCTTTATATTATTTATTACACATTGTCCTTTATATTATTTATCACACATCTTCCTTCATATTATTTATTACACATCTTCCTTTATATTATTTATTACACATCTTCCTTTATATTATTTATTACACATCTTCCTTTATATTAGTTATCACACATCTTCCTTCATATTATTTATTACACATCGTCCTTTATATTATTTATTACACATCTTCCTTTATATTATTTATCACACGTCTTCCTTTATATTACTTATTACACATCTTCCTTTATATTATTTATTACACATCTTCCTTTATATTATTTATTACACATCTTCCTTTATATTATTTATCACACATCTTCCTTTATATTATTTATTGCACAACTTTCTTTATATTATTTATCACACATCTTCCTTTACATTATTTATTACACATTGTCCTTTATATTATTTATCACACATTTTCCTTTGTATTATTTATGACACATCTTCATTTATATTATTTATTACACATCATCCTTTATATTATTTATTAAACATCGTCCTTTATATTATTTATCACACATCTTCCTTCATATTATTTATTACACAGCTTCCTTTATATTATTTATTACACATCGTCCTTTAGATTATTTATCACACATCTTCCTTCATATTATTTATTACACAGCTTCCTTTATATTATTTATTACACATCATCCTTTATATTATTTATCACACATCTTCCTTTATATTATTTATCACACATCTTCCTTTGTATTATTTATCACACATCTTCCTTCATATTATTTATTACACTTCTTCCTTTATATTATTTATTACACATTGAAGGAGCCGGGGCTCCCACGTCGATCGGAAGAATGGACGCGACAAAAAGCTAGAATTCATCTGAGTTGCTTTAATGAAATCAAACACTCAGGCACTCTGAAAAACCGTTTATCAGTCAGCAATATATATCTATTCCGCCAGGGGGTTTGCCCAGGCCCGGCGCCAGGGGGCGTGGCCCAGCGTCCTGGCTGCGGCCTGGCAAGTTGAGGGCGAGCCTGGGCGTCCTGGACGAGCCCGGCATGGTGATCGCTCCGCGTCCTTGATAGGTGCAAGGCGATTGTGAAAACTCAGCGGCAGCCGCTACACACGTCCCCCCAGAATCGACTTGCACCGGCAGGGTCAATTTGAGGGGGGTCCTGATGACCCGGCCGAAGCGACCCCTGGCGGGTCGTGGGAGGGGGTCCGGTGAGGTGGTGGGCGGTCGAGTGGGGGGCACCGTGGACGGGGGACGGCCTCGCCGCGGCGGAAGGGCCACCCGTGGTGGGTGGACGACGTCCACGTGCGCCGGCTTGAGGCGGTCCACAGCAATCCGGTCCGACCTGCCGCCGATGTCGATGACGAACGACTTGTCGTCCCGTCGCAGCACCCGGAAGGGCCCGTCGTACGGCGGCTGGAGTGGCCACCGATGTGCGTCGTGACGCACAAAAACATACTCCGCTGTGCGGAGTGCTGGGGGGACGTAGGACTGGGGGTCACCGTGGTGGGATGTTGGCACGGGGGCAAACCGTCGGGCGGCCTCCTGGAGGTCCGAGCGCTGGTGAGCTGCGGACCAGGGACTGGTAGCGTCGGGCACAAATTCGCCCGGGACGCGTAGCACCTGGCCATAGACAAGCTCGGCGGTGGATGCCTGGAGGTCCTCCTTGGGGGCCGTGCGAAGGCCCAAAAGGACCCACGGCAGCCGGTCGGCCCACCCGACGTCTTGAAGGCCGGCCATGAGCGCGGCCTTCATGGAGCGGTGGAATCGCTCGCACAACCCGTTTGCTTGGGGGTGGTAGGCCGTAGTACGGTGGAGCTTGATCCCCAGGTTGCGGGCGACCGCGCCCCACAGCTCGGAGGTGAACTGTGGACCGCGGTCTGACGAGATGTCCGCCGGTGCGCCGAAGCGGGCGACCCAGGTGGCGATAAAAGCCTGCGCCACGTCGGCGGTGGTGGTGGAGACGAGGGGAATGGCCTCCGGCCACCTGGTGGTCCTGTCCACCATGGTGAGCAGGTGTGTGAACCCCCGTGACGGGGGGAGGGGGCCACCAGATCCACGTTGACGTGGTCGAAACGTCGTTCGGGCACGGTGAAAGGTGCCAGCGGGGCCTGGGTGTGTCGGTGGACCTTGGCCCGTTGGCAGGCCGTGCAGGCGCTGGTCCAATCGCGGACGTCCCGACGAAGGCCGTGCCAGACGAAACGCGCCGACACCAGCTTCTGGGAAGCTTTCCGGCCCGGGTGGGAAAGACCGTGGAGGGAGGCGAAGATGCGGCGTTGCCAGGCGACGGGCACGATGGGGCGAGGCTGGCCTTGGGAGACGTCGCAGAGCAGGACAGTGTCCGCGCAGGGGATGTCGGCCAGGCGGAGGCCCGTGTCCGCCGCCCGGAGGGCTTGCACCGTGGTGTCGGTGGTTTGGTCCGCCGCCATAAGCGCAAAATCCACGCCCAGGTGGACCGCGTTCGCGCTGGCCCGGGAAAGACAGTCGGCCACGGCGTTGTTTTTGCCGGCGACGTGCCGGATGTCCGTGGTAAACTCCGACACGGCGGAGAGGTGGCGCTGTTGGCGGGCCGACCATGGCTCCGTGACCTTGGCCATGGCGTAAACCAACGGCTTGTGGTCGACGAACGCCGTGAAAGGTCGGCCCTCCAGGAGGTGGCGGAAATGGCGGACGGCCAGGTGTAGACCGAGGAGCTCCCGGTCAAACGTGCTGTATTTGAGCTCGTTCGGCCGGAGCTGCCGGCTGAAAAAAGCGAGTGGCTGCCAAACCCCGTTCACCCATTGCTCATGTACGGCGCCCACCGCGTAGTCGGAGGCATCCGTGGTGAGGGCGATGGGAGCGTTGAGCACCGGGTGAGCGAGCAGTGTTGCGTCGGCGAGGGCCCGCTTTGAGCCTTGGAAGGCCGCATCCATTGCTGCGGACCAGGCGATGTCGTGCTTGGCCGGCATGCCCCGGAGGGCTTCGTAGAGGGGCCGCATAAGCTGAGCAGCGCGGGGCACGAAGCGGTGATAAAAATTCACCATTCCCAGGAATTCCTGCAGGGCCTTTATGGTGCGGGGACGCGGGAACGTGGTGATGGCCTCGACCTTGGTTGGCAGCGGCACGGCCCCGTTCTTGGTGATGTGATGGCCCAAAAAATCAACGGCCGTCGTGCCGAAGTGGCATTTGGCCGGGTTGACGATGAGGCCGTGCTCGCTGAGGCGCTCGAACAGTGTCCGGAGGTGGAGGAGGTGCTCGGCCCGGGACGTGCTGGCGACGAGGATGTCGTCCAGGTAAACGAAAAGGAACGGCAGGTCACGCAGCACGCCGTCCATCAAGCGCTGGAACGCCTGAGCCGCGTTCTTGAGACCAAACGGCATCCGCAAGAATTCGAATAAGCCGAACGGCGTGATGACTGCCGTTTTAGGGACGTCGGCCGCCCTGACAGGTACCTGGTGATATCCCCGTATGAGGTCAATTTTCGAAAAAATGACCCGTCCCGCCAGACGGGCGGAGAAGTCTTGGATATGCGGGATCGGGTACCTGTCGGGGGTGGTAGCGTCATTGAGACGGCGGTAGTCGCCACACGGGCGCCATCCACCCCCCGGCTTTGGCACGATGTGCAGTGGCGAGGCCCACGCGCTATCGGAGCGCCGCACGATGCCGAGGTGCTCCAACGCGTCGAATTCGGCCTTCGCTACGGCGAGCTTGGCTGGGTCGAGGCGGCGGGCCCTGGCGTAGACCGGCGGGCCCGTGGTTGGTATGTGGTGCTCGATCCCATGCCGTACTGCGACGGCCGAAAACGTCGGCCGTGTGAGGGCCGGGAACTCCGTGAGCAGGCGAGCAAACTCGTTCGCCGCCGGGACGGCGCATGCCAGCTCGGTCGGCGCGGAGCTGCTCAATGTGCATACCAGGGAGCTGAAGGTTTCAGCGTTGATTAAACGACGCCGTTGGACGTCCACCAGCAGTCCGTGTGCGCAGAGGAAGTCGGCGCCTAGCAGAGCCACGGGCACGTTGGCGGTTACAAACGTCCAAGCAAAGCGTTGGCCGCCGAAGCAGAGGGTGACGTTGCGCGGGCCGAAGGTGCGGATAGTCGATCCGTTGGCCGCAACTAAGGAGGGGCCGCAAACCGCGGATTGCCTGTCCTGGTCAGAGGCGGGTATGACGCTCAGTTGGGCGCCGGTGTCGCACAGGAAGCGCCGCCGGACGCTTTATCCGTGATGAACAGTAAGTTGCCCGTGTGGCCGGCGCTCATGGCTGGTAATGAATGCCGGCCCGGCCGTTTCCCGGCCTGCCGAAGGTGCACGGGGGTCGGCATGTCCGGGCCTTCTGTCCGAACCTGGCATGATAGTAACACCACGCTTGGTCAGGTGGAGGCCTCGGTTGTCGTGCCGGAGGTGGTCGGCTCGGTAGAGCGGCCGCCAATGGCGTCGGCAGTTCGGCCGTCGACCGTGCCGGGTGCTCGGGCGCCCTGGGTGTTGCGTCGGACGGCGGTGGGTCCCATGTCGCCGCTACGATGCGCTGTCCTGCGGCGGAGATCTTGTCGGCTTCTCTGGCAAGGGCCCGGGGATCTGTGATCGTCGTGCTTGCCAGGGCGAGGCGTACCGGGTTAGGCAGCTGACGGAAGAACAGCTCCCGGAACAGGAATGCCGGAGAGTGCTCGCCGAGCAGTGAAAGCATGTAGTCCATGCGCTCGGAAGGGCGCGTGTCGCCGAGCTCAGGCAGATCGAGCAGGCGCCGTGCGCGTTCCGCCGATGGGAGGGCGAAAGCATCGAGGAGCAGCTTCTTAATTGCGCCGTATTTGTCAGCGGCTGGCGGGCTTTCGAGGAGGCTCAGGGCGCGGGCCGCGGTAACCGACCCGAGCGCAGCTACCACATGGTGGAAGCGGGTGTCGTCGGCCGTGATGCCTCGCAGGGCGAACAGGGACTCCGCCTGTGCGAACCAAACCGCCGCGTGAGCCTCCCAGAAGGTAGGCAGTTTAAGGGCGACTGCCGTGTCCATGTCGATAGGTCACCAATGAAGGAGCCGGGGCTCCCACGTCGATCGGAAGAATGGACGCGACAAAAAGCTAGAATTCATCTGAGTTGCTTTAATGAAATCAAACACTCAGGCACTCTGAAAAACCGTTTATCAGTCAGCAATATATATCTATTCCGCCAGGGGGTTTGCCCAGGCCCGGCGCCAGGGGGCGTGGCCCAGCGTCCTGGCTGCGGCCTGGCAAGTTGAGGGCGAGCCTGGGCGTCCTGGACGAGCCCGGCATGGTGATCGCTCCGCGTCCTTGATAGGTGCAAGGCGATTGTGAAAACTCAGCGGCAGCCGCTACAACATCAACCTTTATATTATTTATTACACATCGTCCTTTATATTATTTATCACACATCTTCCTTCATATTATTTATTACACATCTTCCTTTATATTATTTATCACACATCTTCCTTTATATTATTTATTACACATCTTCCTTTATATTATTATTAACACATCTTCCTTTATATTATTTATTACACATTGTAACGGATTCGTCACTTCCGTTGTGGTGGTTTTCATCCACTGTGAAAATTTCTGATTCCATGTACTATTATTGTTTTCAAAAGGTTTATTGTTCATGAACTGTTTGCAAAAGGTAAAAAAGTTAATGTTAAAAGAAACAGGAAACCGGATCGGGAACCAGACGATGAAGAGGAAGAAGAGGGAGAAAAAGAAGGCGGAGCGAGTGAGTCAGACAAGAAGGAGCTGAGCTACTTGTGGTCTGGAGCGAATGTTGGCGAGCAAGAGTCATGAGTGAACTTTTGGGTTTCCCAGGAAAGGGATTCCTGCGACAGAGTGGTTATCGCTGTGACAGATCAACCTGCGTGTCAGGTTTTGCGATCGATTCAGGAGAGAATCATCGTCGTGCCATTGCGCCACGAGACCGGGCCATCGGCCATTTTGACTCGCACAGGACTTGCGCTTCGCTCACGGTTTCGTCTCGTTTCGACCATTTTCACCGCCTTCAGACGTCGATCTGGGGTGTGTGTGTGTGTGTGTGATGTGGCTTTTGAGTGGAAAGTCTGCGTGTCGCTGACTGTGAGCTGTGTAACGTCCATACCCGAGGGTGTGATCTCTCAGTCGCCTGGAGGGCACCTTTGGATTTCCCAGTCGCCTTGAGGGAGCCTTTGCCCCGCTTTGGCAGCGGGACTGTTCTTGCCATCCGAACGGGATTCGGGTCTCAATTGGACATCGTTCTGGCGATCGCTGGAGCAAACAACTTTGTCTTGAAGCCGGGAATAAGAGACATTGGGGATGTTCTTGTTTCACTCACTTGGAGCACAGAGAGTTATATATTACAAAACTGATGGTACCATCACAGGACATATTGATTGTACATTTGATTACTATTATTGTTGTACTGTTATTCTTGTGTGATCTTAATACAATATTTGTTTGTGAGTAACAATTGGGGTGGCTTCTCCATTGATCTTTGACATACAGAATAACACATTTTTCTGCCGTGACTCCTCTCGGAGCTCGGAGGTACACCGTGACCAGGGGGTCGGGGAGGAGCACGTAACAACATCTTCTTTAACAGACTTGGCATTTAATATGGAATATTTTTTTTGTGGGGGTGAACTTACTTTTCAAGATGTCTTAGAACCAAAAGTTCATTGGAATTATGTTGAAATTATTCTAGATTTTGTTAATGTGACCTTTAATAGAAAAAAAAACACATTTGACATTTCGAAACAAATAAATTGATCCTTGAAAGTGATGTAAACTGATATCAAACTCAATTCATGGACAGTACTGTGTTAAACTTCTGTACGTTTTCCAGAAGTATCTCTTTATTTTGCACATTAGCCAAATTTTTTTTTAACAAAAACAAAAGTTAAATTATGACTGGGATTACCGACAGTAAATTTACAGTTCAGTACTTCGTGTAACCCCCACGAGCATTCAGGAGAGCACGTACAGGTTGAGGCATGCTGTTCACGAGATTTGCCAAGGTTTGGACAGGAATCGCTTGCCATGCAGTGACAATAGCCTGATGCAATTCACGCACAGAGGTAGGCTGCTGGTCCAAGTGGTCGATTTGACGCGTTAATTCTGCCCACAAGTTCTCTATCGGATTCATAACCGTGTACATGGCAGGCCACTCCATATGCTCTACACCACGGTCAGCAATAAAGTGTTGGATCATGCGAGCACGATGAGGCCGTGCATTGTCATCTTGGAAGACAAAGTTTCCTCGAAAGGCTGCACAAGCAAATGGAAGCAATGTTTCTTCCAGAATGGCCCTGTACATGAACTGGTTCAGGTTTCCATTCAGAACAACCAGGTCAGTTTTGCCCCCTGCATGAACAGTAGCCCAAACGGTCACCCCACCACCTCCAACTTGGACTCTTGGCACTATACAATCTTTGTTGTAGACTTCATGCACTTGTCTGCGCACTCGGACGCGGCCATCGTGACGATAGACCAGAAATCTAGACTCGTCACTGAAGATCACATGATTCCAGTGTCCTGGCTGCCATTTACGGTGCTCTCTGGCCCACTGCAATCGGCGCTGGCGGTGTTGTCTTGTCAGGCGTGGCTTTCTCAGGGGACGCCTGGCACGATAGCCTGCTTGAACCAGTCGTTGGTTGACTAGTCTTCTGGATACAGGCACATTTGTCAGATGCTGCCACTCAGCCCTAAGCCGATTAGCTGACTTGGTACGGCCATTGCAGACTAACCGGTGCAGCTGGCGATCATCCCTCCTTGTGGTTCTGCGGGGACGTCCTGGACTCGGTATTGGAGTAGGGACACCCCTCTGAGCATTTCGTTTCAGGATCTTTGACACCTGACCTTGAGTGATGCCATACTGCCGAGCAATAGCACGCTCTTTCATGTCGTAATTTCGTAAAGCCACCACTCCATGACAAACAGCATTGTCGAGTTGACGGACAATCTCCAGAGGAAGCGGCAATAACTTTTGGAGATGTGCAGCAGTTGTTTCCCACTAATACAGAATGCAACAACCCTTGTATACCCGACTGTGAAGCCAATCGTCAAATGCACCTGTCCGTACATTTTGCCACGCCACCTGTGATATAATCCTGTTGTTGACTTCTTGCTGCGACAGACAATCAGTGACATGGTTCTTTTAACAAATAAATCACCAAAGTGTAAAAGAAATTCACCAGATTGATATACTGAGTTAAGAAAGTAAACCCAAGTCAAGAGAAAAAAAATATTCCATATTAAATGCCAAATCTGTATATTATTTATTACACATCTTCCTTTATATTGTTACAGTACGCGGTTAAGGATGTTATATTTGCTGAGCGAAGGCTCCGAGACCGAACAGTTGTTCCCCGACGAAACCCGATTCACCCAGACGTTGGCCGTATCGCGCCACAGCTACTCAATCGGGAAAAGACGAAGACGACGAATGCAAAGAGGAGGAAGAAGAAGAAGACGTACAGAAGAGTAACGGGGTTTATTATTACTAGGGCATTGCCCGTACGTGGGTGCCCGTTCCGTGGCCAAAAAAAAAAAAAAACGCTACCCGTACGCTCTACCCCGCCCGTACGCCCGTAAACAAAAAAAGCAACGCTCTTCGCTTCCGCCCTTCGCTCTGACTGAATTGGGAGAAATAATGCGCATAAGAAATCGAATTACGTACCGTAATGGCGGTCAGCTCGTAACGCGCTCAGCTCCGCTCGTCTCACATCGGCCACGCCTACGCAACAGAGCGTTCTGTGATTGGCTGCCGGAAGATAAGTCGTCACTGTCCGGAAGTTCGCAAATCGCAGTTAGGATGAATCGTTTTAATTTAATCGCAGTTTGAATTCGTTTTAAAACATAGTTTAACGGCAACATAGTTTTCCAACGTGAAATAAATGAATACGCTGTCAAATGTGCCGTCCGAGGCAGAGTCTGATCGCCACGTTCGGCACACGTGATAGCTCGCTGCTCTCTGATTGGTTGAAGCGTTTTTTGGACATAGCTCGGTAGGTACTTGTCCGATTAATTACAAACCTTGAAAAGGCACATCCTCGGGTCCCCAGCAATATACCTGGCAAGTTTCAAGTATATCGGACCCGTGGTTGTCGAGAAACAGCGGTCACAGACAAACACACAGACACACAGACACACAGACACACAGACACACAGACACACAGACACACAGACACACAGACACACAGAGATTGCTGGAATTATAGATAGATTTACACACATAAGCAAAAAGAGCAGTCACGTTTATTTACAGGCGACATGAGACGCAGGTGACACAGTGAAAATTACTAGCTTATACAGACTTAGTTACTACCCAGGACAGCACGAACAAAACAAACTCACGTAGGCAAAATGGGGAACTTGCAGGCAGGAATGGCTGGAAAGGATGAGCAAGTGGGATCACCGGGCACAGCAAGCAGGTCCACTCCGGGCGGGAAGCGGGGAGCCGGCAGCTCCTTGTAAGCCGCTTTACAGCGCACACCGTCAGGGCTTCACGTGGCTGGTTGAAACAGGGCTGCACTCCTCTGTTGTATCTCTCGTGTAGCTTGTTTCGTAAAAGCTCCTCGGCTTTCTCTTGGACCCTTTCTTTTGTCGTGTCCCTCTCCACGCAGTTCAGCTCGTATTTTTCTTCCTCTCACTTCCCTTCCAGCACGGGTCTCTCTCGCCCTTTCTTTCACTTCTCCTTTTAGCGCGGGACTGACACGCCCTCCACGGTTTCAGTACCGCCCTCTCCCCCGTGCTCTGTTTCGTGACCTTGTATGGTAATCCCACGGGCTTGTCTCCTTATTTGGGCATCGCGCCGACGGCACGCCCCTCGTGGCGAGCCACGGGCTTGTTTCCTTATTTGGGCATGGGGCTGCACAGCCCCGCCCTTCTTGTCGTGCCCTGGGCTTGCCTCTCCCTGGCGACCCCACCCCTCCTGTTCAAACAGAGCACGGAGCACATTTTCACTATAGCAGCGAATTGAGAGGGCGTGCACCCCATGCTTGTGAACTGCTTTACCCACAGATGGAGAGTTTGGCTGGGAAATGGAATTATTGAAGGGGAGCTATTCTCTATTGATTCGGTGCAATGGAGTATCATTCTAATGGAAGACAAGGCCTTACTCAAAAACACATAATAAGATATAAGCTATCGAACAGGGGTATTCTATGATTGGCTGACGTGTTTGCTTTATGGACTAATTATGGGACACCCTTTGACCTTTACACACTGGAGCAAGGAGGCTCAGAATAAAGCAATAATAATAATACACACAATAAAAAAAACACAATCCTCATATCCGCAACACTGCACCCTCCTCCTCTTAGGCATGACCCGGGCCTACAACTTTTATTTAGTGTGACACGTAGGTGTAGTTCCCTCTACTTTTAACCTGACCCTGAGTGCGACAGTTTTAAAACATATATAAATATGTCCCGCTGCTCCATTGCACCCTGCCTAACAGACTCACGCCCACAGCTAACCGAATTGCGGAATGGTCTTCAAACTACACACTGACGGTGGGGAGCATTATTTACAATGACGCTACTTTTATTTACAAAACTAACCCAGGACCTGTGATTGTTCTTTCTGGGGGGGAGACAGTCTGCTCTGCATCGACGCACCATTAAAGCACCCAAAACGCACCAATACACCCTTAAGCACCAATCGGTGCAGTCACCACAGTTCATCAATAAAAATAAACCAACAACCCCTAACCCTGCAGGTGGTCTCTTGCTCTTCGGCTCCCTCTGCTGGTTATTATTATTTTCTTCCAGATGTTGTCTTTTCCTTTGCTGGCGGCCTATTTGCATTAAAACTTGCACCCAACGTGTCCATGTTATTTTCTTTATTTATGGCCCACAGGGCCGACTACGTGTGGTTCACCTGTGGGGCATCAGTGCCCTGTGGCCAAGGTCCGCCAGCAAGATTTCGGGCTTTCATGGCCGGTTCCAGCAGAGGGGCCATGCCCCAACCCATGGGGTCCATACGTGGTGCTCGGCCACAGGCATGTGGTCCATAATGTGGTGCATCGATGCAGACAGCTGGTTCTGGGAGTTCCGGGCGCACAATGGCGGACTCACGCACGCTCCCCTCGGCGACCAATGGCGCACAGGTCATGTGGGAGACAAAAGGGGGGAGAGACAGATGAGCGAGGGGTAAGGTCACAAGGGTACACATCAATAAGGCAATGCAAGGCGAAATGCGTACGGAGGGCGAAGTGAGAAAACTCGTCCCTACCGTACGTCACCCCCCTGTCACCTACACTACCCTTGCCCTTACCCCATATGTACTAAATCTACACATAACAAATTCGTCGCTACTGTCACGTCTTCCCCATATTTCCCCTACACCAAATTCGTCTCCACAATCCCTCTATCCAAAATTTGCAATCACCAAATTCATCATCAATCCTCATAAGGAGGAAGAGATGGAACATCAAGCACAATGTCACACCCACGTCATGATGCGTCTCACAATCCAAAACATTTGCACATAAAAATAATTAAACATGGCATGGTGTGGAGGTACGTCATCTCAGGTGAGTGGATCCAGATGGTGCGAGGAGACTTCAATCCTAACTATCCTCTAAATGCAATTAACACACTTTACACTACCCGGGGTCTCTCCCTGCCAATCCATTGGCCAACTTACACTATGGGTTCTAAAAACCAATTCCCATTGACCAAACTGTGGTGCTTCTCAATTTGGGGTCTCACTCCCCCGATTCATCTCCCGGTGCCCTTGCACAATTTCTTGGCTGGGTCGTGTAGCTCTCCCAGCAGGTCTACCCACCTGCACACCTCCACCACTGCAGTTGCCACCCGAGCTTACCTAGCTCCTCACCCTAACCTAACTAACTGGGGAAGGCCCCTCCTGGCTCTGTCACCCCTTGGTGCCCTCTGGCACTGGGCTACCCGGGTCCGACCTCCGGATCCTCGGGCCCCATCCACAACTACCGGCTCCCAGAGCACACCTGCGGCCTCACCTGGCCGACATCCTCACAGTGGTGGAGTGCCCAAACCAACTACACACACTAACAGGCTACACGCCCAGCCATTTCCACAACACTAATGCACCCATCCAAATACCATTCTTTCACCCGCACCACAGATGCCAATATCCAACCACAATTTACCTATACCCTCTACCTAACACTTACACTACCCGCCCCGGGTATTCGTGATGGGGGTCCACTCTTCCCCCATTCACACCTTCGCACCATCCACTCCACTCCATAGTTTCCATCCTACTCACTCCATGACCATCCATTCCAATACTCCATATATTCCACACTCCATGTCTTCCACACAACCATTTATTCCATACACCTGTTGGTGCACACCTGTGCACTCACACCTGGTGCCACCTGCACCCTCCTTCCTTCCTGGACCATTTGGTCAACACCACACGCAATCACCACTACTCCCTCATACACCGCTCCATCCACCTGTTCAGTTGCACACCTGTGCAATCACACCTGTTCAATCACACCTGTTCACAATACACTTCCAATCCTCAAACACACGGCATCATCTCATCTAACTACTCCCCTCTGAAACTTGCGCTTCCCAGTCGCCCCTTTAAACTATTGCGCTCCCACGTCATTATCATCCACTCTAAACTACCTGCGTCCCCACTACAGGTATCAGTCACTAACTAATCTTAACGTAACCTAAGGTCATCTCTCTAGATCCCTACACACGATATATCCTAACCCACCCGGGCTAGTTTTTACTGCCATACCCCATAAACTAGTGCTCCTTTGCCCCCCCATGTGAGGGATGACAGAGTTGCCATCCCACCACATCGGGGACGTTCCACTACCAATTTTGCTCACCAAATTTCAGCCAATCAAAATTTTGCCAATCATCTACCAATCACTGTACCATTACCAATCATCACTCTGCCAATCCTTTGCCAATCATCAAATTTTGTTTTTCTAATTTCGGCTCCAGACCACTATCCTCATCATTACAGTCCACTTACTAATGCCTCTCGGTGCGCCAATTCACTTCTACAGCCCGGCTTCGTAAAGCCGAGCAATGAATGCGGGTTGTTTGGTGCCAGCGGCTGGATACGTCCCGCATTCGGTGCAGGGACGGGGGCTTACCCGGGCCGAGATCCCATGCACCACCTCGGCACGGAGCCATCCCATGGCCCGATCTCGACCTGCCGGAACGTCTCAACAAAAAGGGGTCGCCATGACGACCCTTCCTATCGGGCTGCCCGTTCCGCCTAGTTGAGCACGGACGTGGCCGTTCCAAGCGCGGCCCAGCATGGATCACGTACGGCGGTCCTTTCGAACCCGCCGTGGTTCGGATCCCCGCTGGTCCTCGCGGCACGCGAAACCCGGCACGCACCGAGGGCCCGATTCGGCTAAATGTCGTTCTAACCGCTAACCCGGTTACCGTCGATGCCTCACCTGCATGCTTACACCCCGCAGCCCGTTCTTTGCTCATACATCCAGCTGTTCCCATGCTCCTCATCATTGCACCTTCTCTTGCACACCCAGGTGCACTCATTCCGCTCACAGACTTGGTCACACACCTGACCACCGAACACGTTGGCACACATTCGTCGTTCGCACACCTCACCAACACACCTCTTCACGCCCCCTCCTCGGTCACCTCCTCTGTGACAACCACAGGTGTGCTCTCACTCGCACACCCAACCACGTGTCTCACTACCAACTCAAGTGTGCATTCCCACACACGCTCTACCAATACCATTCCAGGTGTGCTTCCTTCCATTCCAGGTGTACATCCTCTCTCACCTGTCACAACCAACTCACGCTCCGTGTCACTCTCACTACTTTCACCTCCACTCTTGACAGCGCACTCACCCTTACTCTCGACAGCGCACTCTTTCCTCATGCACCCGTCCGTTACACACCTTTCTCGCACACACTCTTGCACACACTCTCCCGTTACATCCTCTGTAACACTCACCACAGGCGTGCGTTCTCCCTCACTCTTGACAGCGCACTCTTTCCCCATGCACCTGTCCATTACACACCTTTCTCGCGCATCCTCTTGCGCACTCTCTCCCGTTACATCCTCTGTAACACTCCCCACAGGCATGCATGCTTCCGTTACATCCTCTGTAACACTCCTCACTACGCGCTTCCATGTGCTCCCTCGCACACGCGCTACGACCAACTCACTCTCGACAGCACCCTCACTCCTCGGCGCGCACCTTTTCCTCACACACCCCAGAGTCGGACATTTTCGCACACCTCCTCCTTCGCACACCGTACCTGTCGCACACTTCACCAACGGCCTCTCACGAACACCCGGATCCAAATCAACCCCCAAGCCGACTGAAGCTTTCCTCACATCATGTACATTTCCACGTATATCGCCACTCACCTCGGCACCTCGTCTCCGCACCTCCTTCGCCACCTGCAAACTCTTTATTTGGTTAGTGAGCCAACCATTATGAGTTGAGCACCGACCTTGTACATATTCCATCACCTCCTCCTGTATTTCTCTCTTAGTTTCTGTCCATCGCTTCTTAATTTCACTCACCTCTTCTTCCACTTCCTCTAATTTTTGCTTCACCTCTTTTATTTCCGGGTGCGTCTCCTCAAGTTCGTCCTCTAAGGCTATCTTGACCGTCTCTATGTGTGTCATAACCTCTCGGTCCTTCGTCTCCATTACTTCTGTCACCTCTTCCAACCTCGTTGTCAGTCCCTCACGTACCATCTGACATTGCCTCTGTGTCGCTATCAAGTCATTTTAAATTTCTTTTTGTGTCGCCTTTAACCCTCCTAATACCGCAGTGTTCCTTTGAACCTGCTCCACTAACTCCGTCTGTCCCACTGTCAGCTGTTCTACTCCCCTCATCAGACCCTCTATTCCCCCTTGTAACCTCGCCGTATTATTCCTCACCTCTTTCTCCATACGCTTTTCACCTCGCTTTACCTCCTCGCGTACCCCCGAGACCTCCTCACTCACACCTCGTCGTATCTCCTCTTTCATCTCCTCCCTCTCTCTTGTAGATGCCGCCCTCATCTGTCCCAATTCATCCCTCTGAGCATCCAGTTTGGTTTCTACCCCGATTTTTACCTCCTCTGTCTGCTCTCCCATTTGTTTAATTTCTCGGGCGGACTGCTCCCCTATCTCCCGCAATTTGCCTTCCATCCTATTTTCTAACCCCATTAACCCATTTTTCACCCCCTCTATCTGATTCTCCTGGGCAGCCATTCTATTTTCCACCCCCGTTAACCCATTCTTTACCTCTTTTATCCCGTTGTCTAACCCCTCACCGGTACCCCTCGCTTCGTCCCTCATTACCCCCAATTGCTCACTCTGAGCCCTCGCTTTGTCCCTCATTTTGTCCATAAGGGCCCCCATCATTCTGCTTTCCATTTTCTCACTATCAGCCCTCCTTCTGTCTTCCATTTGTTCCATACTGTCGTTTTTTTCTGCATTTCCACCATGAATTGGGCCATGAAGGCTTGCATTTGGACCGCACTCATTGGTTCCGTGGCCATGGCCTCCTCAACCACGTGCGCGAGAGCGCCATTTTGTGCGCCTGATACCCCCTCAACCACACCTTCTTTACTCTCCTCCACCCTTTCCTCCACATACATTTCCCCGAGGTCCTGGGTCGATTCTACCCCGTCTATCTGTATCTCTCCCACCGGCATCCCGTCGCCATGACCAGCCATGGCGCGATTTCAAAATTCGGGTTTTGCTTTACAACACAAATTTCCAGCAGCTCGTAATTTTGAGCGCGTTAAGCGCGCTTCGGGTCCGTATCTCACTCCCCGACACCAATTTGTTACGGTACGCGGTTAAGGATGTTATATTTGCCGAGCGGAGGCTCCGCGACCGAACAGTTGTTCCCCGACTAAACCCGATTCACCCAGACGTTGGCCGTATCGCGCCACAGCTACTCAATCGGGAAAAGACTAAGACGACGAATGCAAAGAGGAAGAAGAAGAAGAAGACGTACAGAAGAGTAACGGGGTTTATTATTATTTACACACATAAGCAAAAAGAGCAGTCAAGTTTATTTACAGGCGACATGAGACGCAGGTGACACAGTGAAAATTACTAGCTTATACAGACTTAGTTACTACCCAGGACAGCACGAACAAAACAAACTCACGTAGGCAAAATGGGGAACTTGCAGGCAGGAATGGCTGGAAAGGATGAGCAGGTGGGATCACCGGGCACAGCAAGCAGGTCCACTCCGGGCGGGAAGCGGGGAGCCGGCAGCTCCTTGTAAGCCGCTTTACAGCGCACACCGTCAGGGCTTCACGCGGCTGGTTGAAACGGGGCTGCACTCCTCTGTTGTATCTCTCGTGTAGCTTGTTTCGTAAAAGCTCCTCGGCTTTCTCTTGGACCCTTTCTTTTGTCGTGTCCCTCTCCAGGCAGCTCAGCTCGTATTTTTCTTCCTCTCACTTCCCTTCCAGCACGGGTCTCTCTCGCCCTTTCTTTGACTTCTCCTTTTAGCGCGGGACTGACACGCCCTCCCCGGTTTCGGTACCGCCCTCTCCCCCGTGCTCTGTTTCGTGACCTTGTATGGTAATCCCACGGGCTTGTCTCCTTATTTGGGCATCGCGCCGACGGCACACCCCTCGTGGCGAGCCACGGGCTTGTTTCCTTATTTGAGCATGGGGCTGCACAGCCCCGCCCTTCTTGGCGCGCCCTGGGCTTGCCTCTCCCTGGTGACCCCGCCCCTCCTGTTCAAACAGAGCACGGAGCACATTTTCACTATAGCAGCGAATTGAGAGGGCGTGCACCCCATGCTTGTGAACTGCTTTACCCACAGATGGAGTGTTTGGCTGGGAAATGGAATTATCGAAGGGGAGCTATTCTCTATTGATTCGGTGCAATGGAGTGTCATTCTAATGGAAGACAAGGCCTTACTCTAAAACACATAATAAGATATAAGCTATCGAACAGGGGTATTCTATGATTGGCTGACGTGTTTGCTTTATGGACTAATTATGGGACGCCCTTTGACCTTTACACACTGGAGCAAGGAGGCTCAGAATAAAGCAATAATAATAATACACACAATAAAAAAAACACAATCCTCATATCCGCAACAATATTATTTATTACACATCTTCCTTTATATTATTTATTACACATCTTCCTTTATATTATTTATTACACATCTTCCTTTATATTATTTATTACACATCTTCCTTTATATTATTTATTACACATCTTCCTTTATATTATTTATTACACATCTTCCTTTATATTATTTATTACACATCTTCCTTTATATTATTTATTACACATATTCCTTTATATTATTTATTACACATCTTCCTTTATATTATTTATTACACATATTCCTTTATATAATGTCCAAGGAATTGCATTAATTCTGTATTGTGCTTTCTCTGGCTTTGGTTCACATATTATTGGGATCAATAGGTCCTCTTGTGGGCTTCGATGAAACAATACTAATTGTTAATAATAATAAAGGGCTACCAGGATAGTCTGGAGCAGTGGTTGATAAATATACAGACATACGTTCATTTTGAACATACGGATCCCCCAGATCCTGAAGTATTACCGGTACTCATGGACCCCCACCCATTAAATATTTTCACAAGGCTCCAGCAACAAATTAAAGAAAATATACATATACTCTGGATAGTTATTTTCCAAAACTTTATTCTGGCTCACCAGGGAGCAATTCAAATTCAGTGCAGCAAATAATTAGCATGTACAACTGGCGTAGGGCTTGATGAGATGTTTGCTGCTGAGTCGAATCAACCAGACCATCAGACCGAGGGGCTGCCTTTAATACAACAGCACGCACATCATCTGCTGCATCCAACCGGTTTCGGGACTTGGTTTTGATAGCCAGCAATGTTGAAAATCCTGCTTCACACAGGTAAGTTGTACAGCAGAGCAGAGCCTGCTTGGCAAGAACAGGACATCCTTCCAACATTGAACACTAAATTCTTTGTCTGGAGCTCATTTTAAACCATTTTCTGAGCTCGCCAGCCAATGAAATCATCCTCTGCCATATCAGCATCATTGAGACTGTCCAGGGCAATGAGGAATGGATTACAAATCCATGCAGCAGGCTTCAGCTCTTGTGAGCCAAAATAATTTAAGAATGAATTTTTCAGGGCTGTTAAATGAGTTAAAATTTGATCCATAATGTGATTTGGCAAGATTTCTTCAGTCTCTACGTGTGCCAGAACAATTCCTTCCACCCTTGAGAAATTTGCGTAATTGTCCTTCTCCTACTGATTTTTCCAGAAGGACAACTTGTCCAATCAGCAAATGCATCCATGATTGTCATATCAGGCCCCTGAATCAAACAATTCAGGTCATTCAAATGAGAAAAAATTCTGCCCAATAAGCCAGACCCGGGACAAAGTCTGGATTCCCAAATTTTCCACGGAGGTTTCTTCTTTATCTTTGAGAAACATGGCAACTTCCGCCCGAGGTTTCATGAGCCGAGATAAACTTTACCTTGTGAGAGCCAACGAACTTCCGTGTGATACAGGAGGACATCGTGATCTGAGCCAATTTCCGGGCAGACAATTTTGAAGAGGCAATGATTTGTGGCACGAGCTCTTACGGAGTTCACGACCTGCAAGGCAATGGACATGACGTCATTCAAATTTTGAGGCAGAATTATGGAGGCAAGCGCATGTCGATGCAGGATGCAATGGGTGACAGTAATGTGAGGAGCTTCTGCTTTTACCAGGCCTGCAAATCCTGATTTGTTCCCAAGCATTGTTGGCGCACATCGTCCCAAGCTTCCTGCTCCAATCAGCAAAGACGTGTTTACAAAAAAAAATCTTTAGACAAGTTTGACCACATCCACTCTCTTTGAGGTTGCTAAAAGTGGTTTGCAGAAAAGGAATTCTTCCTTGATTAGTTTGGGGTAAATTGCCAGATGACTTAAATCGAGCCTTATTTTGTTAGAAAACATTCAACCAATCCAACATTTTCAGGATGAATTTGTTCCTCTGTTTTTTGCTGGACACCTTGAGTGTATAATTTATTCGAATAGTTTTATTTGCTGTTGAGATTAATTGCAGCTGCGTTTTGTAGCTCAGAGACATGAGATGGAATCCTGTTGCAAAATTATGACGTCACACTCAGCCAATGCAGCGGAGCATCACAAGCTTTTCACAACCTAACCTATCATGGTCAGAACCTACTTCTTTGATATATTGTATGTGTTATCTGTCTTAATGAAATTTCACTTCTTCAATACATCAAAAATGTCAGCTTATACAGATTTATAGAGTGGGATATATGAAATCTGGCTTAAATCTTAGGTGAACAAGGTGAATCTATAATTACCCTATCCAGAGGAGAGGGTATTGCATTTGAGTCCATTTGCCTGTCCGTCTGTTTGTCTGCACAGAATAAATATGATTTTCTCTGCAACTGCTCTTTACGGTTGCTCTTTAGCTCTTTAGCTCTTTCACGAGCCTTGATTATGTATACAAAAAAAACAAACAAAAAAAAAAAACGTTGGTCTGGTTGACAGGAAATTTTCACCATAGGTGCACCTCCTCCTGTAGAATATTTTAATGATAATTATTAAGTCATAGGTCACGTGGTACGGGCGCTATCTTGGAAAAACCGAAAAACTTTGCACCTCTATATCTCCGAAAGCGCTGCATAGAAAAAAAAATGAGGCATGGCTCATTGTAAAGAACTCTCCATGGGGAATAACATATGCTAATGATGACGTCATGATGATAGGTTCCTCCATTATGACATCATTCGACAAGTACAAAACTTCATCCGATTAAGATGAAATTTCTTTAGCATCATCTAGGGATAAATTTGTGGAGAAAAAAACGTCATCGGTCACGTGGTTCGGCCACCATATTTGCTTTATCTAACACAAAAGCCTCAAGAACCACTAAAAACACGTCCTGGCGTGGGTCTGCAATCTCCGATTGCTCTTTCTTGTTCCAAATGCAACTCTGGTGTATCAATAGCATCTCTATATAATATCAAATTAACAAAACAAAATTCATTGCGATTCACATTTGCATTTTCCTGTCGAAATTGCCTGCTGCCTACTAGTAGGCCTACTAGCCGAGAGCTGCCAAGGACTTAAATCAATCTCGCTGTCAGTGCGCCACACTCAATGATTTTATTGATTTTACTTGCTCAACTTACAGGTTATATGTATTAGTGAGAGTTGAATTAACTAGAATGCCATGCACGGGGCAGGCCAGATACAATGTCATCTGGTCGGCCTCCAAGCGGTAACTGAATCTGACTCTCTATGGGGACCCGGAAGACAGGGACCCGGGAAGACAGGCTGACATGCTCTTGACCTCAACAAAGTAATGACTTAAATACACCACAGCTACCAATTCGTTTGCGTGATGAATGTATGTGATTATAAATGACGTTTTGGGGAGATACTGTCAATTATAATAATATATATTTAATTTCCCATGGACCCTCCACGAACCCCCTGGACCAACCCCATGGACCTTTTGGCCAATGATGCTGGTCAGCTGGACGTCTTCAGCTGACCCCACAATAAAGTGGAAATAATTGGACCGGCTAAATAATTATACAGATTCACAACGGCTACTAACTTGAAGATCATGGTATGTATATCTATTGCTATCAACTATATACCTATAGTTGCAAAGAAGAATAAAACAATCAATAAAACCTGGAAGGTAGCAACTGAAAAATGGGATTACCTTGCAAACTCTGCTAACCTCTCACACTCTTCCCTCCAGGTCTTTAAAACAGCTGTTCACCACCATCTCTTATCTTCCCCCATCCAAAACCTTGATCTTTTCTACCCCCGCTAATTTCACCCCAAATCCACTTTTTTGAAATACCAACTTCTTTCCTGGAATTCCTTGGTGTCCTTGTGTTTATACTCCCCCCCCACCCCCCTTTCTCACGCCGCCATCCCCCAATCCCTCTCCCTCCCACACATTCCCGATGTCCCTGCTCTCAAATGTTGTGTTTATTTGCTTCCCCTTCTCTCCCCATCTTGTCTACCGCTCCCCTTTTTATATACTTTGTTTGTTTGTCTCTTTGATTTGTTTTTGTGATAAATGTTAGCTCTTTCACGAGCCTCGATTATGTATACAAAAAAAAAAAAATCTGCTGCCGCATTTACAAATACTAGGGCATGCCCGTACTATATCTATATCTAAAATTATATCCCCCCCCCCCTCTATTTACATGAAATGGTTTGGTCCAAAGTGAACGGCTTGCGAGTACGGTGACAATCCCCCCCCCTCTATTTACATGAAATGGTTTGGTCCAAAGCGAACGGCTTGCGGAGTTTGGTAAAGAAATCGCCATAGCATGCACAAACGCGCAGGAAAGCGAAAGAATCGCAAATTAGTTTTAATTAGTTTTAAAACATCGTTTAACGCCAACATAGCGGCAACATAGTTTGCCAACGTGAAATAAATGAATACGCTCTCAAATGTGCCGTCCGAGGCAGAGTCTGTTTGGCACGTTCGGCACACGTGATAGCTCGCTGCTCTCTGATTGGTTGAATCGTTTTTTGGACATAGCTCGGTAACTACTTGTCCGATTAATATGAAACCTTGAAAAGGCACATCCTCGGGTCCCCAGCAATATACCTGGCAAGTTTCAAGTATATCGGACCCGTGGTCGTCGAGAAACAGCGGTCACAGACAAACACACAGACATACACACATACATACACACACACACACACACACACACACACACAGAGATTACTGGAATTATAGATAGATACTGTGTATACTGTTATCATTACAGTGTTTTTCTATTGCTTGCACACATTTGATGAAACCTTTAAAATGCTTTTCAACTCTTAACACACCATATAATACTACGACTCAAACATCCAAGTTTTGCAAAACTTTTAATACAGTTTCATTTGCTTAAATCAAAAAAATGAAATTTTAAGTCTCCTTTTCAATTTATAAAATTACAGTCCTTAAGTTAAAAGCACATTTCACATCTTATTGCCCTTTTAGAAAAAAACTCGTAATTCGTATTTATTTTAGAAATGCACTGCTCATTTTGGATAATTGCTTTATCAATATATAAACCAGGTGATAGTAAATTGATGATCATCTAAGCAATGGTTTGAAGGCTGATTGTGCCAAACAACATCAGTGTGTGAAAATATAGAGCAGGCAGTTCAACAAAGAGGATGTCATGGTTGTGGTTGTGGTTTTATGCGTGTTTGGGATGGCGCTTGCCATTCTATGATAAAATGATATGATGATAACATATGATAATACCATGAAGATAACAACATATGATAATACCATGAAGATAACATGATAACATATGATGATAACATGATATAAGAACATAATGACAACATGATTTGATAACAGCGCTGATGATACCAATCAATGTCAGGGTCGAAACAAATATAATTTTGAATCGAAGAATCAAAAATAAAATCAAAAATCAAAATTGAAGAATCAAATAATCAATGTCAGGGCCAGGGTCGGAGCCTGGCTCAAGAACATGCACTTAGACCTAGGCTATATGCTGTTTCTAATGAAATAAGGGCAACAATAGTTGACGTCATGATAAACAGAGGTTTGACCATGAGATAAGCTGAGTTGATGGTTCAACAAAATCTAAAAAGCTCCATGTGGCAAAGATCACCCGAGTATTCCGCACAGAGAACCGTATTTTCTTTCTATTTCTATTCTAAGTACAGCAATAAAAAAAATTATTTTGCTATTATACTACAAGTTTTTTGATAAAAGGATATACTCTTTTAGTTATTTAGTAGTGATGATATTACTTCATCTTGTTTTGATTATTAAATTCATGAGATGATGCCATTTCGTTAAAAGTTTTTGTTTTGATGTAAGTTTGTATTATTTTGAAGGATGTCTCAATAAAGCTGGACATAAGTTTGGAGTTTCACATGTCTAACTAGCTTTTGTAAATAGAGTTAGTGGTTTTGAGTTTTGTGTTAACCTTTTTGAACACCGTGCCATTATTTCGAAAAAATGTGTGTAATCAGTAGAAAAATACTGTAAATGCTTTCACGTTAAATTCTGACCCTCACATGAATCATACCAAATTTGATAAACTTTTTCCCCCTCAATTTTCCTTATTTCCCACAGTTACCAATTTGTTATTGCTGCCTTGCTTTACGTGCTGCCATTGACTGTCATGGCTGTGACATACACGATGGTAGGAATAACCCTGTGGGGTGGGAAGATTCCTGGCGATTCCTCGGAACACTTTCGGCAACAGCTCCAAGCCAAGCGAAAGGTGAACTCGGTGTAGTGCATATTTTGACAGGTATATCGTGTTTCCTTTACTCAAGATGATTGATTTTTTGAAAGAACATTCACTGAAAAAAATGTAATGTACACCATTGTTGGTAGCGATGAAGGAACAAAGCAAAAATAGAAGTTAATAAACGTTGCTTCGACTTGAGTTTTGTCAAATTCTGAGTTCACAGATGACCTCTAAAAGAGAATGCAATAGTAGTAAGAATTAAAAAAAAAATTATTCATGGATATCTGAAGATAAGGTCATGGATAATTAAATACCAGATCAACAGAATTAAAAAAATTTTTTTAGCAAAGTTCTATAAGTAGTCAAAGGATTTTTCTGAAAGTCAAGAGTATAATGGAAATATTCTAGACGTTTGAAAAATGAAAATCGAGGGTATTAGTTTAATAGATTGTTAAGTGGGTTCTTCAAGGTCAGAGATCATCAGAAAAAAATTAATCTTTTTACGAGGCAGATGTCTGGAATGCAGAATTGAGGTGATCAAGAAGTTTTAACGAATTATTACCTCCGCCAACAAAGGTGGACGGAGGTTATGTTTTCACCAGTGTCTGTTTGTCTGTGAGCAGGATATCACAAAAAAGTTATGGACGGATTTGGACAAAATTTATTGGACAGGTTGGATGTATGACAATGACGAATTGATTAGATTTTGGTGAAGATCTGGACCAACATCTGGATACTAGAATTTTTAAAGTAATTCTCGGCCATTGAGGGATAGTGTCAAAAACGATATGCAGCACAATATCTCAAAAAGTTGTGGATGGATTCAGCCGAAACTTGTTGAACAGGATGGCTGTGTGACAAGGAAGAATTGATTCGATTTTTTGGGAAGATCCGGACACGAGAATCCTTTATTTTTTTTTAAAGTGATTCATCATCATTGAGAAGGGGTCAAAAAGTATAAACAGCAGGATATCTCAAAAAATTGTGAACGGTTTATGACAAAACTGGTGGATGCGTTGGTTAGGTAAGAATAACAAGCTGGTTAGCCGATTTCTGAAGGGCTCACATGGTCCACCATCAACCCCATTCCAGTGAAATTACCTAAACCCAAGATCACTGCACACCTTCACTCATTTGTATCTCTTTTTTCCTGACGGTGGAACCAACTTCCACATCCTCTTCAATCTTATTCTTCCCTCCAGGTCTTCAACACTGTTCACTACTATCTCAGATCATCCCCAATCCAAAACCAAATTTTCTACTCTCATTAACCTCTCCCTTGCCCACCCCAATCTCTCCTTCTTCCAAATTTACAGATTTCCCTCCTGAGAGTTCCTTTCTGTATCCATCTTATCCATCCCACACGTCCTCTACTTCTCCCCATTCCTCTCCACACCCACTGTTTTTTTCCAAGTTTCACTCTATCATGACCATCAACTCTGCTGTTGGTGTTTCCTCCTCCTCTCTTTCTTCTGTTACTTTTGCCCTGTTACGTTCTGATCCATTCAGCATACTAGCTCTTCCACGAGCCTCAATTATGTATACAAAAAAGAATTGTATACCTCGACTATGTATATAAAAAACAAAATCACTGCAGGATGGAAAAGTCCGGAGTCCACATGTAAAGCTGTATCATAAGATGATGAACACAGGAACTCCAAGCTTTAAATGCCAGCACGTTACTTGAAGGACAGGAGAAGTTGGAAGGATGGATATGCTCTGACGGTATGCACCAGTCAACCAGCTGAGTGCCTTCTCAAGAATGGTGTGTAAATCCTCTGAAAGCTAGGACAAGATGTGCAATGCAATGCAAAGGACAAGGAGTGCATTTGAAGTGCAATGGCTGACAGGTATGTTCCAGGAGTAAAGGGAGTTCATCAAATAATACCGCACAGGGTATGATATAAGAAGCAACGGTGAATCTACACAGAACAACACACAGCAGGTTGAAGTTGGTCTGTCATGGTAAGGGAATAAGTGAGTTAATGAACTCCACAGGTTCGCATGCAGAAGACCCCCGATTCCTCCTTCACTGGGTATGTTGGTTTTGAAATGATATCACTACTTGAAATAGTGTGGCAGCTCAAGAGAACGTGTCCATGCTTTCTCTCCTCGTGGTGGTCCTTATCTCCTTCCATTCTCAGACTGCCAGTGCCTTTTATTCCTTGTGTTGTTGTTGTTGTTGTTGTTGGTGGTGCTGTTGTGAATTATCAGGGAATTTAACAGCCAATATAACCTTCACCAAAGCACAATTAAATGTTATACTGGTCCGTAACAGAGTTTAATTGAAAACATATTTTCACTAGCAATGTACTGATGCTATGCACAGGTGGGAGCACAAATACAAACAGAAAATGTGCAAACTGTGAATTCCAAATCATGAACCAATAGATTCCACATTCCTGTGACACCTTCAGTCGAACGTCAGGCATGGGCAGCTGGTTCAGGAATGACTTGGGCAAAACTTACTGCAGCTGAATGTAGATTAATGTCTCTCATGGTAGTATAAAGACTAACTACTGCAGCAGTTCCTTAAGAATAAGGATCGTGTAAAAAGCCTACATTGAAGCGAGTGATAATGTCAGATTAATATGTGATTTGTGTTAACCAAGAGTGCTTTGCTGAAATAACAGATCGAGGTTTTTGGTTTTCTTACTCCTATCATATAATATCGTGTGTATGTCCGACTATGAGTCAATTCGGAGTTCAACCCACATATATCATAATTTATCTGGATATTGGACTGTATCGCAGATGCAACACCCTCTGTAGGTTAGGGCAGGAACTTGGAATTTGTGCCAGCTGTAACTCACCTACTCTTCATCGAAAGACACACTGGGGTCTTTACCATTCACCAACTATTCTCAGATGGACCACCTGGCTTAACATCCATCCAAAGGATGGCACATTTTGTGATGCGACTGCCTGCAAACCACCAATCAGATAGCTCGTATTCAGGTGGGAATTGAACTCAGATGAGATCAGCTCAAAAGGACGTGCACTATCTCTGCACCAGCTTATCCGGATAGTATTTACACTAAAATCTAAGAACTAAAGGAGTACATTCAACACCTTCCACATTTTGCTAAGAGGCCTAAGATCTCTAATTGGGGAATTAAAGGATGTGGGAATCAAAACCGAGTTCTATTTAAAATAAAATTTAAGCTTCTTGAGACACCTGACATCCAACTCCAAGAATTGAAAAGCAAGGATAAAGCTGATGAAAGCATTACCATTTTAAGTACTGTCAGCTTAAGCAACACCACGTTTGACCTTTTTTCTGCAGGTGGTGAAAATGATGATTGTGGTTGTAATTACGTTTGCCATCTGCTGGTTGCCGTTTCACGTGTACTTCCTCCTGTATGGATTCATGAAGGACATCTACAAATGGCACTATATTCAGCAAGTTTACCTGGCCATGTTTTGGCTTTCGCAGAGTTTTACTATGTACAACCCCATCATTTACTGCTGCCTCAACAACAGGTATTTCAGCATACCCTAGCTTTTAGGACACGTCTAATTCCCCTTCCCATTTACATATGCCCACAGTATGTTTTTCTATCTACCCTTTACATGGCCATACATTTCACCTTTATATTAATTAATCACCTTTTTCTCTTATTCCGCACACAAGAAGCGAAAAGCGGGGTTAAGACATTGGTTCACTTTGTCAGTCTGTTTGTCCATCTACCTACAAATATCAGCGTATGATAGAAGAACAACTTAATTTCAATTGAATGTTATATTTTGAACACGAATCGGAACATGAATCAGAAAAAAAATCTGCAGTTTGGCAGTACTTTGGCTCTGAATTTGTCCCGATCACACATCCGCAGAGAGGAGTGAGAACTTTTTACTCCGTCTGTCTGTCTGACAGTAAAACAAAATTGAAAATCATTCAAAACAGGAAACTTACTGTGTTTAAGGACATCATAATGGACACAAACAACAGGTAGGAAGAACTAATGTAACGTGTTAAATAAGGTGGTGTGAAAGATGCTGCTAGTAAAATTTTCCATGACCTTTAAACTCTTTTTTTTATATCAATATAATTATATAGTTAAACAGTACAAAACATAAATCACCTTTTCGGCACTTTCAAAACCCTTCCGTTTAGCAGTACTTGGACAAAGTATTACGGCATTTTACGTCATCACCACCAATCAAATTTGCCGTTCGCATACCCCGCCGACGTCAATGTTTCTCAAGACTGCATGGGGTCGGGTGTTCGATGAACTCTCAAGTTCCCTTAAGTTTTTTTTCTATTTGTAAATTTAACTCTCCACTTTCTGTAATGCGCTATCAGGTCAGAATAACATTTTCGGCTTAATGACCACATCAGCTTCATGTGTATTACATGTGTGATATGCTTTTCTGTTCCTCACAATTCTATCATACACACACACCCGCAAACACACACACACACACACACACGCACACATAATAATTAATTGTACAGTTGTTGCTAAACTTTAATATAATTTAAAGTTTTTTATTTTACATTTTTTTTACTTCAATTTACCCAGTCTCTGAATGCTTGGAGATTGTACATTACTTTCTGAAAAACGTATTGCCTGCATATTGCAGGAGAAGACTATATAAATATGTTTGTGTTGTGTGTGTAATGGGGTCAAATGGTTCTTGAGTCTTGTCTAAAGGTCTACAGCTCTACAGGTCTAAATTGCATCTAAGGTGTCCAAGGAACACATATCTAAATGATTTCAGCTCTAAGGGGTCACACAACACGTCACACACACACACACACACACACACACACACACACACACACACGCACACACACACTCCATTTAATCTGCACCATTCACAAATACCAGTGTAAGAGATACATTTAAAATTGACGTGATAAAGAAGTGTGAATTTAAATTCCCATGCACATCCCTTTGTAGAGGTGATAGGCAAATTCAGCAAAGGTCAATATCATTACAATACTGGTGCATTAGTGTCTGGTGTGTTTTTTTGTTTTTGTTTTTTTTGTATACTGAATCGAGGCTCGTGAAAGAGCTAACATTTTTTTCACAAACAAATCAACCAGACAAACAAAATATACAAAAAGAGGGAGCGGAAGACAAGATGGGGAGAGAAGGGGAAGCACACAACCACAATTGAATGCATTTTGCATATTATCTGTGCTTTTGCGCACCTGCTTGCATTGCAAGAATCCTTCCATATTGCTATTTTTGTTTTTACTCATGCTTTACTCATAAGGCTTTACTCATGAATCTATCTACTATATAAAGCTCTTTCTAACCACTGACTGACTGACTGATATTAATGTTCGGTACCTTCCGGGTGTAATAGAGAGATGAAATTTGGCGTGCCGTTGGACATCGAAGCGGGTTCACCGGGAAAAAAAATCACAGAACCGTTGGAAAGCATCTGTAAATTAAATTTTACTTTAAAAAAAAACCGTAAACGCATACGTAAACAAAAACCTTGCAATGCTTGACTATAATCATAAAGCTTCTATTTATTATGTTCCTATGTATGAAGCACGGTTTGTGATTGCTTACAGAATGTGTAAGCAAACCCCACCAGTATATTACACACATGAGATATTCTATAAACAGGAAAAAAAATAGCTTGCATCTAAGAGACCATGAAAAGCTATAACAATATAATTGAAAAGCTATGGCAGTGAGAAGTGGATTTTTGGAACACCTTAAAATCTAGAGAGAAGAGAAAAATTCCTAAGATTAGCAAAAGGGAAAACAAAATCGAATGTTGAGGAGGTAACATTAAAAATGATGTGTTGTGAAGGGTTGGTCCTCAATTTCATAGCAAAACTTGGTGGAAGATAATATGCCATAAGGCAGTCACAAATAATGAAGTTGCAAAATCATTTATCACAAATAAAAGGGCAATAGATATGGATGATGCCCAAACAAAAGATATGGATGATGCCTAAAGCGTTGAGGTCCACCAGTGTCATGAAGTGTCAGATGAGTCACTTGGTCTGATTTACAATGACATCGGTATTGGACTATATTTCCACTTTAGGGGCAAGGCTGCTCATTTGAGAGGCACAAATGGCAAAACCACCCGACATTGGTCGAGTGGAAGTGACGACAACGCCTGTACACTGCGTCCAAAAGCTGCACATTTGTCCACATACCTATAGCGTCACCAAGGGGAGGCCACTGGGTTGTGAAAAAGAGATACAGCATAAACTAGGAATCGATGAAGAAAATTCAAAGATAAAATAGGCAGTATTAAAACGGAAGTATGGGTGACAAAGGTTTGAGGGCAAAGCCACATGTTTGACCCTCTAAGCTGCAATTTGACACAATCTTATATAAACTAGTGGGGTCACCCGTGGGAATCCCACGGGCATGGGCGTGTGTGACATTTGGACATCTTCATTTAGATGCTGCACATTCAGTTTTACAAAATTGTTACTGCCATTTTATCAGATCCACAAATGATGTAATCTACACAATATATTTACTTCTGATAACGTGAATGCAGTTTGAAATGTGTAATATATCTCATGTAAAATTTGACTTCAAGAGCTCAAATCTTCTCCCTCCCTGCCCACATCCCTCCCACCCACTCCACACTGCACTGGGGAGTGGATCACCCACAGGGGAGTATGTCACACACAGGGGAGTGGGTCACACACATGGGAGTGGGTCACACATGAGGAGTGGGTCACACGGTGGAGGGGGTCACACACAGGGGACCCCCTCCACCGTGTCACACATGGGGGAGTGGGTCACACATGAGGGAGTGGGTCACACATGTGGGAGGGGGTCATACATGGGGGAGGAGGTCACACACGGGGTAGTGGGTCACACACGGAAGAGTGGGTCACACACACATACACAGGGAAGTGGGTCACACACATACACAGGGGAGTGGGTCACACACCCACACATGGGGGAGTGGGTCACACACACACACATGGGGTAGTGGGTCACACACACACATGGGGGAGTGGGTCACACACACACATTGGGTAGTGGGTCACACACACACACATGGGGGAGTGGGTCACACACACACACGGGGGAGTGGGCCACACACACACGGGGGGGAGTGGGTCACACACACACATGGGGGAGTGGGTCACACACACACATGGGGGAGTGGGTCACACACACACATGGGGGAATGGGTCACACACACGGGGGAGTGGGAGAGGATCACGATGTGCATTGTGGGTCTCATTCTGTTCCCGCATTATTTTATTAATTTTGAAAATGACAGTTACAAATGACACTCATGCAACTCATTGAGACAGCACTGACATAAAGAAGCAGGAATGACCACCCACATGCCCCACATTACATAACCTTGAGCTACAGACAGCTCGGATACACGCGACGCATATGGAGCATATTCTGACGTCGAGAGCAATTCGTACCAAAAACCTGACAAAACAATGTGCGCAACATGTGACAGCACGGGATCACGATGATTGGCAGCGGCCACTTCCGCAGCGATTATAATCGTAATTACCGGACCATATTATTTCCGTCTGTGTTTATTTATTTATTTCACATCTGTGAATTGCATGTCCATGCACACGTGAAATGGAGTTTCTTTATTAATCCTGGATGTGAACACTATTTAGCCTTGAAAACCCATGCGGAAATTTTCATTATTATTAAAGATTTCTCTATTTTATTTCCTATAGCTATGAAACGCATCTTCTTTGGGCGGTGTATAATCGCTCCGAACGAAACAGGCATTACCTGGTTTCCTTTGCTTGAGTTGTAATGAAAATGCACCTTTTTTTTTGTTTGTTTTGTATACAAGATCGAGGCTCGTGAAAGAGCTAAAAAATAATCTTTGTTTCTTCAAAAAGTAATTTATGATCGAAGACATGTTGATTCAGTCTTAAAATTAACATCAGAGGCCTATGGACCCCATTAATCTTCTTCCTTTTTATACTTGAATGTATCGAAAACTTTTTGCTTTACAAAGAAAAAATAGATTAAAACCAAACGTTATTAACAAATATTGTATTCCATAGTTTGTTTACATTATACAGGTCTTCTCATTTAAAATGCATTTTGTTATGTAAACGTTAACTTTCATCGAATATTTCCCATCTGTGTTATTTGGGTGGTGATGATATACTGTGCCGATCTCGACTATTTCCTGCTTGCGCGTTAACTTTAAACAAATTTCCTTCCCGTTTTTTGCAACCGAGTCTAAAACCATGTTAGCGACTGTGAAAAATGAAATGAGATATCGAATTAGAGTTGAAATAAAACAGCGAGAGAGAGAAAGACACCGCGGGCCTTACAAAAGAGGCCTCAAAGCTATGAGAGGAAACAAAATGGTGGCGATTTGTTTTTGAAGCCCCTCCCAGACCGGGTGTAGCCACACCCCTGGACAGGCAGATCACAGACAGACAGACAGAATCACCTACGGAGAATATAATATAGATATTTTTAAGTGTTTGTGTGTTTATTAGTTGAGAAAATCGAAGATTTTTTTCAAGTATATTGGTTGGTCTTGTGCGTTATTCTGTCTATCTGTCTGTTTGTCTGTATGTCAGTCACCTACAGGTCACAATTTTCAACTGATCTTCACGAATCTTCACCAAATGGTAGAGTTGGTCATAAGCAAGAAGCGTATTGTTTTTGGGGTCACAAGGTCAATAGGTCAATAAATGCCAAAGATCAACATAGGTCTAATTTCTAAAATCCTCAATTTTCATCCGATCGACTTGAAACTTGAAGAGGATTTCCATATCTGATCACTCAATTCATGCACCAATTATATTTTAGGTCAACATAGGCCAAACGGTCAACAGACTGCATTTCTAAAATCCTCAGTTTTCATCTGATTAACTTGAAGTTTGAAGAGGACTTTCATATCTGGTCACTGAATTCAACCACCAAGTAACTTTGAGGTCAAATAGGCAAAGTTTCTAAAATCCTCAATTTTCATCCGATCGACTTGAAACTTGAAGAGGATTTGCATATCTGGACACTGAATTCAACCATCAACTATTTTTGAGGTCAACATAGGCCAAAAGATCGACATAGGCCAAGTTTCTAAAATCCTCAATTTTCATCCGATTAACTTGAAATTTTAAAGATTTGCATATACCAGGTCACTGAATTCAACCATCAATTATTTTTGAGGTAATCATATGCCAACAACATATTTTAAGGATTTCACAAGTATCGTGCTATGCACAACATAGTTCTTGTTTGTATGTTTGTTTGTACATTATTCTTTTATGGATGAATAGCACCTAGAGGTCCCAGATTTTGGGTGAAGGTACTGGAGAATTCAGGACAAGGTTTTAAGCTACCATATGTTGGCCTTGACGTCCGTCCATTTAGTGGTCACTAAAAGGTCACTATAAAGTGTATATTGGGATGTGGGGTCAGGCAGTGCTGCCACTAGCCCACAGGCAAAAGGTAACCACCATAAGGACAATACCTTCTTAGCTTTTCAATGTCCAATGCGTCCTGAAACCACCACTAGGAAGAGCTTATCCAGCTGAGCAATGCCCTCCCTCCACCCCATCACCCCCTTGCCCACCCCCTGGGCAGTGCCAGGTAGCTTCTGTAAGTAATCAAGGAATTTTATTAACAAGTATATTTTAGTATTATGGCAATAAAACTGAAAGCACAGCAATAATTATTAAATCACTAAACACACAAAATTCCTTGACAAGGGTATACAAGAAGCCCGGACGAGACCACAGAGAGCACGTACTTACAGTAACTTGTTACTAACCTTTCGCAGCAATTCTGTAACAACAAATGGAAGGGTCGTAGAGGACATGGTTTGCAAAATAACAAACACGAAATATATCGTGCGTAGCCCAATACCTGTGAAGTCCAAATAAACAATATGCTTCTCGGTTTTGATTGGTGAACCAATTCAGTGACCCAATATGCAAATTATGTTCAACCTACCAGAGTACTTAGCCTCCGAATGGGTGGAGATTGTCCATTATTTGCTTTAAAAGGTATTGTCTGCATATTGCGAGAAGACTCTATGGATGTTTGTGTGTTGTGTGTCTAAAGGGATCTAACGAGTCTTGAGGATCTAAAGGGTCTAATGGGTCCAAGGGGTGGACAGGTCTAAATGGTCTAAGGGGTTGAAAGGTGTCTCATGGTCTCGAGAGTATTTTCCAATAGTAGTTATGGTCTTCAGGGGTTTAAAGGATCCACTGTATCAAAATGGTGTAAGCTATCTAAAGGTCTAAAGGATATGTCCCAATAGTAGTTAACGGGTCTTAATGTTCTTGGGGTTCTATTAGGTCTAAGGGGTGAAAATCAGTCTAAAAGTTCTAAAGATGGACAAATTGGTCTCAATGTCGAAAAGGTCTAAGGGGCAAGGGGCTTAAATAGTGTAAAGGTCTTCAGTAGTCCAAGGGGTCTAAAGGATATTCAAAAATCTAAAAGGGTCTAAAATGGTCTTGAAGGATCTTTAAGACCCCTTGGACCCTTTTGACCCCTGAGACGCTTTTGACCCCTAAAGAACCTTCATACCCTTAAAACTCCTTAGAACTCTTTAGACCCTACCTACTATTGGAAAATTCACTTTAGACTCCTTTAGACCACTTACACCCTTTAGACCCCCACAAATCCCCTGGACCATTTAAACCTTTAGACCCCATCAGACCATTCAAACTCCTTAGATTCCTTTAGACCCTAACTACTTTTGGAAAATATCCTTTAGACCCCTTATACCTCTTAGACCCCTTCTAGATCCCTATAGACCCTTTGGACCACTTAGACCACTTAGAGATTTACACCCCTTAGACACCTTAGACCATTTTTACCTGTAGACCCTTAGACCCTCTTGACCTGTAAGATCCCTTTATATGCACACCACAAAAATATCTATAGAGTCTTCTTGCAATATAGTAAGGGCATTTTATGAGATATTTCACAAATCTGTTAACTAAATTGTTACCAGAAAATTTCTTCACCAATATGTTTGTAAAGGTGTGTAATAACATGTGTTAAAATGTTGAAGGTCAACTCCCGTGGGAAACCCAGAAAAAAAGCTGTTGAATTCGAGTACCGAAAAATTATTTTCGAGAATTTTTTTTTTTTTTAATCGGCCCTTAAGTAACTTATGAGGGGTCAAATAAGGGTTTTTCATGATTCTGAGTTGATTGTTAACATTTATATTTTCACTTTTACATTTACACACAAAGTAGCTTTTATTTCACATACATATATATATAATACTCAAGAGTTATTTCTCATTCACAATGTCAGAAGTTTCAACAGTCATTGTCTATGTCTTCTTCAGACTCAACAACATCATGACTGCAGTTTCTGCATGTAATGCCATTACAGACTCCACAGGCCGAGATGCACGTGACCCCATTCTTCTTGCAGCTGCATCGCTGGTTGCTGCAATCTCCATGACAATTACAGCTCGTGAACTGCAATAGCTCCTCAGGAGCCGTGGGGTCCAGTGTTGGAACTGGCTCATACCCATGCACACCTATTGTCCATCCATATTCACTGGGGTTCAGAGACATGCTCTGTAGAAGGATCCAGTCCCGGGTCTGCAGGTAGGCACGGAGAGAATGTTGTGCAGCTGCACCCTCTGTTGGAGGTAGAGTCTCTGGTTTGATCACTCCTGCCGCTGCCTTCCTTGAGAACATGTTGTACCGAATTTCACCCAATGTAGTATCTCGTCCATGGTAAATGTACTTGAAAATCGCAGTACCAGCCTGAATCACTGTTTCCTTGGTGGCTTCTGTGTCAAGGAAGATGTCGATGTACTCAGCCGCGTCCCCTTCGCGCCGTATGCACTCTTTCAGAGTGGTGAAGATGGTGTTGAGGTCATTAGGGTCTCCTTCAATAACTGGGAGGAACTCGATCTGTGTGCTCTGCACACATTAGCATGAATTCTCTTCATTATTAGCATGCATCATTATTATTAGCATCATCATTATTAGCATCATTAGCATGGATTCTCTTCATCCAGCCATTCCAGTTGGAGTGTGGGAACTCAGGATCGTTGGCTTTGATCACCCACCCCGCTGCCCAGAGTGTGTCACCTGGAGTGAGGAGTGGCTGATCATGAGCCAGGGAGGAGGAAAGCTCAGCGAGGGGGAGAAACATGATCGCGTTGGTTCCTATCTGTTTCCTGTTCGTAAATGGAATAATCTTTACTTCAGTTCCTCTCAGGATCTTAGCTTTGTCGAGTGCCTTCAACTTCACCCGGGGGAAAGCTGCTGTTGTCTGTGGATCTGGCAAAGGTGGTGCCGGAGAGGTGACTTCGATCCAACCCATTGAGTGAAAGGGAGTGTTTCCGTGAATAGAGACAATGTTTAAATCTATATTGTCTCCAACAAACTGAGTGACTGCATTGTTTGTTTCCCCAACCTCCATAAAGACCACCTGATCATTACTTGACAATTCACTTTCACTGGCTGGCACTATGACTGTCATCACTGATTGATCCTCAAGCGCAACATCAACCGCAACCTCATCATTGATCTGTTCATCGGTTTCCTCCACAATGGTGTCAAGAGTGCCAGAAGTATCTGGAACATCATCTCCACTCCTACTATTAAGGAAGCAGTATTTGTAGTTTTGTGTCTCCGTGTAAGACTCAGTGTATCCCAGCCGGTGGAACTTGTTGAGCATCCATTTTGACCCAAATCTATGATCAAGTTGTATGGCAAGCCCCATTTGGTGTGGCAATACTCCAGACCGAGGTCGACAGGCCTTAATAAAATTCTGCCCCCAAACGGCAACTCTTTCGTCTGTCTTGACAATCGGTCTCAAGAACATCTGAAGGCTTGCAGGAACAAGTGTCAGCTGACTATCGATGTCAGTCATACTGTGTGTGGTGGGGTATGACTTTGGACCTAAATCAATCAAGGCAATATCATTGGATATGAACTTGAGTGCCGTCTTCATGATCTGAGTCTTCTCATCTCCATGGTCAAGATTAGCATGATGCTCTCGCAGAATATTGTCGGTGCCATCTTTGAGACAGAGTACATCTGCCCTTCTTTCCTGTGTTGTGAAATACAAGGTGTCTTCGTATTTCTCTAGAAGTTTTATCTTTAGCCAATGCTTTGAATAAGAAAGGCTCTTCTCTGGTGACTGATCAAACTCCTGCAGCTTTTCATGGACTTGGTCCATGTTCATTACCCCATGCTCTAATTCTGAGTCTAACCATTCGCAGAATTCAATAAAAACTGCCTCTCGCTCCTCATCAATACTCCTCTGTCCTCTCTTCCTTTTTCCTTCCTCATCAGTCTTGGACAAACTGTCACCTCTCGCAAACATAAGTTTGCATCGCAAATGGTACAGTGTTTCTTCTACTACCAAGTCGTTGATCCCTTCCAGGCGTCCAGTGACTTCAGTGCCCCAGTCATCCCCGCGACTCCGTGCTGTCTTCAGCAAGCTTGCCTTCAGTGTATCTGCAGTCAAATTATCTGGCACTCTGTATTTCTTTCTAGCTTGTGCTGGATTATTTTTGTAGAGCTGGGCTGGTTGGTTGCAAAGAATGCATACATCCTTATACAGGAGGTCAACTGACTGTGATCTTCTAGAACTGCAGCCAGTTGATGAACTGAACTCACAAGTAGTGCGTCTTCTCTTCAACTTTGATGACTCTTTCTCTGCCTTTGATGCTTGAGCTGACTTCTTGGTGGTTGCAACAAAGTTGTTGTACAGATCATTTTTACACTTCTGGTGGTACCTCAGTTTTCCTTCCTTTTGAGCCTCCTTCATACGTTCCACAACAGTAACATTTTCGACAGTTTCTGCTTGTTTCAATAAAGTTGAGTATCCCTTTGGAGTTGCCTGTATGAGCCTTTCAGCTGGTGTATCCGAGCGTGCACAGATGAAGCAATTGAGCACAGGTGGAGTAACGTCTTCATCCATATTACTAGACTCCATGTCCTGCAAAGTAGAAAATGAGATATATTTAGAAATTATTTTTCCACAAAGGAGTGTCTGTGGTGAAATATAAATGTTAACAATCAACTCAGAATCATGAAAAACCCTTATTTGACCCCTCATAAGTTACTTAAGGGCCGATTAAAAAAAATTAAAATTCTCGAAAATAATTTTTCGGTACCCGAATTCAACAGCTTTTTTTCTGGGTTTCCCACGGGAGTTGACCTTCAACATTTTAACACATGTTATTACACACCTTTACAAACATATTGGTGAAGAAAGTTTTTGGTAACAATTTAGTTAACAGATTTTCATATGTTTCCCTTACTAATATACAGACCATGCTTTTCCAGCAAGAAGTGCACCATCTCCCCCCACCTAGAGGGTGGGTACTCTGACCTAGTTTGAACAGAATTTGCAATTTGCATCACTGAATTGGGTCAGCAATTATAACGAAGAAGCAACATCGTTTCTGAGGTCAAACGTTCAAAGGGTCAAAGGTCAAAGTACTGATCAAGGTAATAAAACCATCGATTTTCATCCGATTGACTTGAAATTAAGAACAGGCTTTGCATTAACAACATTATACATACTTTTTCCAAGTTTGATTTAAATCCTTTCAGCTGTTCTCAAGTATCACATTTTTCTTTTTCCTGACATGACCATGACCTTTGACGCTGAAATCGAATCAGTTCATCATAATATATACTTTGATAGATTTTATCTTTGATAGATAGATTTTGACCAAGTTTGGTCAAAATCCCATCACTGGTTCACAAGCTAGTGCAGTAATAGAATTTTTACTTAATGGAACCTCTAACCTTTGACCTCTTGACCCCATAATCGAATACGTTTATCTTTACATCATTATAGATACTTGTACCATGTTTGACTTTGTTACCTTTAACTGTTCCTAAGTGATCGTGGTAACAAAAACCTATTACAGACTCTGACCTTTGACCTCTTAATGTCGAAATCGAATCAGTTCATCTTTGCATTGTAATATTTACTTATGCCAAGTTTGGTCAAAATCCCATCACTGGTTCATAAGTTAGCTCGGCAACAGATTATTTTACCTAATGGAACCTCTAACCTTTGACATATTGACCCATTAATCGAATAATTTCATCTTTGCATCATTATACATACTTTTACCAAGTTTGACTTAGTTCCCTTCAGCCATTATTAAGTTATCGTGGTAGCGATAATCTATTACAGGCTTTGGCCTTTGACCTGTGACCTGTTGATCCCAAAATCAAATCAGCTCATCTTTGCATCATAATACATACGTGCACCAACTTAGGCCAAAATCCCATCACTGGTTCGCAAGTTATCGTGGTAAATAGGTTTTCTTTTACCTAACATGACCTGTGACCTTTAACCTTATGACCTCAAAATCTAATCAGTTAATCTTTACATCATTCTACATACCTGTACCAAGTTTGACTTAGATCCCTTCAGACATTCTCAAGTTATTGCGGTAACGAAAACCTATCACGGACGGACGGACAGACAACCCAAAAACATAATGCCTCTGGCAACTTCGTCGGCGGAGCAATAAAAAAGTCCGGAATAACTAAAATTTAAATGGAAGAGCTATGTCAGCACGATAAATGACTGATTATGACAAGGACCACAATTACACCGCTGCACAAAAATGAAAGAAATTCAAATTGATAATTTAAATTACTCATTAACGATTACACTTATAGCAAAAAACACCCTTTGATTACATATACAGTACATTTAGGCTAACTTGTGAAAATAGACAGGGATTACTTTGAAGACGTGAAGAGATCCTTTAGACCTATTTGACCCCTAAATGCTCCAAACCCCTAAATGCTCCAAAATGCTCCAAATTGCCACAGAGCAGAATGGCAATTTGGAGCATTTTAAACATCATGAAAGAAAACTGTTTTTGCATCTGTAGTGTGGCTTAGTAGTCGAGTGGGTAAAGCCTTGTTGCATTGCCCTCAATGATGCTGGTTCGATTTGCATTCCTTCTCAGCTCAAATTTCTGTACCCTGCGACACAGTGGAAACCTGTCTGAAACTATTTATAGCCTCGACTTGTTCAATAATTGGTGTAATGGCCCCAATGCCCTGTCAATAGCATGTGCATGTGTTGTTTGTGTCTGAAAGCACTTACTTATAAAGAGGATGGAGCAAAGATTGATCACCATACAAAGATCAATCAAAAGACATGCTTTGGCATAACAAGAGACAAGAAACCAACAAATCAGACAGAAAACTAAATCCAGCAACATATTGATCACAGTACAATAAATGAAATGGAACTCGGCAGGGCGGATACCTCAAGAGGACCTGAAAGAAAGCAGCAAGAAAAGGAAACAGCCGGGTGTCCCATGTGGAAGAATCCGATGAAGACCAAAGAGATGGTGACACTAAAACGAGTGGAATTAACTGATTTCAATGGACCTCAAACTGCTTGGAATAGGAAAACCATTGACCATGTTGAGGAAACCATTGACCAATCCTTCATCCTGGAGTGACTGAAAGAGGCCATAAAAATCAGGTCTTATTCAGTATTGAGTAAAATATTCCATACTTCACACTGATCCCCAATCCAGCACTCAGTAAAAGGTCTCAAATAATGCGATTATGCTTTCATTGGGAGATTCACAATTGTCTATGAATCTCATAACGGAAACAAACTATTCATTTCCAGATATATTCTTAATTCCTTGGAAGCAGAAAAACAATGAGGTACCAGAAGGAAGGTGTTTAAAGAGTTTTATGGATGTCGAGGTTTTAGCTATACTCTCTTAAAGCTGGTGTTGTCTTTTATTTTGCCTGGCGGAATTGAAACAGGATGAACAGAGAGTTCTAGATCAAGAATGATAATTGCTACAACCTGCGGGCTGTTTTTATTTTCCGTGACAATCCTTGAAGTTTCCTGCATTGCAGGTGACAACCATGTGCACTTTCCTCGAACAAGTTGAACAGCATTCGGGCCACGGCCTGTAGTTTAGCTGTTAGTGAACTAAAGATGAATTCATTATTGCATATGTTGCACGTAGCTGCTGATAACATCATTTATGGGGGTAAAGCTATGCCATAGATGCAAGGCCCACCATACAGGAACGTTTTCTTTTTTGCAATTTGCAGGACAAAACATTTGGAATTTGGCTATGGTAAGGGTGCACAATGGGTCTGTCAAGGTGGAGCAGAAGTTGCACACTTACCTTTGAGCCGCATAGCCTGGTTTAGGGTTAGGGTTGTTAGGGTTGTTGTTATTAGTTGTTAGGGTTCGGGTTGTTAGGGTTGTTAAGGTTAGGGTTAGGTTTAGGGTTAGGGTTTGATCCCAGAAACGACTAAACACTATCAGAATTGTGCTTTGCAGGCATTGTATTAAAATAAAAAGTACGCCTTCCTTCGGATGGATGCCAAGCCGGATGTCCACGCCCGATAGCATATCTTAGTGGACATTAAGGATACAACGATATCTTGCATGACGATTGGGCGACTTATCACGAGAAACCCTGAACAAGTTACAAAACCCTGCCCAAACCATCTTCAGTTGAATGTTAGACCTACTACTAGCAGATTAGACCTGCTACTAGTGAGTTAGACCTGCTACTATGTGAAATTTGGGGTGGGGGCGACACTCGCTACACAAACAACCCATTGCCCCAGTGTGAGATGGGTATATTGTAGACTTTATTTTAGCACAAAGAGTGCAGTAAGATTAGCCTATTCCCTTAGAAACAGGACGATCCTGCACCATTAGTTCATATTTTCTCTGAAAACATGGTGCCAATTGGATGGACAAGTCTGATTTCACATCTGGCTACTCATTCTTCATTGCACCTGTCAGCATAGCCAGCATTCTTTCTTTTCTTGTCACTTCAACATTTTCACAAGTCTGTCACTTGAGAAGTTTTTTTTATGTCTCTTCTTGCTGATTGGTAGGTATGACACCAAGCTTCAAGACTGAAATATTTCACTTCCTCCATTTTGTGGAACATGTGTTTGTGACAATAGTTCAGCAATGTGCATGTTCTTCCATGGACAGAACCTGAACGCAAAATTGTACTGTTGCACATCAATCAGCATACCCAGGAGACGGCTTGGTGCCTGAGCCAGTAGCTTACACATGATGGCCAAAAGTGGCTCGTGGTCAGTAGTGATCTCAGTTGGTCACCATAGGGTGTATTGGTGAAACTTGCTCCGCGTAAACACAAGAGCAGGAATCTCCTTTTACATTTGGGCATATCGTACTGCCGTCTGTCTGTTTCTACGCTTTACTTGCCTACTCTATTGACTTGCCATCTTGCATGTAAATGACACCCAGCCCTGTCTTGCTCACATCACATTATATCGTCAATGATTTGTCTCAGTCAAAGTACACCAGTACTGGCTAATCTTTTGTGTATACAAAGTCAAGACTCGTGGAAGAGAAAGAAGGGATCAGAATGCGACATACCAAAATAAAAAGTCGAGAGAGGGTGACACACAAACAGCAGGTTTGAGGAACAAAATAAGATTTGGACAGATAAGGGATGTCGAGACGATGAGCGGTAGGGTAGGATAGTTGGCGTGGACAAGATAGATACAGAGGCAATTCTCAGGAAGGAAAAACTTTCTTGCAAGGCGTTTGGACTTATTCAAGACCATTTCTTGTTCCTCACCCCACTGCCAGTCAACATTATTGATAGTGACTAGTGAGGGTCTTATTCGTTTCATTACCAGGTAAAAACCTTTCCAGGTAGCCAACAATGCCACCTAAGTGCAGCACCTGGTCAAATATTGGTTATACCATCTTTAGACTAGACGGATTTCTGAGAAATGTGCACGTTAGGTGCATTTTTGGGTCCTGAGGCTCAAAAAGACCCTGAATACCCAAAAACCCATAAGACCCCAAAGACCCAAAACACCCCGAAGACCCAAAAGACCCCGAAGACCCAAAACACCCCGAAGACCCAAAACACACCGAAGACCCAAAATACCCCGAAGACCCAAAACACCCCGAAGACCCAAAACACCCTGAAGACCCAAAACACCCTGAGACCCAAAACACCCCAAAGACCCAAAACACCCAGAAGACCCAAAACACCCTGAAGACCCAAAACACCCCGAAGACCCAAAACACCCCGAAGACCCAAAACACCCCGATGACCCAAAACACCAGAAGACCCAAAACACCCCGAAGAACCAAAACACCCAGAAGACCAAAAACACCCCGAAGACCCAAAACACCCAGAAGATTCAAAACACCCCAAAGACCCAAAAGTCACTGAATACCCAAATGGTGCCAAATACCCAAAAGACCCCAATGACCCAAAAGATCAAAAAGACCCAGAAGACCCAAAAGATCCCGAAGATCAAAAATACCCCAAAGACCCAAAACACCCTGAAGACCCAAAACACCCTGAAGACCCCAAAGACCCTTAAATACCCTTTAGACCCAAAAGACTCTTAAATACCCCAAATAACCAAAATACCCCAAAGACTCTTAAAGACCCAGAGGAAACAAATGATCCTTAAGACCCAAAAGCCTCTGAAGACACCAAAGACACAAACGACCCTGAAGACCCAAAATACCCTTAAATGCCCAGAGGATCCAAAAGACCCTGAAGACCCAAAACACCATGAAGACCCAAAAGACACCGAAATGGTCAAAGATGCCTACCCCTCTGAAACGACGTGTTGTGAGGCGTGCGGAGCGTGCCGAGTCACGCTAGTAAAGGTAATAAAGCATTATTTCTGGTGTTTAACATTTACGAAAAAAATCAAAAACATGTTACTACCGAACATCGTTTCTATGCTCTCCGCCATAAATAAAAAAAACTCGAACATGCAGAATTGGTAATGTAATTGTTGAAGGACTGTTCCCGCGTTCATTCCAAGTGCCTCTTTGGTAATGAGGGATATGCAGAACACTTAATTGCAAATTTCCGCACGCCGTAATTCCCTCATGTAATCGTTCAGGACGTGCATCTCATGCTCCCTTAGGTTTTTAGAGATGGCACAAGACATTCTGAGCAAATTCGAAACAGTCTTTCAGAGACACCATTGTGTGGATCCTCCAAAATCCACACTGATCACATTCTTTAACAATCCATCACAATGTCACGTCTGTCAGAAAATGAGAGGATTTAAATCATTGGATACCGTCAAGCAGGGTCTTCCATTTGTCATATCCCAAGGCTCTTTAAAGAGGAGGGAAACTGGTTATGACATCAGAAGATGTTATCAAGCCACTGGATCAACAAGAAATATATACAGAATATCCTGGGACGTCCGATGAAATGGACGTCCCAGGATAACATCTGCTCAGGACCAATACATCTTTGCAATCGGCTCCAAACACTCCCTGGATCTCGAGGCAGTGATTGGTATAGGAAGTGGATATAACCGGTATTGAGTCGTTACTTCCACGTATTTTTTTTTATTTTTTTTTCTGTATACAAGATCGAGGCTCGTGTAAGAGCTAACGTTAAGCACAAAAAGACAAACTGACACATAAAACATAAGATAAAGGGAGCGGGAGACAAGATGGGGAGAGAGAGGGAAGCACACAAGTACAACATTTGAGAGCAGGGGCATCGGGAAATCTGTGGGAGGGAGAGGGCTTGGGGCGAGGATGCACGGGAAGCGGGGGGGGGGGGTGGCGGTGGGAGAAGTATAAAACACACGGACACTGCTAGGACTTCCAGGAGAGAAGTCGGAATTTCAAAAAAGTGGATCTGGGGTGAATTAATGGGGATAGAAAAGATCAAGGTTTTGGATGGGGGAAGATAAGAGATGCTGGTGAACAGCTGTTTTAAGACCTGGAGGGAGGAGTGGGATTGAATAGAGTGAGGGAGTTTGTTCCAGAGGCGGGAGAAAAGAGGAATGAAAGAGTGAAGGTGAATAGAGAGACTTTATTTTGGCAGTTTACTATAAGAGGGTTGCAGGCAGATCTTGTGCGAACTGTAGGAATATTTGGGGGACAGAGCACAGACAGAGCTGGGGGAGCAAGGCTGGAGAGGAGTCGGTAGAAGATAGAAAGACCACCAACCTGCCTGCGGTGAGTGAGTGAAAGGCCCTTAGAGTTAGCTTCATCGCGGGAGATTCCGATGATTCTGAACGCTTTGGTTTCAACAGCGTGAAGCCGAGCTCGGTGTGAGGAAGGAGCACCAGCCCAGAGGGGAGAACAGTATTCCATTGAGCTGCGGATGAAAGCCTTGGCAGGGCAAGGAGCTCAGGTGTGCCAAGGAAGGACTTCGCACGATGGAGGATGCCCAGTCGGCGACTGGCTTTGGAGGCCAACTTGGAAATGTGGTTTTCCCAGGAAATATCATGGCAGATAGTGAGACCCTAAAGCTTGAGTGACAGAACTTCATTGAAAGGATTGTTCAGAAAGTAGATGGGAGGGTTTTCCAGATGAGCTTTTCAGAGAGACATCGTATGAGTGTGAGATTTGTCAGGATTGAAAGACATGTTCCACTTGTTTGCCCAGTCTGTGATTTTGTCCAGGTCTGCAGAGAGTGAGGAGGCTGCAGACTGGCGATCTGAGGGATGAGGAATGGAGCGGCAGAGAGTGGAGTCATCAGCAGAGAGATAGAGAGGATTTTCCAGAGAGTCGGAGAGATCATTGATGAAGACCAGAAAAAGCACATGGCCCAGAATATTGCCTTGGGGAACTCCAGCCTGAACAGGAAGAGGAGATTAGAGAAACCCATTCAGGGCCACACGTTGACTATGACCAGAGAGGAAGTCCGCAAGGATCCCGGATCCGCAACGTTCCGCAACAAGGATCCTGGATCCGCAACGGATCCGACCTGTTGGATCTCTATGTGAAAACATTCGCCACACTGCAGCATTACAAAATTAGGACACGATGAAATGGACATGCAATTATTCAGCACTTATCACTGCCAGCGGTTTGTACCCCATGATGTGACATAAATCGCATCAAGAGCAATCACATGTTCAGTTTTTTAGAGGCAGAGAGTACTCGTATGTACATATTGTTTAAAGAATGTACAATGTCTGCAAAAACAAGAGAAAAAAGTACATTGTGCAGATTAATAGTCATTTACATCATCAAATCTTACATGATATCATAACAATGACGAGACACCTTCTAACAGATGTATTCCAACTCAGCGATTTAAAACTGGAACCAGCTCTGCACTGATCCACCATACCTTTAACCTCTGGTTAACCCTCTGGACCTTCGTTTTATTGATTTTTTTGCTTAACAGACAGATATCGAGTTTCAGGGAAGCGTTAAATGACAGAGACGAGAGGCAGTCACACATAGAAATGTCAGATATAGCACATAGAAGATGGGGAATTGTTGGGAACAAACCAGCAGACAGGCAGCATTGGGCACATAACTTGTTTGGACATACTGACAGGACAAGGAAACAAGCTATGGGGGTAGACATTTGAGCAAAGAGTAAAATCTGGGGAAAATGGTAAATGGGAAAAAGAGTGCAGGCGGACTGGAAAGGAGAGTTCGTGCAAATGGAAGACATCAGGAAAAGGGATTGTCAGGTGGTGATGGCTAGCTATTTTTAAAAGTAGAAGACGAAAGACCTTGGTTGGACAGACTCAAGGGAAGCAATTTCACAGCCAGGTGAAGAGTGAGAGAAAAGAGTGGAGGTAAATAGTGACCTTTGATTTGAGAAGATTTAAAGGTATGAGCTGATTTAGTGTGAACTTTGCTGTTAGTTGACTAGGTGAAGGCACCTTTAAGGTTAAAATAGAGCAATGTGACTATGTTCCCTTGGACGCAGTGACTGTGTGATTATCTTCATTTTCTGTTCAACATCTTTAATGTTTGCCTTGATACTAGCAGTTGGTTACTTGTGAGAATGCTCAACATTGCTCAACATATTCATGCCTAATAGTTAAACTCACTGCACCACTTAAACACAACTATATGAAAGATATGAATCACCAAATTGTGCAGACAGTATCCTGTGAATTTCAATTGCTTTGATATTCTCTCATTCATAAGGAACATAATGACACATCATTGTTCCAGATCAAGCCTAACTATGTTTCCAGCAATCAAAATGTCCACGCAATCAAAATGTCCAAGTACAAAGCCCACATTAACCTTGAACCTTCGTCTGTCACTAATTTGATGTCTCATGCAGACTACGCTTAACCCTGAATTACGACTTCATTATGTTTTCGTTGCTATTAGTGACTCAGCTCTTCGCCTTCATTGTCTATATTCACAGGAAAGTATAGTATAACTTCTGGTTTCTATGTCTGGAAGTAAAATAAAAGTTGAATAATACATACATACATATATATATATATATACATATATATATATATATATATATATATATATATATATATATATATATATATATATATACATATATATATATATATACATATATATACATATATATATATATACATACATATATATATATATACATATATATATATATACATATTGTTACCGACGCGGCTTTAGATGTTATATTGACCGAGCGGTGGTGTATTTAACCGCGTCCGAACAGTTACTCCCCGATTAGAACCCCGATTCCACCCGACGTTGACCAGATCGCCCCACAGATATTTAATCGGGAAATCTCTAAAGCGACCGAAAGAGAATGAAAAAGAAGAAGAAGAAGAATACGGAGGAAGAACAGATTTATTATACACACACAAGCAATGGATGGAAGAAGCAGTAACACAGCGAATCGTTAACTTACACTATTCATTTTTACTTAGCCCCAAGACAACGAGCAGGACAGGACGTTCACACTTACACAGGGGATAATGCAGGCAGGTAGGGCTTGAGGTGGATTGCTTGAGAGGGAGGCAAAGTCGGGAGGCCGCAGCTCGCAATTCCTCGCGGTTTTGGCGGGAAACCCTCCGTCGTGTATCCGCTGCGGTAGACGTCATGCGCTGGTTCGGCACACCTGCTCCTCTTCTTGGGGTGGAGCCGTCTCCCTCCTTTCAGCGCGTCTCTCCAAAGCTGGTTTCCTTGCCGAGTACCTCTCCTCTTTGGCTTGGAGCGTTTCGCATCTCACCGCGCCTCTTGGTGCAGCCTCTTTGCTCATCTCCCAGGGTCATCTCCCAAGGCCTCTCGTAAAGCAGTCCCTTACAGTCGCTTTTATCACCTCGAGCGAAATCAAGCCGCCGACTCCGAGGGCACGCCTACCGGGTCGCTCACCGCGGTGTTGATTGGCTGTTAGGGCTGGTTCACTCCTTCCCTCTTATGACGAGGTGGAGACACGCCTTTCTTCCCCAACCCTACCTCGTGGCCAATGGTGGTTGAAGAAAACCGCCCAAAATGCGGAAGGCAATTGGAAGGGAGGTTTTGGGGAAATTGGAAGGGCCTACGCTTATTTTGTTCGATACAATGCAAAGTCAATCTAGTGGGAAACACATATTTAGCCTACATGGAATAAGGAAATACACTATTTAAAAGATATATCGTGACCTGCGTGTAAGTTTCATGGAATTAACTAGGACGACGGCTGCGACCATTATTTACATTACGAGGATGTTACCATACTCTTGTAACGTTCACATTGTAACGTTTCCACATTCGTTACACTTCCTCCAAAACCGTTACACTTCTCAAATTCGTTACACACTTCTCAAAATCGTTACACTGCACCCTCCTTTCTTCAGGCCCGTACTCGGGCCTACTAAACTTTAACTTAGTGTGACACGTAGGTGTAATTCCCTCTACAATTAACCTGACCCTGAGTGTGACAATCTTAAAACACAAATAAGTATGTCCCCCTATTGCATTGCACCCTGTCTAACAGACTCAAGCCCACAGCTAACCGAATTACGGAATTATTCTCAAACTATACATTTACGGTGGGGAGCATTATTTACAATGACGTGATTTCTTATTTACAACGCAACCCAGGACCTGTGTTTTTTTTTTGTTTTTTTTAGGGAACAAGAGAAAGAAATTCCTGTTGGGAGGGAGGAGACAGCACGCATTGCATCGATGCACCAGTACCAATACCACCAAAGCACCCAAAAGCACCAAAAGCACCACTCGGTGCGCAGTCACCATGGTTCTTAATAAACACAACAAAACAACTGGTGGTGGTCTTCTCTTTCTCTGCTGGGCCGATGTTCTTCCCGACGTCTTCTGGCTTCATGCGGCCTATTTGGACATAATAAAAAAACACAACTTGTGTTCGTTTTTATTTAGGGCCTCAGGGGCCAACTAAGGGTGGTCCACCTGTTTGGCATAGGTGCCACCTTACCGAGGTCCGCAAGCAAGATTCCCTGGCCACTATGGCCGGTCTCCAACAGAGGTGCCCTGCCCCAGAACCTGGGGTCCATCAAGGGGTACTTGGCCGCAGAACAGCGGTCCATAAAGTGGTACATCAACGCAATGCATGCTGGTTCTGGGAATCTCGGGCGCACAATGGCCACCTCACGCACGCTCCCCTCGGCACCCAATGGCGCACAGGTCATGTGGGAGACAAAAGAAAGACAATTGAGCGAGGGGTAAGGTCACAAGGGTACACGTCAATAAGGCAATGCAAGGCGAAATGCGTACGGAGGGCGAAGTGAGAAAGCTCGTCCCTACCGTACGTCACCCCACTGTCACCTACCCTACCCTTGCCCTTGCCCTTACCCCATATGTACAAAATCTACACATTACCAATTCGTCACTACTGTCACGTCTTCCCCATATTTCCCCTATACCAAATTCGTCACCACAATCCCTCTACTTCAAAATTTGCCATCACCAATTCATCATCAATCCTCATAAGGAGGGAGAGATGGAATTACGCACAATGTCACACCCACGTCATGATGCGTCTCACAATCCAAACATTTGCATCATAAAAAATAATCAAAACATGGCATGGTGTGGAGTACCTGTCACCTCAGGTGAGTGGATGCAGATGGTGCGAGGAGATCCTTCATCCTAACTATTTTCTAAATGACTTTAACACACTTTACACTACCCGGGGTCTCTCCCTGCCAATCCATTGGCCAACTTACACTATGGGTTCTAAAAACCAATTCCCATTGACCAAACTGTGGTGCCTCTCAATTTGGGGTCTCACTCCCCCGATTCATCTCCCGGTGCTCTCGCACAATTTCTGGGCTGCGACGTCTAGCTCTCCCAACAGGTCTACCCACCTGCACACCTCCACCACTGTAGTTGCCACCCGAGCTTACCTAGCTCCTCACCCTAACCTATCTAACTGGGGCAGGCCTCTCCTGGCTCTGTCACCCCACTTGGTGCCCTCTGGCACTGGGCTACCCGGGTCCGTCCTCCGGATCCTCGGGCCCCATCCACAACAACTACTACCGGCTCCCAGAGCCCACCTGCGGCCTCACCTGGCCGACATCCTCACAGTGGTGGAGTGCCCAAACCAACTACACACACTAACAGGCTACACGCCCAGCCATTTCCACCACACTGCTGCACCCATTCAAAGACCATTCTTTCACCCGCACCACAGATGCCAATATCCAACCACAATTTACCTATACCCTCTACCTAACACTTACACTACCCGCCCAGGGTATCCGTGATGGGGGTCCACTCTTCCCCCATTCACACCTTCGCACCATCCACTCCACTCCACAATTTCCACCATTCTCACTCCACGACCATCCATTCCAATACTCCATACCATTTATTCCATACAACCATTTATTTCACACAACCATTCTCCATTCACCTGTTGTTGCACACCTGTGCAATCACACCTGGTGCCACCTGCACCCTCCTCCTCTTCCTGGACCAGTTGGTCAACACAACACACATCACCACTACTCCCTCATACACTGCTCCACACACCTGTTCAGTTGCACACCTGTGCAATCACACCTGTTCAATTCTCACCTGTTCAATCCTCACACACACGGCATCATCTCAGCTAACTACTCCCCTCTGAAACTTGCGCTTCCCAGTCGTCCCTTTAAACTATTGCGCTCCCACGTCATTATAATCCACACTAATCTACCTGCGTCCCCACTACAGGTATCAGTCACTAACTAAACTTAACGTTACCTAATGTCATCTTCGCTAGATCCCTACAATTATCCAAGCCCTCCCTGACTCGGTTGTCATAGCCACCCCATAAACTATTGCGCATTTGCCCCCACCTGTGAGGGATGGTGGATTTGCCATCCCTCCACATCGGGGGTCTCTCACTATCAATTTTGTTCGTCCAGATTCCAACCAATTCAAAAATTTTCCATTTACTGCCAATGCTACTCACTTTTCTAAATTTCGTTTTAAATCACTATCACTATCACGATCACCATCATCACAGTCCGCTATATCCTAGCCTCGGTGTGTCATGACATCATTAAACTCGGCTTCGTAAAGCCGAGCAATGAATTCGGGTGGTTTGGTTGCCTGCAGGTTGAATCCGTCCGGCTTTCGGTTCAAGGGAGGTGGTTTGGTTGGACCGAGGCTCCACGCACCATCTCGGCGCGGCACCTTGCGGTCCCGGGCCCGATGGCTCAATCTCCCCCGGTCGGAACCCCGTCCCCACGAGGGGGCACCGTTCCGCCTCCTCCCACTCGCCCTTGAACCGGACCGGTCGCCTCGCCCGACAAAGCCCGGACTCGACCGTGCGGGGCGGGGCCAAGCCCGAATCGGCAACGACGCTTCGAAGAGAAGCGACGCAGCATCGATCCGCGCCGGGCCTCGCACCCAACCAAGCACCCCTCGCACCGAGTGCTCGCATCGGCTATCCGTCGCTCTAACCACTAAACCGGTTACCATCGGTGCTTTACTTGCATGCTTACAAGCATACGCTACCCCTTTCACCCTCACAAAACCTGGCGTTGCAACGCCGTCCGTACATTCCACCAACGCTCTCCCTGTTACACACCACACCTCTCGCGCACACTTTGGTCCACACCTCTCCTCCGTTACGTCCTCCGTAACACTCACCATGGGCGTGCACTCTTGCATCCACCCACTAACGCGCTCGGATGGGCTCTTCCACACTCGCGCCATGACCAACTCAGGTGTGCTTCCTCGCACACGTTCCACCATCACCTTACTCTCCGTGTCACACTTCGTACACCCCGACGTGCATTCTCGCTCGCACTCGGTTTCACACTCGCGCTCCGATGTGCCCTCTCGCACCTGCGCCATCACCAACTCACTATTCGTGTCACACTCCGTACACCCCGACGTGCATTCTCGCTCGCACTCGGTTTCACACTCGCGCTCCGATGTGCCCTCTCGCACCTGTGCCATCACCAACTCACTATTCGTGTCACACTCCGTACACCCCGACGTGCATTCTCGCTCGCACTCGGTTTCACACTCGCGCTCCGATGTGCCCTCTCGCACCTGCGCCACCACCAACTCACTATTCGTGTCACACTCCGTACACCCCGACGTGCATTCTCGCTCGCACTCGGTTTCACACTCGCGCTCCGATGTGCCCTCTCGCACCTGCGCCATCACCAACTCACTATTCGTGTCACACTCCGTACACCCCGACGTGCATTCTCGCTCGCACTCGGTTTCACACTCGCGCTCCGATGTGCCCTCTCGCACCTGCGCCATCACCAACTCACTATTCGTGTCACACTCCGTACACCCCGACGTGCATTCTCGCTCGCACTCGGTTTCACTCCCACACTTTATAACACACCCACTCGCCGACGCACACTTTTTCCTCACACGCGTGCCATTTCCACTCACACGGGACCCTTCACCAACGCCCGGGTGCTTCTTCGATCCCAAGCGCGCGAAAATTCTTTTGTCGCTAAACATCCTCCTGCAAAATCTACCCGCACAATATACAGCACGACTCACCTGGGGGAGCCTTTTCTCCACGCGAACCTGCAAACTTCCATTCGGGTTAAGCACAGCATCGTGATGTGAGCAGGGACTTTGTACATAATCCATTTCTCCCTGCAATTCTCGGGCTACCTCCGTCATCTCTTCAATTTTAATTCCCGCTACTGCTTTTTCTTTATTAACCTCGGCGACCGTTGGCTTTAATAAAATTCCCTCTACTTCATCGGTCGCCGGCTTTTCCAAACCCCGTGTCGCGATTTCTACCCCCGTCATTGTACCCGCGCTTTCCTCCGCTTCGCTCAACCAGCGCTTTTCGACCCGCGTTACCTCGTCGTGCACCCATGGGACCCTTTCGCCCAACTTGCGGTCTCTGTCCCTCTGCTCCCGTGCCTCTCTATCGGCCCTCATTCCGTTCGTTGTTGCTTCAATTTGGTTTCCCAATTTGTTTAACAATCGCTCACTGTTCCGCTTCAAAAGGGCTTCCATTTCAGCCATAAATAATTGCATGTTTTCCACCGTTGGTACAAAGGGCGCGGCAAAATTTGGTGCCGCTACACCCACATGCGTGAGGACGCCATTTTGTGCACCTGATACACCCTCAACCACACCTTCTTTACTCTCCTCCACCATTTTCCCCACTTACATTTCCCCGAGGTCCTGGGTCGATTCCACCCTGTCTATCTCTCCCACCGACATCCGATCGCCTTGATTGTCCATGGCGCGATCTCAAAATTCGGGTTTTGCTTTATAAAACAAAATAAATTTTGGCAGCTTGTAATTTTGAGCGCGTTAAGCGCGCTTCGGGTCCGATTTCGGGTCCGATCTCCCTCCTCGACACCAATTGTTACTCTAACAGTACAATTGGTGTTCCAAAATTTTGGGCCTAACAAATTTAGTCCCAGGTCCGAATCCAACTCCTCGACACCAATTGTTACCGACCCGGCTTTAGATGTTATATTGACCGAGCGGTGGTGTATTTAACCGCGTCCGAACAGTTACTCCCCGATTAGAACCCCGATTCCACCCGACGTTGACCAGATCGCCCCACAGATATTCAATCGGGAAATCTCTAAAGCGACCGAAAGACAATGAAAAAGAAGAAGAAGAAGAAGAATACGGAGGAAGAACAGATTTATTATACACACACAAGCAATGGATGGAAGAAGCAGTAACACAGCGAATCGTTAACTTACACTATTCATTTTTACTTAGCCCCAAGACAACGAGCAGGACAGGACGTTCACACTTACACAGGGGATAATGCAGGCAGGTAGGGCTTGAGGTGGATTGCTTGAGAGGGAGGCAAAGTCGGGAGGCCGCAGCTCACAATTCCTCGCGGTTTTGGCGGGAAACCCTCCGTCGTGTATCCGCTGCGGTAGACGTCACGCGCTGGTTCGGCACACCTGCTCCTCTTCTTGGGGTGGAGCCGTCTCCCTCCTTTCAGCGCGTCTCTCCAAAGCTGGTTTCCTTGCCGAGTACCTCTCCTCTTTGGCTTGGAGCATTTCGCATCTCACCGCGCCTCTTGGTGCAGCCTCTTTGCTCATCTCCCAGGGTCATCTCCCAAGGCCTCTCGTAAAGCAGTCCCTTACAGTCGCTTTTATCACCTCGAGCGAAATCAAGCCGCCGACTCCGAGGGCACGCCTACCGGGTCGCTCACCGCGGTGTTGATTGGCTGTTAGGGCTGGTTCACTCCTTCCCTCTTATGACGAGGTGGAGACACGCCTTTCTTCCCCAACCCTACCTCGTGGCCAATGGTGGTTGAAGAAAACCGCCCAAAATGCGGAAGGCAATTGGAAGGGAGGTTTTGGGGAAATTGGAAGGGAGGTTTTGGGGAAATTGGAAGGGCCTACGCTTATTTTGTTCGATACAATGCAAAGTCAATCTAGTGGGAAACACATATTTAGCCTACATGGAATAAGGAAATACACTATTTAAAAGATATATCGTGACCTGCGTGTAAGTTTCATGGAATTAACTAGGACGACGGCTGCGACCATTATTTACATTACGAGGATGTTACCATACTCTTGTAACGTTCACATTGTAACATTTCCACATTCGTTACACTTCCTCCAAAACCGTTACACTTCTCAAATTCGTCACACACTTCTCAAAATCGTTACAATATATATATATATATATATATATATATATATATATATATATATATATATATATATATATATATACATACATACATAGATATATATATATATATATATATATATATATATATATATATATATATATATATATAATTACAGTTCTCCACCGCCCTTCTTCCCCTTACCAAGGGGGGATTAGTCCCCTTGTTCTTTCTGGGCTTGATGGAACCGAGACTTGCAACGTCCCTTCGGGCAAACGCAAAGTAGGGTCTCGCGACCAACTCTCGCTCGTAACTAATTCCTTGCGCCACCACGGAAGTGAGGAAACAAGCCTCGCACGAGCCACATGTGGTTTGCGTACGCTGAGCGGATTGAGTACCACGTGGTCCGTGCAGTTTAGTAGTGGAACCCGATACGAGCGATCCTATTCGTACCACGCTTAGCCAATGAGGAAACCACAGGAACGATCGAATGGAAGAAAGGAAGAACACAGGTTTAATGATTCCCACACGTATGTACAATGATCGGGGACACAGAGACACAGGGCAGCACTTAGACAGTCTTATCTTATTCCCCGGACTCGGGCCAGTCTCACTCACACAGGGAAATGCAGATGGGTTGATGTTCAGCCTAACGCGTCGACGTGGTCGTCCAGGGACGGCCCCGTCCGGCTCTCCATGGTCCCAGCACGTCCCGCGAAGATGGCAGCAGGCGATGGAAGGAACCTCGTAGCTCGTCTCCCGAACAAAGGCAGATGAAGAGGTGGAATGGCAAATGCGGGACTCTCAGCGCGGCTGGCGATTACACAGCCATTCTCACTCGCGTGACTTAATGCATTGTATATCGATCAGCCTCCAACTCAACCGAGCATCACTTATAAATGCGCGTATTTCGGTTCATGTGCGTCTTGCTTTGCCCGTGTATCTTTCACAGTTCTCTGACGCTCACAACTCCTCTTCCACGATTCCTCCACGTTGGTTAGTGCGCGCGAGCTCTCCCTGGGCAGTCCTCAAGTCTCTTTGCTCATCATTCCTCCCGCGCTAGTCCTCTTTACTGCTGCATGCACGCCAGTCCTTCTCATTAGTCCCTCTCTCGCGAGTCCTCCTTGGGGGCTTTGCGCGATGGGTTATACAGGTATGCCCCCGAACCTTCTGGAACCCTCTCAAACCTTCTTTCCACGCCCTGTGACGCAATGCTGCTGCCACCACCTCTGAGCCCTGATTGGCGGCTCGTGCTTACCGTCAGCGCTTCTGCCGCCCCTCCTTCCGCTCCGCCCCGATCCTCCTAGCCTGCCTCGTGTTAATTCGCCCAAAATGAACCAAAGTTAGCGCAAAGGGGCATGAGGCTAGGGAACCTGGAAAGTCAGTAGAAGTAGGGCCTATTCTCCTGACTCTACTCAATGCAGAACTAACAATGGAAAAGGACTAAGCTCACAATTACTAAGAGATAACTATACTATCACGAGGCGACATGTTGCTTGTGTGACTAACTATGAGGGGGGAAATTTTAACCTTTATTATACTCACTGGACAAACTCAAAACCACAACACTACCCGTCTCCCTCGTCAGACTCGTCCCCGAGTCGAACCTACAAAAATTGGAACGACCGGTTTTGAGAAAGATCTGGGACTAACTTTTACTGCTGCATGTGACATATAGATGTGGTTCCCCCTAACATTTACTCTAACCCGTGTATGCGACAGTTTTAAAACACTAAATATGTCCCACCTACTGCGTTGAGTAGCGACTCCAACAGACTCACGCCCACAATTAACCGAATTGCGGAATTGTTTTCAAACTAAACATAAAGCCGGTGGGCAGCATTTTATATACAAGCACAAAAACCTAACCTTATTTACAGTTCTATGACCCAGGACCTGTCCTTTTTGGAAAGAAGATTGGAGGGGAGAGAAAGCACAGCAAAGCACAAAAATACTCATCAATTCACATTTCATTTGCTGCTGGTTTCTTGCATCTTGTATCTTCTGTGTGCACATATCGAACCGGCAAGCCCCCGGACCGGCATACAGGCCATTCCTGCTCTTCGGGGCTAAATAAACTTACCATTCTTCTCGGCCCAGGCACACAAATAATAAAAATACACAAAAACTGTGTTTATTTATTTGCCAGCAGGGCCAGCCCTATGTGGACCGACTGCGTGACATTCATGCCATTCAAAACAAGTGGTCCGAAGATGCAAGGTGAGTTTGCAGCAAAGTGCTACACATGTGAGGTGTAAGGCCACAAAACCTGTGGTCCATAAGTGTAATGTGCAGCAAAGTGTTTGTGGCAGCAAGGCGCTGCACAGGTGCAGCAAAGTTACAACAAAATGATAGGGCAGCAATGTGCTGCACTTATTCGGCTGCACAGATGTAACAATGTGCAGCAGGGATGCTGCACAGGTCGATGGTGCGGCACAGTTCCACCTCCAAAATGGTCCTGGGGTGGGGGAAGAGACAAAGCACGACCAGCAAAGCGGAAAGGGCACAAAGGTACACAAAAACAAGGTAATGCAGCGCAAGGGGCATGGAAGAGTGAGCAGAGCAAGCTCGTCCCTAACTGTCCGTATCCCCCAACGTCAGCTTACACTACCCTTGCCCTTCTTGTATTTACAAACTCGTCTCTACGTCTTGTCTCCCATATCCCCCTCTACTCCAAATTCGTCTCCCAATCCCTCCCAGGAAGGAAGGAATGGAACAAACACAATGTCCCATTACGTCATGATGCGTCTTACTCACTCAACAGTTCACTTGATCTTGGTGCGGAACTTCGTTCTCCTTGGTGAATGGATGTCGATGGCGCGAAGGGAATTTCTCTTCCTAACTACTCTAACTGACATTAACTTTTACACTACTGGGGTCATGCCCTGCCAATTGGCCATCTTTAAACTATGTGGTTCTAAAACCCGGATTCCCATTGACCACCTGGTGCCTTCCAAAATTTGTGTCTCACTCCACAATTTTTCACTCTGTGCCCTTGCACAATTTCGGGGCTGGGTTGTGTGGCTCCACTAGCAGGTCCATCTACCTGCGCACCTCCGCCAACTGAAGTCGCCACCCGAGCTTACCTGCTCCTGCGACTACCTAAACTGGGGAAGGCCCCTCCTGGCACTTTACCCCCTGATGCCCACCTTGGCATTGGGCAACCCGGGTCCTTCCTTTGGATCCTCGGGCCCCACGCAACAACTCACAACTATCCTAACTGGCTCCCAGAGCCTACCTGTGGCCTCACCTGGCCGACAAACTACCAGTGCCGGAGTGCCCCAATAACCATACTCACCAATTAAACCACACGCCCAGCCATTTCACTGACTCATGCACCCTCCAAAGCACTATTTGGCCACTACCTGCACCACAGGTGTCAATATCCTTACAAATTTTGCCTTAGCCCTCTACCTGGGTTTACACTACCCCCCCGGGCTATCGCGAATGGGTTCCACTCCTCCCCCATTCAGTCCTTCACACCATGCATTCCACACCTTTTATTTCCACACCAAGCATTCCACCCCATTTATTTCGCACATCTTTTTTCCCCTCGCACACCTTTTGTGCTCACACACCTCTTTCCATACACTTCAACACAATTCCATTTGTCTCCCATACACAACTCCGCACACATACAGCATCATCTATCTAACTGCTTTTCCCCTAAAACTCGTACTTACCCGTCATCCCTTTACACAAAGCACTTCCCTTCATCATTATCATCCATCTAATCTCTCTACGTCCCCTCTACAGTACAAATGTCACTACTCAAATCTCTTGTCTTCTAAAGTCATCTAATTCCCTATCAATTATCCTAGCCCTCCCTCGGCTAACTTCGGTGCCCCATGGAGGTAACCATCGCTGGTCCCCCATGTGCATGTTACTGCCATCCCCCTAATCTAATGCTCATGGGCCCAGAGTGAGGAATGGTAAAACTACCATTCCCCCACGCAGGGTACCATTCCCCAACACTATTGCCATTCGTCCACTGCACTTGAGCCTCTCCATGTGGAAATACATCGTCATGGCTCGACCTTGAAAGGCCGAGCGATCCATGCGGTTAGTTTGTCTACTGTAGGTTGGGGACCGTCCGGCATTTTCGATCCAGGGGAGGAGGCATGGATGGGCCGAGGTTCAGCGGCCCATCTCTACGCGAGGCCTCACGGTCCCACGCATGATGGCCCAACTGCCCACGGTCGGAGCACCGCACCCGCCAGGGGGCGCGGCTCCAAACTCTCCTACCTCCCCTTGAACCTCGCCGTTCGCCTTTCCCACCACGTCGCGGCACCAACCATACAGGGCGGGGGCCGGCACGAATCGTGCACGGCGGACCGGCGGTCCTTGTGAAACTGCCGCGGCATCGATCCCCACCGATCCCTGCCACACACAACTCACCAAGGGCTCACGTCGGCTATCCGTCGCGCTAAACGCTACCCCGGTCGGTGTCGATGCTTGAGCCGCGTTCTCACCACATGCGACCCACTCCACACTCGCACACTGAGGCACCCCCATACACTCCATGCATTCTGTTACCACACTCTCCTGTGCACACTCTTCTCTTACACCCTCAGGTGCGCACCACCCAGGTGCACTCACACACCTCACACACTTCATTACACACTTTTCCTCCACACACTCCTTTACCGCACACATTTCTGTTACACACTCCGTAACATCCACAGGTGTGCACTCTCCTGGTACACACCCAATAACACGCTCTGGTGTGCACTCCTGCACACTCTCTGTAACACATTCTCCTGTTACACACTCTTCCCACACACAGTCCAGTGTGCATTCTCCCTCACACTCTGTAACACACTCTTCTCTGACATACTCCGGCGCACACTTTTCTCACTCACACTCGTGCTCCGGTGCACACTTTTTTCGCACACGCGCAACATTCACTCTCGTACACCACACCATGGACCTTCCACGACCGCCCGGGTTTCGTCTCGATCCCAAGCACGCCAAAACCCTTTTCCCGCCAAACACACTCGCGCCATTATATCTCACCTTGGGGATTCTCTTCTCCGCCAGCAGCACCTGTAAACTTTTATTGGGGTTAGCAAGCACATCATCACGATGCAAACACGAACTTTGTGTGCATTCCATCTCCTTCTCCCGTGCTTCATTTTCTAACTCTGCCGTCTCTTCGGCCCCAATTTCAACTATAATCATTTATTCGACGACCGCCGGCACGCATAAAATTTCCTTGTCCAATTCGGCGGCCGTCGGCTCTTTTACACCCCGAGTCGTGATTTCTATACCCTCAGTCAACTTGGCTGTGCTCTGCTCTACCTCGCTCTCTACGCGCTCCTCACACCGCATCACCTCGTCGTGTCCCAATGCTCGCTCCTCGCTCAACCTTGCGCCCAATGTCCTCCCCATTTCTTTTATTCCCCGGGTGTATTTGTCCCCCATTTCTTTCAATCTATCACCCATTTTGCTTTCCAATTTTTCCATGTCCCTGGTGGATTTGTCACTTTGCACCTCGAAGCATGCTATGATTTGCGCCATTAATATGCCCATATCCATTGGCGCTGCGGGCTCGGCTCTCGCCGCCACGTGCGAGGGGCCGCCATTTTCTTTGCCAGCTGCCGCACCCTTTTCTGCTTCCACTACCAACTGCCTCTCCTGGTCTTGGGTCATTAATTCTACCTTATCCATTATTCACACCGGCATTCGACCGCCTTCACTAGCCCTGGTACGAATACAAATTTTGGATTTAAAAACTAAATTTTGGTCGCTCGTAATTTCGAGTGCGTGAAGCGCACTCCAGTTCCAATCCAACTCCTGACACCAATTGTTATGGTTCTCCGCCACCCTTCTTCCCCTTACCAAGGGGGGATTAGCCTCCTTGTTCTTTCTGGGCTTGACGGAACCGAGACTTGCAACGTCCCTTCCGGGCAAACGCAAAGTAGGGTCTCGGGACCAACTCTCGCTCGTACCTAATTCCTTGCGCCGCCATGGAAATGAGGAAACAAGCCTCGCATGAGCCACGTGTGGTTTGCGTATGCCGAGCGGATTGAGTACCACGTGGTCCGTGCAGTTTAGTAGTGGAACCCGATTTGAGCGATCCTATTCGTACCACGCTTAGCCAATGAGGAAAGCACAGGAACGATTGAATGGAAGAAAGGAAGAACACAGGTTTAATGATTCCCACACGTATGTACAATGATCGGGGACGCAGAGACACAGGGCAGCACTTAGACAATCTTGTCTTATTCCCCGGACTCGGGCCCGTCTCACTCACACAGGGAATTGCAGATGGTTGATGTTCAGCCAAACGCGTCGATGTGGTCGTCCAGGGACGGCCCCATCCGGCTCTCCACGGTCCCAGCACGTCCCGCGAAGATGGCAGCAGGCAATGGAAGGAACCTCATAGCGCGTCTCCCGAACAAAGGCAGATGATGAGGTGGAACGGCAAATGCGGGACTCTCAGCGCGGCTGGCGATTACACAGCCATTCTCACTCGCACGACTTAATGCACTGTATATCGATCAGCCTCCAACTCAACCGAGCGTCACTTATAAAAGCGCGTATTTCGGTGCATGCACGTCTTGCTTCGCCCGCGTATCTTTCACAGTTCTCTAACACTCACAACTCCTCTTCCACGATTCCTCCACGTTGGTTAGTGCACGCGAGTTCACCCTGGGCAGTCCTCAAGTCTCTTTGCTCATCATTCCTCCCGCGCTAGTCATCTTTACTGCAGCGTGCGTGCCAGTCCTTCTCATTAGTCCCTCTCTCGCGAGTCCTCCTGGGGGATTTGCGCGATGGGTTATATAGGTATGCCCCAGAACCTTCTGGAACCCTCTCGAACCTTCTTACCACGCCCTGTGACGCAGTGCTGCCGCCACCACCTCTGAGCCCTGATTGGCGGCTCGTGCTTACCGTCAGCGCTTCTGCCGCCCCTCCTTCAGCTCCGCCCTGACCCTCCTAGCCTGCCTCGTGTTAATTCGCCCAAAATGAACCAAAGTTAGTGCAAAGGGGCATGAGGCTAGGGAAGCTGGAAAGTCAGTAGAAGTAGGGCCTATTCTCCTGACCCTACTCAATGCAGAACTAACAATGGAAAAGGACTAAGCTCACAAATACTAAGAGATAACTATACTATCACGAGGCTACATGTTGCTTGTGTGACTAACTATGGTTTTGGGAAATTTTAACCTTTATTATACTCACTGTACAAACTCAAACCGAAACAATATATACTAGTGTGAATCGGAGTGCTCCACGCACCTCACCGCGTCTTTTCAGAGCGATAGGCATCTTTGACCATTTTGGTGTCTTTTGGGTCTTCATGGTGTTTTGGGTCTTCTGGGTCTTTTGGATCCTCTGGGCCTTTATGGGTATTTTCGGTCCTTCGGGTGTTTTTGGTCTTCAGGGTCTTTTGGGTCTTCAGGGACATTTGGGTCTTCGGTGTCTTCAGGGGCTTTTGGGTCTTAAGGGACTTTTGTTTCCTCTGGGTCTTTAAGAATCTTTAGGGTATTTTGGTTCTTCGGGGTATTTAAGGGTATTTTGGGTCTAAAGGGTCTTTGGGGTCTTCAGGGTGTTTTGTATCTTCAGGGTCTTTTGGGTATTTTGGGTCTTCGGGATCTTTTGGGTCTTCAGGATCTTTTTGAGCCTCTGGGCCTTCAATGGTATTTTGGGTCTTTGGGGTGTTTTGGGTATTCTGGGTCTTTGGGTCTTTACTTTACCTCCTACACTTCAGGGTCTTTTGGGTCTTTAAGGGTATTTTTGGTCTTCAGGGGTTTTGGTGGTCTTAAGGGTCTTGGGGGAATTAAAGGGTCGTCAAATGTCTGAGTGGTTTCAGCAGTCTAAACGTAATTAAGAGGGTTAATTAAGAAGGTGTTAATTTTATATGAAGAAGAAGATGTTTTCGTCGCATATAAACATAACGACATAACGACATCACCATATACGTTTGCTCTATTTTAATAAGATATATATATATTGAATAATTAAAAAAGTTGAATGATATAGGCTTCTAATCTGATTTTCTTTCTTTAATCTAAATTCTACATGACATGTCACTCTGTTTGTGATTATATAGTTTACACCAAACATAATGCACAATGTGCTAATTTAGCAAGTAACCGCACTAGACAGTTGTATAGAACATTCAAACAAAATGGATTTTTAAACAAAATAATGAAGAACATAACAAAACAAAGAAAAAAGATATTTTCAAGTGAATGTGTGTTCTCACTCATGTAAAAAGTGAAAATATTCCCATCGATGCCTTGGAAAAAATGTGAAATAAATACCACAATCGCCTGCACCCTGTCACGACTTTAAAGGAACTAGTACACCCGCACCCTACGGGAGCAGAAGGAAGGGCCATTCATCTGTGAGGTATATAGTTTACAGTAGATCTAGGGTCCGGCCTCAAGAACATCAGAGATGTGTTGATTTACCACGTTTTTTGTGGAGAGATTGCCAAGTGGTTTAAGCATTCGAGCAAGCACTCCATTAAAAACTGTTTATAAGGAACTGCTGGCTTGGTAAGCGCTAGCTAGCTGCTTGGTAACTGAACATACCCCGGGGTTTTCTCCCTTTCCGTTTAGTATTAAACATCAGTAGCGACCGTTTCAAAAGGTTTTATATGTGTTTGTGCTTTATAATATTTTTACTTCTGGTCGGGAGGGGGGAAACACCCTTGTCGGAGAAAACCCCCTTGGCAAGGGGTGCAAATTAATTTGCTACAACCTCCATCTTGTGACCATTAGTCCTCCTGTCAAGTTTGGTTGAGAGTGGATAAATAATGATCAAATGTATCATGATCAAAAATCAGTTCGACAAACAGACAGACAGGCAAACACTAAATTGCGTATTTCAGTATGATGCCAATGCAGAAAGGGTCTCCATGATAGAACATGAGTTATTCTTCGAGTTATTTTCCCCCGTACTGCATCACTCTGGAACAGTTTATCTGCATCTTGCTTTCCCCTCTACCCCAACCTACTTTAATTCAAGAGTAATGTCAATAGATTCCTCATTTCTGTCTAATATCTATACTTTTATTTCCTTTGCGTAGCCCCCCGCCTCGAGTGCCCTTGTAGGCTTTGTTGCGGGCAAAATCCCATAAAAATAAATAAATAAAAAAACACTGTACTCACCATCACAAAGGTTTGGCTGTTTCATGGTGTTGATGAACTTACTGAAGCTAAGTTGAATGAGGCGCAGAATGTAGTTGACTATATATGAGAGAGAGAGAGAGAGAGAGAGAGAGAGAGAGAGAGAGAGAGAGAGAGAGAGAGAATTGAATTTGCAACACCATTTATTTCACAAAAAAAAATACACCAGGTCAAGTTCCATTTTTACAGGAGAGAAAAATAAAAATAAAAACAACAGTTCTTAATGTTAAAAAGAAAAAAGTACAAATCCGATTCAATTACAACACATAATGCTTCATTATTACACCATTTGCACTCAATGAGTTTGACATTTTCATTCGGAGAGGGAGAGAGAGAGAGAGAGAGAGAGAGAGAATGAGAATGGATACCATTTATTTCCACAAAAATGCACTAGGATGTCAACCTATACCGCAAGGGTATTTACAAGCAGGGGCAGAGAAAAAAAAGGTACAACAACACCAAAGCATCACACTCTTGATGCAATTCTTAAAACATCATGACGAGTTTCGAGTCCTGAACCACACACAAGGCCTCGTGAGTGCACCATTTCCATTCAAAAAATTCAATATTCCCGTTACTCATATGGTGATCAAATTCCAGCCTTAATCTTGCTGACACCAGCCCTTTAAATATTGGAATGACGTCATCACCATAACATTTATCAATTTTAATTTTCCTTGACTTATAAATTGCATATTTTGCAATGGCAATCAGGAAATTCATCAAGGCACCAGCATTTTTACAAGAGGAGGTAAAGGGTACACCAAAAATAAACATATGCAAGGTAAAAGTGAAGGATAATTTATAAGAAAGGTGTGCAATCACAGAAAGTAGAGGTGCTAACCTCCTGCACTGGACATATGCATGAAAAAGGTCCTCCTCCTGTTCGCAGAAGGGACAATTTACAGGCACCGAGGCATTAAGATGGTGGATAAAAGTGTTTGAGGGGAGAGCCCAATGTGTTAGCCTCCATTGGATATCTGCTAAGAACCCATAGATGGGTGGAACAAACATATTATGCCACAGTGGAGTAGAGGGAAACCCCGGCCCTAACCGTTCTGACCACAAGGCCACACGCATCGCTCCAGACAGGGATGAGACTTCTTTCCCCTTCACGAGTTTAAGGACACCAGCCTTAGTTACTAAGTGAAAGGGGGAGGGAAACCCATCATCATTGGACTGGACAGAGGGCAGCACCTTGATTTCGGGGAAAGATAGTCGAAGATCTTCGACAATTCCGGCACCTTCCCAGCCAATGTTTAGCTGCCTGAATTTTTTTACGACTACCTGTTTGATTTGTTGAACAACTCGAACAGATGCTACACAAACACCTGTCGCCACCACCCCAGCAGACCTCCACTTGGTTCCAGATGCATCCCTTAGATCACTCACTTTGCTTACGCCTCCTTTAATGAATTTTTGAATTAAAGCATGGCTACGAGGAATACATGGGAAAAAGCTGTTATAGAACAGAGGCTCTTGGAGGAAATTACGACAATTATATGCCTCAAGACAACGTTTAACCTCAAGGCCTTTCCATGCATCCAGCAAACTCCGATAAAAAGCGGGAAGTGAAGCACTGCTGACACAATCAAGGTCCACCAAGAGAAGGTGCCGATCATAGTTCATTCCACCAGCCTGTTGTAATAGAAAATGTGCAAATGGGCGCCAGGGCAGCTCCTCCGCATACAGTAGTCTCTGCACAGACTGCAGGCGAAAAGCCATAAGCCGCCCAGAGACGTCAATGACTCCTTGGCCCCCCTCCTTCCGAGGGTGGTACAGTATACTGGGCCGCAGCCAGTGGTAGCCGCTCCAAAAAAAGTCTATCAACTTCCTCTGGATGGCAGGGATCAGCTCCTTGGGTGGCTGCAGGGTAATGACTTTATGCCACAATCTCGCTGCAATCAGGTTATTGATAACAAGAGCGCGGCCTCTGTATGAAAGAGACCGCAGTAGTCCTTTCCATGATTTTAAACGATATGTGATTTGTTCCACACCTCCTTCCCAATTCCTCATTTCCATTTCATGGTTTCCAAGATAAACTCCAAGATATTTGACCCCGTCTGTTTTCCATACCAGATTTTGTGGGAGTGATGGTGGTGATATGACTGAGGGGTTACCTGAACTACACCACAAGGCTACACTTTTACTCCAGTTTACTTCACCAGAAGAGGCTGCAGAGAAGTCTTTTAAGCACTGCTGTACTGCAGCTACACTGCCCGGGCCTTTAAGTAAAACACAAACATCATCAGCATAAGCTGTTACGACAAATTTTAACCCCTCTACCCCCATATCCTGAGGCAATCGTTTCCTGAAGGATGCCAAAAGTGGTTCAAGGGCAATTGTGTACAACAGTCCCGAGAGAGGACAGCCTTGGCGGATACCCCGTCGAAAGGGAAAGGGGGAGCATAAGTTATTATTTACTTTCAACATACAGAAAGTGTTTGTATATAACAGTTTAACATATGCTGTGAAGGTTTCACCAAAGCCCATCCCCTTAAGAACCGAAAACAAGTATGCATGATCAACACGATCAAAAGCCTTTGTTTGATCCAGAAACAATAACCCAAAACTGGCAGGCACATACTTTTTACAGGAAATAATATCTCTTACCAGAAACAGGTTATCATGCATGGACCGTCCAGGAACACAGTAGGTTTGATCCGGCTGTATGACAGAGCTTATCACCTCTTTCAGCCGATTCGCTAGTACTTTAGACAAGATTTTGTAGTCAGTACACAGTAAGGAAACAGGTCGCCAGTTCTCAATGAGTTGAATGTTCCCAGGCTTCGGCAAAAGGCATACGACCGCCCTTCTACAGGACAGAGGAAGTTCTCCAGCACGAAGGCTTTCGTCAAGGACTTCAAGCAGATCCGGTCCCACAAGATTCCAAAATGTCTTATAAAACTCTCCAGGCAGCCCGTCAATCCCCGAGGCTTTACCATCTTTCAAGCCTCGCATGGCTGCTTCAAGTTCATCAGGTGAAATTGACGATTCCAGTGTGTGCTGCTTGTCCTCCTCGACTTCTGGGAGCCCAGCAATCAGCTCCTGTATCGCCTCACTGTTGATACTCTGGGCAGAATACAGGTCAGAGTAAAATGCTTTCAAGGCCGCTTTAATCTCCAGTTGGGAGGTAACCGTTGACCCATTAGCAGTACAGAGCTTATGAATTTGCTGCGAGTTTTTCACCGAATTCTCCAAGCTAAAGAAGTCCTTATTTGGCATATCCAAAGTCAAGTAACTCATCCTCATACGCACCAAGGTACCCATTGCCCGCTGCCTCACCATTTCGGTCAGTAATGACCTTTTTGTCCATAGCAACTGATCATATCCAAAATCTTTCCCAGCCCCATTACGATTCTGTTCCAATTCTGCAATTTCGGCCTTTAATGAGTCAATTGAGAGACTTTGCATTTTAGTAGTAAACAGACTATACTGTTGACAAAACGTTTTAACTTGACACTTTGCAAGGTCCCACCATATGCGAAGATTGGCATGCTCAAGCTTAGATGACCGGATTTTCCCCCACACGGTTCGGAAGGCATCTTTAAATTTCTTATCACTTAACAACCGAGTATTGAGTGACCAGTATGCGCTACCTCCTGATGTCAGGGGTAATTTAAAGGACATTGCCACTAAATTATGATCTGAAAACCCTGTTGGGAGTATTTGGGTAGTGGACACCACATTCACCATTGGCTTATTGATATAGATCCTGTCCAGCCTTGCCCTTGATATGACGCCATCATGACATCTGCACCATGTGTAGGCCCGTGAAGTTGGATGCTGCAACCTCCACACATCCTCAAAACAATAGTTCTTGATGAGGCTCGCTAACACCTTTGCAGAAGCGCCGTGGGGTTCATGTCCACTCCTGTCAACTGAAGGATCAATTGTACAGTTAAAGTCCCCTGCGATACAGGTGAGAGCAGCTGGATCCAGTCCCTCTACAAAGTCCCGCAGTGTGGAAAAGAATGTTCTTCTTTCTATAGGTTCACTTGGTGCATACACATTTACTATAATAAGCTTTTGTGTGTTGCAGTAGAACTCCACCGCTATCAAATGTGCCTTATAGACCTCCCTATAAATAACACTCTGAGTGGGAAGCCTGGGACTTAAGGCGATGGCAACACCAGCCTTGGGTGTGGAAACCCCACTCAGCCACCATTGCCCTTTAAAAAGTTTACACCATTCAGCTGCCAAATTGTTTGTGGCATGGGTCTCTTGCAATAGAATGACATCTGCTTTTACCCTCTCCATTGCCTGGATTGCTTGAATTTTCCGTAAGGGGGCACATCCCCCATTGATGTTCAGGGAGGCAATATGTATTTCTCGCGTTGTCATTCTAAGGTGGTAGCTCACCGTCTGCCTGCAATTCTTTGTTCGCCTTTGTTACTGCTTTGCGAAGACGTTGAAATTGAGGCTCTGAGAGCATGGGGTCATTTTTCTGTAAAAGAGGTTTCGAAACCTTAATGAAAGCTTGAACATCAGGGAAGTGATCTCTAATTACAACGTGACGTTGTCTAAACGTTACGTTTAAGAAATCAATGACCTTCCCTTTTGTCACCTCTGCTTGCCTCACCTGCTCCTTCTGAGACTCACTCAGGGCAGCAAGACTGCATCCTTCCTCATCAGCCTCGACCCCACTCTCACCCAGTGGTGTGTCAGGTACTGGCACCTCATCTGTGTCATTGTCACCATGGTATTTTTGTTGCGTCTGCATGGCACCAACTACCCCATCGTTGTTGTCTGCCACCGACTTATCGATCTCTTTCTCATCATCTTCCGTTGAGATGGGGGTCCTTGACTGCTCGTCGCATGGTGCAGGGTGTCCACCATCACACACGGTGACACACTCGGTAATGCTTCGATTCTCTTCATCCTGTGAAATGGGCAGATTCGCATCTCTACCTATTGCATTACCATTTTGCTCATGGTCATCAGGTTGGTCTGTATTACCATCTTCCTGCACGAGAACCATTTTGTTTCCTTTTCCTCCATTCTCATCGCTCGCAAGAGAGCGTTTCAAGTTTCTCCTCGACTCGGTCTCCATCAGCTTCACCTCCTCGAAGTCCCTTTGTTCTTGAGGTTGCAGCCTCTCCTCCACATATGGTTGCTCCACTACCGTATGGGCTTCTCCACCAGCACCACTGTCACCCGCACCCTCGTATTCCGGTGTTGACCTTTTTTCGACACCTGTCTCATCTACAGGGTCGTTCAAGTCATTTACAGGTGGGGGGGTGGGGGGGGGCTGCCCCAGCTGCTGTGGCATAACTCTTCCTCACATCAGGACAATACTGCCGAGTGTGTCCGTATGCCCCACATGTATAGCAAATCAAGGTCTCAGTAGCTGCAAAGATCCGGTAATCATGATCTCCTATTTTAAAATTTATAGATATGTTCAGCTGTTTTGCCGCATCCTTTAGTACGACGAAACAAAAACGTCTAAACGACTCGACATGCTTCAGCCTTCCGTTCCTGGTTCGCAGGGGGACCGTGATAATTCGTGAGACGACAGTCCCATGCTCCCCTAATTTTCGTAGGATTTCTTCATTCCTCAGAAAGGGCGGAACGTTACTTAAAATAACTTTAACCGCCGGCGTGTCCATGGACGATACCGGAACAAATTGGTCGTTCCCCAACGTTAACCCGTTTTGCACCACGATGTCTGCAAGGCTAACTTGTGACACGAAAACCACCACTTTGTGGTTCATTCGAGACGCAGCACGAATGTTATTCACCCCGATCAAATCCCCGATTGCAAGTAGAACATCGTCCATTTGCACGTCTTCCGGCGGAACAAGGCACAGCCCGTGCTTACGCGATAACACCTCATCACTAACACGATCAGCAGTCCTTTGACTATTCCTATTAGCCATTTATCGGCAATCAACTAAACAAACTGAACAGTAACAATGCAATAAACTAACCAAACAAATCAAAATTAGTTAAATAAGTAAATAAATAAATAAATAATCGGCACGATATAACCAAACCACGTTATAAATTAATACAGGTGGCTAACCGTTACCGTGCTGTCTCTCTCTCCCTCTCTTGTCTCAAGAGCAGAAGGGAAACACGGAGAAACTTCACAAACTCGTACAAGGACACAAATGGAGTGAAAGGAGGATAGGAAAGACCACCAACACAGCACCGTACTCACAGCTCAACACCCACAGCCGCCATGATTACCACACCCACGCACGACTCACAACCATCCAGAAGGGGGCGCGCGAGAGAGAGAAAGAGAGAGAAAGAGAAATGAGAGAGAGAGAAATGAGAGAGAGAGAAATATGAGAGAGAGAGAGAGAATTGAATTTGCAACACCATTTATTTCACAAAAAAATACACCAGGTCAAGTTCCATTTTTACAGGAGAGAAAAATAAAAATAAAAACAACAGTTCTTAATGTTAAAAAAAAAAAAGTACAAATCCGATTCATTTACAACACATAATGCTTCATTATTACACCATTTGCACTCAATGAGTTTGACATTTTCATTCGGAGAGAGAGAGAGAGAGAGAGAGAGAGAGAGAGAGAGAGAGAGAGAGAGAGAGAGAATGAGAATGGATACCATTTATTTCCACAAAAATGCACTAGGATGTCAACCTATACCGCGAGGGTATTTACAAGCAGGGGCAGAGAAAAAAAAGGTACAACACCACCAAAGCATCACACTCTTGATGCAATTCTTAAAACATCATGACGAGTTTCGAGTCCTGAACCACACACAAGGCCTCGTGAGTGCACCATTTCCATTCAAAAAATTCAATATTCCCGTTACTCATATGGTGATCAAATTCCAGCCTTAATCTTGCTGACACCAGCCCTTTAAATATTGGAATGACGTCATCACCATAACATTTATCAATTTTAATTTTCCTTGACTTATAAATTGCATATTTTGCAATGGCAATCAGGAAATTCATCAAGGCACCAGCATTTTTACAAGAGGAGGTAAAGGGTACACCAAAAATAAACATATGCAAGGTAAAAGTGAAGGATAATTTATAAGAAAGGTGTGCAATCACAGAAAGTAGAGGTGCTAACCTCCTGCACTGGACATATGCATGAAAAAGGTCCTCCTCCTGTTCGCAGAAGGGACAATTTACAGGCACCGAGGCATTAAGATGGTGGATAAAAGTGTTTGAGGGGAGAGCCCAATGTGTTAGCCTCCATTGGATATCTGCTAAGAACCCATAGATGGGTGGAACAAACATATTATGCCACAGTGGAGTAGAGGGAAACCCCGGCCCTAACCGTTCTGACCACAAGGCCACACGCATCGCTCCAGACAGGGATGAGACTTCTTTCCCCTTCACGAGTTTAAGGACACCAGCCTTAGTTACTAAGTGAAAGGGGGAGGGAAACCCATCATCATTGGACTGGACAGAGGGCAGCACCTTGATTTCGGGGAAAGATAGTCGAAGATCTTCGACAATTCCGGCACCTTCCCAGCCAATGTTTAGCTGCCTGAATTTTTTTACGACTACCTGTTTGATTTGTTGAACAACTCGAACAGATGCTACACAAACACCTGTCGCCACCACCCCAGCAGACCTCCACTTGGTTCCAGATGCATCCCTTAGATCACTCACTTTGCTTACGCCTCCTTTAATGAATTTTTGAATTAAAGCATGGCTACGAGGAATACATGGGAAAAAGCTGTTATAGAACAGAGGCTCTTGGAGGAAATTACGACAATTATATGCCTCAAGACAACGTTTAACCTCAAGGCCTTTCCATGCATCCAGCAAACTCCGATAAAAAGCGGGAAGTGAAGCACTGCTGACACAATCAAGGTCCACCAAGAGAAGGTGCCGATCATAGTTCATTCCACCAGCCTGTTGTAATAGAAAATGTGCAAATGGGCGCCAGGGCAGCTCCTCCGCATACAGTAGTCTCTGCACAGACTGCAGGCGAAAAGCCATAAGCCGCCCAGAGACGTCAATGACTCCTTGGCCCCCCTCCTTCCGAGGGTGGTACAGTATACTGGGCCGCAGCCAGTGGTAGCCGCTCCAAAAAAAGTCTATCAACTTCCTCTGGATGGCAGGGATCAGCTCCTTGGGTGGCTGCAGGGTAATGACTTTATGCCACAATCTCGCTGCAATCAGGTTATTGATAACAAGAGCGCGGCCTCTGTATGAAAGAGACCGCAGTAGTCCTTTCCATGATTTTAAACGATATGTGATTTGTTCCACACCTCCTTCCCAATTCCTCATTTCCATTTCATGGTTTCCAAGATAAACTCCAAGATATTTGACCCCGTCTGTTTTCCATACCAGATTTTGTGGGAGTGATGGTGGTGATATGACTGAGGGGTTACCTGAACTACACCACAAGGCTACACTTTTACTCCAGTTTACTTCACCAGAAGAGGCTGCAGAGAAGTCTTTTAAGCACTGCTGTACTGCAGCTACACTGCCCGGGCCTTTAAGTAAAACACAAACATCATCAGCATAAGCTGTTACGACAAATTTTAACCCCTCTACCCCCATATCCTGAGGCAATCGTTTCCTGAAGGATGCCAAAAGTGGTTCAAGGGCAATTGTGTACAACAGTCCCGAGAGAGGACAGCCTTGGCGGATACCCCGTCGAAAGGAAAAGGGGGAGCATAAGTTATTATTTACTTTCAACATACAGAAAGTGTTTGTATATAACAGTTTAACATATGCTGTGAAGGTTTCACCAAAGCCCATCCCCTTAAGAACCGAAAACAAGTATGCATGATCAACACGATCAAAAGCCTTTGTTTGATCCAGAAACAATAATCCAAAACTGGCAGGCACATACTTTTTACAGGAAATAATATCTCTTACCAGAAACAGGTTATCATGCATGGACCGTCCAGGAACACAGTAGGTTTGATCCGGCTGTATGACAGAGCTGATCACCTCTTTCAGCCGATTCGCTAGTACTTTAGACAAGATTTTGTAGTCAGTACACAGTAAGGAAACAGGTCGCCAGTTCTCAATGAGTTGAATGTTCCCAGGCTTCGGCAAAAGGCATACGACCGCCCTTCTACAGGACAGAGGAAGTTCTCCAGCACGAAGGCTTTCGTCAAGGACTTCAAGCAGATCCGGTCCCACAAGATTCCAAAATGTCTTATAAAACTCTCCAGGCAGCCCGTCAATCCCCGAGGCTTTACCATCTTTCAAGCCTCGCATGGCTGCTTCAAGTTCATCAGGTGAAATTGACGATTCCAGTGTGTGCTGCTTGTCCTCCTCGACTTCTGGGAGCCCAGCAATCAGCTCCTGTATCGCCTCACTGTTGATACTCTGGGCAGAATACAGGTCAGAGTAAAATGCTTTCAAGGCCGCTTTAATCTCCGGTTGGGAGGTAACCGTTGACCCATTAGCAGTACAGAGCTTATGAATTTGCTGCGAGTTTTTCACCGAATTCTCCAAGCTAAAGAAGTCCTTATTTGGCATATCCAAAGTCAAGTAACTCATCCTCATACGCACCAATGTACCCATTGCCCGCTGCCTCACCATTTCGGTCAGTAATGACCTTTTTGTCCATAGCAACTGATCATATCCAAAATCTTTCCCAGCCCCATTACGATTCTGTTCCAATTCTGCAATTTCGGCCTTTAATGAGTCAATTGAGAGACTTTGCATTTTAGTAGTAAACAGACTATACTGTTGACAAAACGTTTTAACTTGACACTTTGCAAGGTCCCACCATATGCGAAGGTTGGCATGCTCAAGCTTAGATGACCGGATTTTCCCCCACACGGTTCGGAAGGCATCTTTAAATTTCTTATCACTTAACAACCGAGTATTGAGTGACCAGTATGCGCTACCTCCTGATGTCAGGGGTAATTTAAAGGACATTGCCACTAAATTATGATCTGAAAACCCTGTTGGGAGTATTTGGGTAGTGGACACCACATTCAGCATTGGCTTATTGATATAGATCCTGTCCAGCCTTGCCCTTGATATGACGCCATCATGACATCTGCACCATGTGTAGGCCCGTGAAGTTGGATGCTGCAACCTCCACACATCCTCAAAACAATAGTTCTTGATGAGGCTCGCTAACACCTTTGCAGAAGCGCCGTGGGGTTCATGTCCACTCCTGTCAACTGAAGGATCAATTGTACAGTTAAAGTCCCCTGCGATACAGGTGAGAGCAGCTGGATCCAGTCCCTCTACAAAGTCCCGCAGTGTGGAAAAGAATGTTCTTCTTTCTATAGGTTCACTTGGTGCATACACATTTACTATAATAAGCTTTTGTGTATTGCAGTAGAACTCCACCGCTATCAAATGTGCCTTATAGACCTCCCTATAAATAACACTCTGAGTGGGAAGCCTGGGACTTAAGGCGATGGCAACACCAGCCTTGGGTGTGGAAACCCCACTCAGCCACCATTGCCCTTTAAAAAGTTTACACCATTCAGCTGCCAAATTGTTTGTGGCATGGGTCTCTTGCAATAGAATGACATCTGCTTTTACCCTCTCCATTGCCTGGATTGCTTGAATTTTCCGTAAGGGGGCACATCCCCCATTGATGTTCAGGGAGGCAATATGTATTTCTCGCGTTGTCATTCTAAGGTGGTAGCTCACCGTCTGCCTGCAATTCTTTGTTCGCCTTTGTTACTGCTTTGCGAAGACGTTGAAATTGAGGCTCTGAGAGCATGGGGTCATTTTTCTGTAAAAGAGGTTTCGAAACCTTAATGAAAGCTTGAACATCAGGGAAGTGATCTCTAATTACAACGTGACGTTGTCTAAACGTTACGTTTAAGAAATCAATGACCTTCCCTTTTGTCACCTCTGCTTGCCTCACCTGCTCCTTCTGAGACTCACTCAGGGCAGCAAGACTGCATCCTTCCTCATCAGCCTCGACCCCACTCTCACCCAGTGGTGTGTCAGGTACTGGCACCTCATCTGTGTCATTGTCACCATGGTATTTTTGTTGCGTCTGCATGGCACCAACTACCCCATCGTTGTTGTCTGCCACCGACTTATCGATCTCTTTCTCATCATCTTCCGTTGAGATGGGGGTCCTTGACTGCTCGTCGCATGGTGCAGGGTGTCCACCATCACACACGGTGACACACTCGGTAATGCTTCGATTCTCTTCATCCTGTGAAATGGGCAGATTCGCATCTCTACCTATTGCATTACCATTTTGCTCATGGTCATCAGGTTGGTCTGTATTACCATCTTCCTGCACGAGAACCATTTTGTTTCCTTTTCCTCCATTCTCATCGCTCGCAAGAGAGCGTTTCAAGTTTCTCCTCGACTCGGTCTCCATCAGCTTCACCTCCTCGAAGTCCCTTTGTTCTTGAGGTTGCAGCCTCTCCTCCACATATGGTTGCTCCACTACCGTATGGGCTTCTCCACCAGCACCACTGTCACCCGCACCCTCGTATTCCGGTGTTGACCTTTTTTCGACACCTGTCTCATCTACAGGGTCGTTCAAGTCATTTACAGGTGGGGGGGTGGGGGGGGGCTGCCCCAGCTGCTGTGGCATAACTCTTCCTCACATCAGGACAATACTGCCGAGTGTGTCCGTATGCCCCACATGTATAGCAAATCAAGGTCTCAGTAGCTGCAAAGATCCGGTAATCATGATCTCCTATTTTAAAATTTATAGATATGTTCAGCTGTTTTGCCGCATCCTTTAGTACGACGAAACAAAAACGTCTAAACGACTCGACATGCTTCAGCCTTCCGTTCCTGGTTCGCAGGGGGACCGTGATAATTCGTGAGACGACAGTCCCATGCTCCCCTAATTTTCGTAGGATTTCTTCATTCCTCAGAAAGGGCGGAACGTTACTTAAAATAACTTTAACCGCCGGCGTGTCCATGGACGATACCGGAACAAATTGGTCGTTCCCCAACGTTAACCCGTTTTGCACCACGATGTCTGCAAGGCTAACTTGTGACACGAAAACCACCACTTTGTGGTTCATTCGAGACGCAGCACGAATGTTATTCACCCCGATCAAATCCCCGATTGCAAGTAGAACATCGTCCATTTGCACGTCTTCCGGCGGAACAAGGCACAGCCCGTGCTTACGCGATAACACCTCATCACTAACACGATCAGCAGTCCTTTGACTATTCCTATTAGCCATTTATCGGCAATCAACTAAACAAACTGAACAGTAACAATGCAATAAACTAACCAAACAAATCAAAATTAGTTAAATAAGTAAATAAATAAATAAATAATCGGCACGATATAACCAAACCACGTTATAAATTAATACAGGTGGCTAACCGTTACCGTGCTGTCTCTCTCTCCCTCTCTTGTCTCAAGAGCAGAAGGGAAACACGGAGAAACTTCACAAACTCGTACAAGGACACAAATGGAGTGAAAGGAGGATAGGAAAGACCACCAACACAGCACCGTACTCACAGCTCAACACCCACAGCCGCCATGATTACCACACCCACGCACGACTCACAACCATCCAGAAGGGGGCGCGCGAGAGAGAGAGAGAGAGAGAGAGAGAGAGAGAAAGAGAGAGAAAGAGAAATGAGAGAGAGAGAAATGAGAGAGAGAGAAATATGAGAGAGAGAGAGAGAATTGAATTTGCAACACCATTTATTTCACAAAAAAATACACCAGGTCAAGTTCCATTTTTACAGGAGAGAAAAATAAAAATAAAAACAACAGTTCTTAATGTTAAAAAAAAAAAAGTACAAATCCGATTCATTTACAACACATAATGCTTCATTATTACACCATTTGCACTCAATGAGTTTGACATTTTCATTCGGAGAGAGAGAGAGAGAGAGAGAGAGAGAGAGAGAGAGAGAGAGAGAGAGAGAGAGAATGAGAATGGATACCATTTATTTCCACAAAAATGCACTAGGATGTCAACCTATACCGCGAGGGTATTTACAAGCAGGGGCAGAGAAAAAAAAGGTACAACACCACCAAAGCATCACACTCTTGATGCAATTCTTAAAACATCATGACGAGTTTCGAGTCCTGAACCACACACAAGGCCTCGTGAGTGCACCATTTCCATTCAAAAAATTCAATATTCCCGTTACTCATATGGTGATCAAATTCCAGCCTTAATCTTGCTGACACCAGCCCTTTAAATATTGGAATGACGTCATCACCATAACATTTATCAATTTTAATTTTCCTTGACTTATAAATTGCATATTTTGCAATGGCAATCAGGAAATTCATCAAGGCACCAGCATTTTTACAAGAGGAGGTAAAGGGTACACCAAAAATAAACATATGCAAGGTAAAAGTGAAGGATAATTTATAAGAAAGGTGTGCAATCACAGAAAGTAGAGGTGCTAACCTCCTGCACTGGACATATGCATGAAAAAGGTCCTCCTCCTGTTCGCAGAAGGGACAATTTACAGGCACCGAGGCATTAAGATGGTGGATAAAAGTGTTTGAGGGGAGAGCCCAATGTGTTAGCCTCCATTGGATATCTGCTAAGAACCCATAGATGGGTGGAACAAACATATTATGCCACAGTGGAGTAGAGGGAAACCCCGGCCCTAACCGTTCTGACCACAAGGCCACACGCATCGCTCCAGACAGGGATGAGACTTCTTTCCCCTTCACGAGTTTAAGGACACCAGCCTTAGTTACTAAGTGAAAGGGGGAGGGAAACCCATCATCATTGGACTGGACAGAGGGCAGCACCTTGATTTCGGGGAAAGATAGTCGAAGATCTTCGACAATTCCGGCACCTTCCCAGCCAATGTTTAGCTGCCTGAATTTTTTTACGACTACCTGTTTGATTTGTTGAACAACTCGAACAGATGCTACACAAACACCTGTCGCCACCACCCCAGCAGACCTCCACTTGGTTCCAGATGCATCCCTTAGATCACTCACTTTGCTTACGCCTCCTTTAATGAATTTTTGAATTAAAGCATGGCTACGAGGAATACATGGGAAAAAGCTGTTATAGAACAGAGGCTCTTGGAGGAAATTACGACAATTATATGCCTCAAGACAACGTTTAACCTCAAGGCCTTTCCATGCATCCAGCAAACTCCGATAAAAAGCGGGAAGTGAAGCACTGCTGACACAATCAAGGTCCACCAAGAGAAGGTGCCGATCATAGTTCATTCCACCAGCCTGTTGTAATAGAAAATGTGCAAATGGGCGCCAGGGCAGCTCCTCCGCATACAGTAGTCTCTGCACAGACTGCAGGCGAAAAGCCATAAGCCGCCCAGAGACGTCAATGACTCCTTGGCCCCCCCTCCTTCCGAGGGTGGTACAGTATACTGGGCCGCAGCCAGTGGTAGCCGCTCCAAAAAAAGTCTATCAACTTCCTCTGGATGGCAGGGATCAGCTCCTTGGGTGGCTGCAGGGTAATGACTTTATGCCACAATCTCGCTGCAATCAGGTTATTGATAACAAGAGCGCGGCCTCTGTATGAAAGAGACCGCAGTAGTCCTTTCCATGATTTTAAACGATATGTGATTTGTTCCACACCTCCTTCCCAATTCCTCATTTCCATTTCATGGTTTCCAAGATAAACTCCAAGATATTTGACCCCGTCTGTTTTCCATACCAGATTTTGTGGGAGTGATGGTGGTGATATGACTGAGGGGTTACCTGAACTACACCACAAGGCTACACTTTTACTCCAGTTTACTTCACCAGAAGAGGCTGCAGAGAAGTCTTTTAAGCACTGCTGTACTGCAGCTACACTGCCCGGGCCTTTAAGTAAAACACAAACATCATCAGCATAAGCTGTTACGACAAATTTTAACCCCTCTACCCCCATATCCTGAGGCAATCGTTTCCTGAAGGATGCCAAAAGTGGTTCAAGGGCAATTGTGTACAACAGTCCCGAGAGAGGACAGCCTTGGCGGATACCCCGTCGAAAGGAAAAGGGGGAGCATAAGTTATTATTTACTTTCAACATACAGAAAGTGTTTGTATATAACAGTTTAACATATGCTGTGAAGGTTTCACCAAAGCCCATCCCCTTAAGAACCGAAAACAAGTATGCATGATCAACACGATCAAAAGCCTTTGTTTGATCCAGAAACAATAATCCAAAACTGGCAGGCACATACTTTTTACAGGAAATAATATCTCTTACCAGAAACAGGTTATCATGCATGGACCGTCCAGGAACACAGTAGGTTTGATCCGGCTGTATGACAGAGCTGATCACCTCTTTCAGCCGATTCGCTAGTACTTTAGACAAGATTTTGTAGTCAGTACACAGTAAGGAAACAGGTCGCCAGTTCTCAATGAGTTGAATGTTCCCAGGCTTCGGCAAAAGGCATACGACCGCCCTTCTACAGGACAGAGGAAGTTCTCCAGCACGAAGGCTTTCGTCAAGGACTTCAAGCAGATCCGGTCCCACAAGATTCCAAAATGTCTTATAAAACTCTCCAGGCAGCCCGTCAATCCCCGAGGCTTTACCATCTTTCAAGCCTCGCATGGCTGCTTCAAGTTCATCAGGTGAAATTGACGATTCCAGTGTGTGCTGCTTGTCCTCCTCGACTTCTGGGAGCCCAGCAATCAGCTCCTGTATCGCCTCACTGTTGATACTCTGGGCAGAATACAGGTCAGAGTAAAATGCTTTCAAGGCCGCTTTAATCTCCGGTTGGGAGGTAACCGTTGACCCATTAGCAGTACAGAGCTTATGAATTTGCTGCGAGTTTTTCACCGAATTCTCCAAGCTAAAGAAGTCCTTATTTGGCATATCCAAAGTCAAGTAACTCATCCTCATACGCACCAATGTACCCATTGCCCGCTGCCTCACCATTTCGGTCAGTAATGACCTTTTTGTCCATAGCAACTGATCATATCCAAAATCTTTCCCAGCCCCATTACGATTCTGTTCCAATTCTGCAATTTCGGCCTTTAATGAGTCAATTGAGAGACTTTGCATTTTAGTAGTAAACAGACTATACTGTTGACAAAACGTTTTAACTTGACACTTTGCAAGGTCCCACCATATGCGAAGGTTGGCATGCTCAAGCTTAGATGACCGGATTTTCCCCCACACGGTTCGGAAGGCATCTTTAAATTTCTTATCACTTAACAACCGAGTATTGAGTGACCAGTATGCGCTACCTCCTGATGTCAGGGGTAATTTAAAGGACATTGCCACTAAATTATGATCTGAAAACCCTGTTGGGAGTATTTGGGTAGTGGACACCACATTCAGCATTGGCTTATTGATATAGATCCTGTCCAGCCTTGCCCTTGATATGACGCCATCATGACATCTGCACCATGTGTAGGCCCGTGAAGTTGGATGCTGCAACCTCCACACATCCTCAAAACAATAGTTCTTGATGAGGCTCGCTAACACCTTTGCAGAAGCGCCGTGGGGTTCATGTCCACTCCTGTCAACTGAAGGATCAATTGTACAGTTAAAGTCCCCTGCGATACAGGTGAGAGCAGCTGGATCCAGTCCCTCTACAAAGTCCCGCAGTGTGGAAAAGAATGTTCTTCTTTCTATAGGTTCACTTGGTGCATACACATTTACTATAATAAGCTTTTGTGTATTGCAGTAGAACTCCACCGCTATCAAATGTGCCTTATAGACCTCCCTATAAATAACACTCTGAGTGGGAAGCCTGGGACTTAAGGCGATGGCAACACCAGCCTTGGGTGTGGAAACCCCACTCAGCCACCATTGCCCTTTAAAAAGTTTACACCATTCAGCTGCCAAATTGTTTGTGGCATGGGTCTCTTGCAATAGAATGACATCTGCTTTTACCCTCTCCATTGCCTGGATTGCTTGAATTTTCCGTAAGGGGGCACATCCCCCATTGATGTTCAGGGAGGCAATATGTATTTCTCGCGTTGTCATTCTAAGGTGGTAGCTCACCGTCTGCCTGCAATTCTTTGTTCGCCTTTGTTACTGCTTTGCGAAGACGTTGAAATTGAGGCTCTGAGAGCATGGGGTCATTTTTCTGTAAAAGAGGTTTCGAAACCTTAATGAAAGCTTGAACATCAGGGAAGTGATCTCTAATTACAACGTGACGTTGTCTAAACGTTACGTTTAAGAAATCAATGACTTTCCCTTTTGTCACCTCTGCTTGCCTCACCTGCTCCTTCTGAGACTCACTCAGGGCAGCAAGACTGCATCCTTCCTCATCAGCCTCGACCCCACTCTCACCCAGTGGTGTGTCAGGTACTGGCACCTCATCTGTGTCATTGTCACCATGGTATTTTTGTTGCGTCTGCATGGCACCAACTACCCCATCGTTGTTGTCTGCCACCGACTTATCGATCTCTTTCTCATCATCTTCCGTTGAGATGGGGGTCCTTGACTGCTCGTCGCATGGTGCAGGGTGTCCACCATCACACACGGTGACACACTCGGTAATGCTTCGATTCTCTTCATCCTGTGAAATGGGCAGATTCGCATCTCTACCTATTGCATTACCATTTTGCTCATGGTCATCAGGTTGGTCTGTATTACCATCTTCCTGCACGAGAACCATTTTGTTTCCTTTTCCTCCATTCTCATCGCTCGCAAGAGAGCGTTTCAAGTTTCTCCTCGACTCGGTCTCCATCAGCTTCACCTCCTCGAAGTCCCTTTGTTCTTGAGGTTGCAGCCTCTCCTCCACATATGGTTGCTCCACTACCGTATGGGCTTCTCCACCAGCACCACTGTCACCCGCACCCTCGTATTCCGGTGTTGACCTTTTTTCGACACCTGGCTCATCTACAGGGTCGTTCAAGTCATTTACAGGTGGGGGGGTGGGGGGAGGGGCTGCCCCAGCTGCTGTGGCATAACTCTTCCTCACATCAGGACAATACTGCCGAGTGTGTCCGTATGCCCCACATGTATAGCAAATCAAGGTCTCAGTAGCTGCAAAGATCCGGTAATCATGATCTCCTATTTTAAAATTTATAGATATGTTCAGCTGTTTTGCCTCATCCTTTAGTACGACGAAACAAAAACGTCTAAACGACTCGACATGCTTCAGCCTTCCGTTCCTGGTTCGCAGGGGGACCGTGATAATTCGTGAGACGACAGTCCCATGCTCCCCTAATTTTCGTAGGATTTCTTCATTCCTCAGAAAGGGCGGAACGTTACTTAAAATAACTTTAACCGCCGGCGTGTCCATGGACGATACCGGAACAAATTGGTCGTTCCCCAACGTTAACCCGTTTTGCACCACGATGTCTGCAAGGCTAACTTGTGACACGAAAACCACCACTTTGTGGTTCATTCGAGACGCAGCACGAATGTTATTTACCCCGATCAAATCCCCGATTGCAAGTAGAACATCGTCCATTTGCACGTCTTCCGGCGGAACAAGGCACAGCCCGTGCTTACGCGATAACACCTCATCACTAACACGATCAGCAGTCCTTTGACTATTCCTATTAGCCATTTATCGGCAATAAACTAAACAAACTAAACAGTAACAATGCAATAAACTAACCAAACAAATCAAAATTAGTTAAATAAGTAAATAAATAAATAAATAATCGGCACGATATAACCAACCCACGTTATAAATTAATACAGGTGGCTAACCGTTACCGTGCTGTCTCTCTCTCCCTCTCTCGTCTCAAGAGCAGAAGGGAAACACGGAGAAAACTTCACAAACTCGTACAAGGACACAAATGGAGTGAAAGGAGGATAGGAAAGACCACCAACACAGCACCGTACTCACAGCTCAACACCCACAGCCGCCATGATTACCACACCCACGCACGACTCACAACCATCCAGAGGGGGCGTGCGAGAGAGAGAGAGAGAGAGAGAGAGAGAAATGAGAGAGAGAGAGAAATGAGAGAGAGAGGAATGAGAGAGAGAGAAATGAGAGAGAGAGAGAAATGAGAGAGAGAGAGAGAGAAATGAGAGTGAGAGAAATGAGAGTGAGAGAAATGAGAGAGAGAGAAATGAGAGAGAGAGAGAAATGAGAGAGAGAGAGAAATGAGAGCGTGAGAGAGAGAGAGAAATGAGAGAGAGAGAAATGAGAGAGAGAGAAATGAGAGAGAGAGAAATGAGAGAGAGAGAAATGAGAGAGAGAGAGAGAGAGAGAGATAAATGAGAGAGTGAGAGGTGAGAGAGTGAAAAATGAGAGAGAGAAATGAGAGAGAGATAAATGAGAGAGTGAGAGGTGAGAGAGTGAAAAATGAGAGAGAAATGAGAGAGAGAAATGAGAGAGAGAGAAATGAGAGTGAGAGAAATGAGAGAGAGATAAATGAGAGAGTGAGAGGTGAGAGAGTGAAAAATGAGAGAGAGAGAGAAATGAGAGCGAGAGAAATGAGAGAGCGAGAGAAATGATAGAGAGAGAGAAATGAGAGAGAGAGAGAAATGAGAGAGAGAAATGAAAGAGAGAGAAATGAGAGAGAGAGAAATGAGAGCGAGAGAAATGAGAGAGAGAGAAATGAGAGAGAGAGAAATGAGAGAGAGAGAAATGAGAGAGAGAGAAATGAGAGCGAGAGAAATGAGAGAGAGAGAAATGAGAGAGAGAGAAATGAGAGAGAGAGAAATGAGAGAGAGAGAAATGAGAGAGAGAGAGAGAGAGAGAGAAATGAGGGAGAGAGAGAAATGAGAGAGAGAGAAATGAGAGAGAGAGTGAAATGAGAGAGAGAGAAATGAGAGAGAGAGAAATGAGAGAGAGAGAGAGAGAGAAATGAGAGAGAGAGAGAAATGAGAGAGAGAGAAATGAGAGAGAGAGAAATGAGAGAGAGAGAGAGAGAGAGAGAGAGAGAGAGAGAGAAATGAGAGAGAGAGAGAAATGAGAGAGAGAGAAATGAGAGAGAGAGAAATGAGAGAGAGAGAAATGAGAGAGAGAGAAATGAGAGAGAGAGAAATGAGCATGATTACCAACTCCTTATAGTGCTAAAAAATGTTTTTAAACCACTGTGTAGTCTGTTTTTATTTTTATTTGTGTCATTTTGATCTCTTCTTGTATGTAGGTTCCGAACTGGTTTTAAACGTGCTTTCCGCTGGTGCCCCCTTGTACGAATTTCTGCGGAAGAAGCAATGGAGCTGCACTCAGTGCCTCGGCAGACGCGGCACAGTGTGGCACGCTATTCAGTCTCGCGTGCTGACACAAGCCTCATCACCACTCTGGAGCACAACAGCTCCGAGGAGAAGGATGCGCCACCAAAGGGCAGTGTGATCCTTCCTATATTACCCGGAAGCTCAGCCAATGGCGATGCCAGCGAGTTTGCCTAGAGAAGGGCGAAGCCCACTTGTACATCTCGGTGTCATCACAGCAGTGGAAATTCTATATTACCTTCTTGATGTCTTTCTCATCCAATTGAAATATTTCAGGAATAAAGTTGAGGTGATTTAGGACGCCTTTGATGTAAAAAATTAATAACCTTTATCCAAATGAAAATGTGCACATTGTGATGATTGAAGCAAATTGTAGCAGTGAATAAGAAATGAAAGAAAACTACAACGGGCATATTGGTGTGAGAATCACAATCATGCACTCAGTTAGGGCGACACCTTATTCAGCAGAGCGATTGGTCAGAGTTCAGATAGTGTCCAGGTGGCAGGATAGCAATTGATATACAGCATTTGTATATACATATACCAGCTGAAGTACCTGGCATGCCCAGAAGAGGGGGGAGGAGAGGGGATGGTAGGGAGAGGAGAGTGGAATAAGCGGATGTGGAAGGGTGGGGATTTAAGGGGAGGAAGGGGGACAAATTCACCCATGTGAAGAGTGCTTTAACCTCAGCGTTGCCCAGGTGAAACAGGAAATTGTAATACCCTCTGCCACTACCATCAGGTGGTGCTACACTACACATTTACAGAGATAATTTATTCCTTGCCGCCCGCCCCTCCCCCATGCCCTGGCTCCCCACACCCCCACGTGAAGCCGCAGTCATAGCCTAAGTTACCCCCACACAAAGTTGTATTTGTATCCCGAGCTTGGAGTTTTTAACTTAAAAGATGTGGCCGTGCATATAACATATATAAACAGAGATTTTTGCCTTTTAGACTGTAGGTATAGATATATATAGTACCCCGCTTTAGAATAGGTACACCGTATCCCTGCGTGTCGTAAGAAGCGACGAAATGGGTTGGCATCAGGAAGGGCATCTGGCCATAAAATCATTGCCTCAAAAGGAGAACCATGACAATTACAACTACCTATGGGCAGGGTACAGCCCGAAGTACCCCGTGGGGTACCCCAATCCCTCTCGCCAAAACTCAAGGTGTGGAACCCGATCGAAGCAAGGGTGGAAATCACTCCATTTATGACGACGAAACGTCTGATGCTCGACGTGGAGATCGGTTTCTGAGGTTTGGGACATGGAATGTAGGGACAATGACAGGGAGATCAGGAGAAGTGGTGGAAGTATTGGTCAGAAGAAGAGTGGACATACGGTGTGTGCAGGAGACGAGATGGAAGGGAAGTGGTGTGAGAATGGTGAAGGGTAGGCAGGGACAGAAATACAAGTTTGTGTGGCAAGGGTGCCCAGAAGGCGTGAATTGTGTTGGTGTCCTGTTTTCTGAGGAGTTTGTAGACAGTGTGGTGAGTGTGACTAGAGTGAGTGAAAGGTTGTTGATGGTGAAAATGATGATTGGAAAGCTCTTGGTGAACGTCATCTCGGGATATGCTCCGCAGGTTGGTCGGAGCGATGAAGAGAAGGACAAGTTCTGGTGTGCAATAGAGAAGCTGATGGAAAACGTGAAAGATAAGGAAGTTGTTGTGGTAGGAGGAGACCTAAATGGACATGTGGGAAGGAGTATGGACGGTTTTGAGGGAGATCATGGGCATTACGGATATGGTGTGAGAAATGGAGAAGCGAAAAGGATTTTGGAGTTTGCTGATGGAGCTGATTTGTTGATTTGTAATACTCAGTTCCAGAAAGAGGATAATAAGCTTGTTACATACACATCAGGTGGGTCGACGACAACCGTTGAATACCTGCTGGTGTGTAGGCGAGATAGAGGGCACTCCCGGGACGCAAAGGTGATCCCGGGGAGGAGGCTGTTTCACAGCACCACTTGGTTGTCTGCGACATAAGGGTGAAAGGTGCGAGGAGAGCTCGGCGGGTGAAGTACCAACCAAGAATGAAGGTGTGGAGGTTGAAAGAGGTGACAGTGAGGGAGACATTAAAAGAGAGGCTGAGTATGGTCGAGGATGATGTGGTTGAGCTTGAAAGTGGTTGGATGTCAATGAAAGATAGTCTGTTGGGAGCCGTTGGTGAGGTATGTGGATGGACAAAAGGACCACCGAGGTACTCGGAAACATGGTGGTGGGATGATGAAGTTGGAAAGAAGATTGACGAGAAGCGGCAGAAGTTCAAGGAGTGGCAGAAGGCGAAGGGTATGGGGGCAGAAAAGGCAGAGCATGAAAGTTATAAGGCAGCCAAGTAGGCTGCAAAGAAAGAGGTAGCAAAGGTGCAGGAGGCATGCAGTAAAATGTTCGGAGAACGCTTGGATTTGGAAGAGGGTCTGAGAGCGGTATTCAGGATTGTAAAGCAGATAGCAAAAGAGAGGTGTGATGTGATGGGGGTGAGTTGCTTGAAGGATGAAGTGGGACAAATCTTTGTGGACCCAGATGGAATTAAAGGAAGATGGAAGAGATATATGGAAATACTGTTGAATGCAGAGAATGAATGGGATGGCAACATAGAGAGTAACCCAGTTTTATGACCGGCAGAGAAGATAACCGAGAAGGAAGTTGCGGAAGCGATAAAAGCAATGAAGAGTAGAAAAGCGGGAGGGCCGACGGGAGTTGTGGGAGATATGTTGGAGGCAGCGGGAAATTGGGGTGTGAAGAGAATGACAGAGATCTGCAATCTGGTGGTTAAACAAGGCCACATTACAGTGGATTGGGAACTGAGTACCCTCATCCCTCTATACAACGGGAAAGGTGACCCTCTGGACTGTGGCTCGTATCGAGCGATAAAGTTATTGGAGCATGGAATGAAGGTATTGGAAAGGGTCTTGAAGAGGAGGATTAGGTAGAAAGTTGAAGATTGAGGAAATGCAGTTTGGATTTATGCCAGGAAGAGGAAACACAGACGTTCTTTTTATTGTGAGGCAGTTGCAGGAGAAGTACATGGAGAGGCGGAAGAAGATGTTTCTTGGGTTTGTTGATCTGGAGAAAGCATTCGATCGGGTTCCATGTGAAGTAGTGACATGGGCATTGAGGAAGTTAGGAGTGGAGGAATGGTTGATCAGAGTAGTGATGGCAATGTACAAAAGAGCGCGCACAGCGGTAAGGACGAAGGACGGGAACAGTGGTGAGTTTGAGGTGAAGGTCGGAGTGCATCAGGGGTCGGTACTAAGTCCACTACTATTTGTAGCTGTGATGGGGGTGTTGGCTTGGAACGTAAAGGAGGGTTTACCGTGGGAGTTGTTGTATGCATATGATCTGGTGTTGATTGCAGAAAATATGGATGGACTGAAGGAGAAGATGAACAAGTGGAAGGAATGTATGGAGACAAAAGGTCTGAAGGTGAATATCGGAAAACGAAGGTGATGGCAAGTGGTAAAGCATGTGGTGAGGTGGAAAGAACTGGGAAGTGACAGTGTGCTGTGTGCAGGAAGGGTGTCGGAGTGAATTCCAATCAATGTACAATGTGCGCTGAGTGGGTTCATCAAAAATGTAGTGGTTTGAGAGCATCATTAACCAGTGTGGCAGCTACATTCAAGTGTAAGGTGTGCACAGAGGGAGCTGCAGAAGGAGGAAATATTGAGTTGGATCTTGGAGACGGCGTGAAGCTGGAAGGTGTGAAAACATTTTGTTACCTAGGAGACATGCTGAATGGAGAAGGTGGATCAGACTCGGCAACGGTTGCTTGAGTGAGATGTGCATGGAAGAAGTTTCGGGAACTGAGTGGCGTGCTGACAAGGAGGGGAGTGTCGTTGAAGCTGAAGGGAAAGGTGTATGCTGCATGTGTGAGAAGTGTTATGATTTATGGGAGCGAGACATGGGTAATGAACGTAGAGCAGCAATGAAGGCTGGAAAGGGTGGAAATGCGAATGGTTCGGTGGATGTGTGGAGTATCGCTGAGAGAGAGGAAGACAAATGATGAATTGCGAAAGATGATGGAAATAGAGCCTGTGATGGATGGTGTGAAGAGAAACAGTTTGAGATGGAAATTCATACTTTCGGCTAGATTCATCAAATTTATCAATGACAGAAGTTACATGTTTTATTACAAATTAACATCGTTTATATTAGTGTGTGAAACAAAACTGCTTAAGCGAATAACAAGAACAGTGTACCAGTCAATACTTTGTGCCAGTCAATACTTTGTGTCTGCCCTTTGCCTTATTGAGTGCCATCACTCTTTTACCCATGCTTCCTGTATACGAATCAAGCACCCTTACAGGAATATTGTGCCAAATATTGTGTAGTACATTCCATAGTTCTGGAAGGTTAGTTGGGATCCTCTTGTTCTTCTCTATTTCCAGGTAATCCCATATGGCTTCGATGGGACTTATGTTCGGACTCTGGGGTGGCCATTCCAACATTTGGAGCGCACCAGCTGTAATATTGTTCTCCAAGTATTGTTTTACTATATTGGAAGTGTGTTTTGGATCATTATGTTGTAGGAAAATGAATCCTCTTCCGAATAAACAATTTTCATTGGGAACTGCATTGTGCTGCAGTATCTGCTTGTGCATCTCTTTTGTTAGTGTCCAAATTATTTTATCAAGTTTCCCTTCACCAAAAGCTGAGATACAACCTCAGTCACAGAGCCTCCCTTGTATTTAACATTAGGCGACAAACATTGCATGTCGTAACGTTCCCCAGGTCTTTGGCGTACCGTAAAATGGGTTGAATAGGGACAGCAAGGTGAATAGGGACACAAACTGAAAAAAGTTCGGAAACCTTTTTCGCTGAAAATTGATAACCATACTGATTTGTTGATATTTGGGTTGAAAGTGTTCTCTTGTTTTTTTAAAAAGCAACTTATAGTCCCTATTAACCCCATATATGGGTTAAATAGGAATAAATAGGATTTTTATAGCTGTTCCCATTCACCCCGTTTTACGGGTGAATAGGGACAGTCAACAACAACAACAACAGGCATTTTAAAAGCCATTTTCCCTGCAAGAGCGGGGGTTAGCCTTGCGGTCCCCATGACAATCTTCTCCATTTTGCCCTATTTTCTGCATCTCCCCTTGTTAACCCCCTTGCCCGCATTTCTTCTTCGACCATCTTTTACCAAGTCTTTCTCGGTCATTCCCCGTCTTCTACTTCCTTCCACATTCATTTCCATCACTCTTCTCAACCAGACACTTTCATCCTTCCTCAACACATGACCAAACCATCTCAAACTGTTTCTCTTCACAGCATCCATCACAGGCTCTATTCCCATCATCTTTCGCAATTCATCATTTGGCTTCCTCTCTCTCAACGATACTCCACACATCCACCGAACCATTGGCATTTCCACCCTTTCCAGCCTTCGTTGCTGCTCTACATTCATTACTAATGTCTTGCTCCCATAAATCATAACACTATTCACACATGCAGCATACACCTTTCCCTTCAGCTTCAACGACACTCCCCTCCTCGTCAGCATGCCACTCAGTTCCCGAAACTTCTTCCATGCACATCTCACTCTAGCAACCGTTGCCGAGTCTGATCCACCTTCTCCATTCAGCATGTCTCCTAGGTAACAAAATGTTTTCACACCTTCCAGCTTCACGCCGTCTCCAAGATCCAACTCAACATTTCCTCCATCTGCAGCTCCCTCTGTGCACACCTTACACTTGAATGTAGCTGCCACACTGGTTAATGACCCTCTCAAACCACTACATTTTTGATGAACCCACTCAGCGCACATTGTACATTGAATTGAGTTCACTCCGACACCCTTCCTGCACATAGCACATGGCCACTTCCCAGTTCTTTCCACCTCACCACATGCTTTACCACTTGCCATCACCTTCGTTTTTCCGATATTCACCTTCAGACCTTTTGTCTCCATACATTCCTTCCACATGTTCATCTTCTCCTTCAGTCCATCCATACTTTCTGCAATCAACACCAGATCATCTGCATACAACAACTCCCATGGTAAACCCTCCTTTACGTTCTGAGCCAGCACCTCCATCACAGCTACAAATAGTAGTGGACTTAGTACCGACCCCTGATGCACTCCGACCTTCACCTCAAACTCACCACTGTTCCCGTCCTTCGTCCTTACAGCTGTGCGCGCTCTTTTGTACATTGCCATCACTACTCTGATCAACCATTCCTCCACTCCTAACTTCCTCAATGCCCATGTCACCTCTTCACGTGGAACCCTATCGAATGCTTTCTCCAGATCAACAAACCCAAGAAACAACTTCTTCCTCTTCTGCATATACTTCTCCTGCAACTGCCTCACAATAAAAAGCACGTCTGTCGTTCCTCTTCCTGGCATAAATCCAAACTGCATTTCGTCAATCTTCCCTTTCTTCCTTATCCCCCTCTCCAACACCCTTTCCAATACCTTCATTCCATGCTCCAATGACGTTATTGCTCGATACGAGCCACAGTCCAGAGGGTCACCTTTCCCCTTGTATAGAGGGATGAGGGTACTCAGTTCCCAAACCACTGGAATGCGGCCTTCTTTCACCACCAGATTGCAGATCTCTGTCATTCTCTTCACACCCCAATTTCCCACTGCCTTCATCATATCTCCCACAACTCCCGTCGGCCCTCCCGCTTTTCTACTCTTCATTGCTTTTATCGCTTCCTCAACTTCCTTCTCGGGTATCTTCTCTGCCAGTCCTAAAACTGGGTTACTCTCTATATTGCCATCCCATTCATTCTCTGCATTCAACAGTATTTCCATATATCTCTTCCATCTTCCTTTAATTCCATCTGGGTCCACAAAGATTTGTCCCACTTCATCCTTCAAGCAACTCACCCCCATCACATCACACCTCTCTTTCACTATCTGCTTTGCAATCCTGAATACCGCTCTCTGACCCTCTTCCGACTCCAAGCATTCTCCGAACATTTTCCTACATGCCCCCTGTGCCTTTGATACCTCTTTCTTTGCAGCCTACTTGGCTGCCTTATAACTTTCATGCTCTGCCTTTTCTGCCCCCATACCCTTCGCCTTCTGCCACTCGTTGAACTTCTTCCTCTTCTCGTCAATCTTCTTTCCAACTTCATCATCCCACCACCATGTTTCCGAGTGCCTCGGTGGTCCTTTTGTCCATGCACATACCTCACCAACGGCTCCCAACAGACTATCTTTCATTGACATCCAACCACGTTCAAGCTCAACCACACCATCCTCTACCCTACTCAGCCTCTCTTTTAATGCCTCCCTCACTGTCACCTTTTTCAACCTCCACACCTTCATTCTCGGTTGGTACTTCACCCGCCGAGCTCTCCTCGCACCTTTCACCCTTATGTCGCAGACAACCAAGTGGTGCTGTGAAACAGCCTCCTCTCCCGGGATCACTTTTGTGTCCTGGAGGTGCCCCCTGTCTCGCCTACGCACCAGCAGGTCATCAACGGTTGTCGTCGACCCACCTGACGTGTATGTAACATGCTTATTATCCTCTTTCTGGAACTGAGTATTACAAATCAACAAATAAGCTCCATCAGCAAACTCCAAAATCCTTTCACCTTCTCCATTTCTCACACCATATCCGTAACCCCCATGAACTCCCTCAAAACCGTCCATACTCCTTCCCACATGTCCATTTAGGTCTCCTACCACAACAACTTCTCACGTTTTCCATCAGCTTCTCTAGAGCACACCAGAACTTGTCCTTCTCTTCATCGCTCCGACCGACCTGCGGAGCATATCCCTAGATGACGTTCACCAAGATCTTTCCAATCATCATTTTCACCATCATCAACCTTTCACTCACTCTAGTCACACTCACCACACTGTCTACAAACTCCTCAGAAAACAGGACACCAACACCATTCACGCCCTCCGGGCACCCTTGCCACACAAACCTGTATTTCTGTCCCTGCCTACTCTTCACCATTCTCACACCACTTCCCTTCCATCTCGTCTCCTGCACACAACATATGTCCACTCTTCTTCTGACCAATACTTCCACCACTTCTCCTGATCTCCCTGTCATTGTCCCAAACCTCAGAAACCGATCTCCACGTCGGGCATCAGACGTTTCGTCGTCGTAAATGGAATGATTTCCACCCTTGCTTCGATCGGGTTCCCCACCTTGAGTTTTGACGAGAGGGAGTGGGGTCCCCCACGGGGTACTTCAGGTTGTACCCTGCCTATATGTAGTCGTAATTGTCATGGTTCTCTTTTTGAGGCAATGTTTTTATGGCCGGATGCCCTTCCTGACGCCATCCCTTTTAGTCGCGTCTTACAGGGATACGGTGTACTTATTCTAAACCGGGGTACACACCAGTAACACACACTATAGGTACACACACCATAAAATAAATACAGTTTTGACGAAAATACAAATGGGAACAATTACTTATCTTCGATAGCGTGGACAGCTTCGAAAAAACGTTTCGTCCAATTCTACACCTGATTCTACCTGCGGTTGTTTCAGAGTTTCAGGCGATACTTCCTTTCAACATCGATGGGAAAACTTACATGGGGTAATATGCCGATACAGAAATCCTTGTGTGTTTTGATTGTGGTGAATTCGGCCATGTAAAAGGTCATGCCCCAGAGACATGCCGAATCAAAGTGTTAACGAAGGTTCCTCAACCCAAAAAACTCCCTGCCTCAGGTAACGGACTTTCGGCATTAACGGACACCACCCATAACCCCCTTTGGGGGGAGGGGGGAGGAGGGTGACAGAATGTGAGGTAACTAATCACACCCCCCAACCTGAGGCTGGAATGAAAGTGGTTGAATCCTCACTCATTCCTTCCACTGTACAAGACAGTGCAGACGATAACATGGAAGTCGTCTCAGTGGATACCAGGAAAAAAAGGCCACGTTCAAGTGATGGTTCCTTTGATTCCGAAGAGAATCAAAACAACATTCAGATCGTACCGGGCTCGCAGGTCCTCCAAGGTGAGTCCTACAACGGGGACCCCTTGGTGGTACCGGGAACTGTACCAGAAGTATGTGTCGGTGAGGAAGATTTGCTTACGCCACTTGCCGAGTTTGAGTGTGACGCTGAAAACAGTCGAGCACCTCAGGATGTTGTACGTGTTTGACCTGATAGTCAAACTTTCTCTGAGAGTTTAGCAGCTGTGTCTGTTAATGACGGGGAAATAGATAAAGGGGAGAATCCCCTTGTGGAAAATGTTAATCCATCCCTGAAAGATGCAAATGAAGGGGATATTGAGGTGAAGGATATAAGTGATTTGGTAAATTGGGAAGGGGCTGCAAACAGTGTGGAATTCCTTGTTCCAAAAGTATGTTTTCAACAAGCAGTTGAAAAGGGCACAGATGAAGCACTTGATTTGGAGGAAGCCTCGTCCACTCCATCCTTTCGTGCCTTAAGTGCTCAAGTGAATGAGGGTGGGGGAAATAACACCACAATGGTGTCTCAAGAAAACGTTATTAATTTCCTTGATGAAACGTTTAGGAAAAGATATGTAAAAACTATAACGCCACTCAGTAGAGCGCATACTCCCGCCGTGGGTCAAGTTGGAATAATACGTTTTGTTTAACATCCCCTCTCCCCAAAACAATAAATGAAAAAGAAAGTAGGCCCTAACTGTCAGAGAATTTATTTTGATGGGTGTTGGGCGAGCGGCTAGGGTGCCGGCTTAGGATCCTAGGATCCTGGGTTCGAATCCCGGTCGATCGCTGAATTAACGCCAGGGGGTTGACTCAGCCTGTCATCCTTCCGAGGTCGGCTAATTGAGTACCAGTTCACAGGTAATTGCCTGTGTGTCGTAAAAAGGCGGCAAAAAGGGTTGGCATCAGGAAGGGCATCCGGCCGTAAAACATTGCTTCAAAAAGGGGACCCAAAAACAACAACAACCACGGTCCCCGAAAAAGGCCAACCCCTGCTTTGCGGGGAAAAATGGCCTCTAAAGGTGGTTTTTTTTATTTATATATATATATCTCGGAATTAGAGGAGGAAAACATCATTTAAGAATAAAAACTTTAATGCAGTAAAACAGACAACCTGGGCATGAACAATAGAAGTTAATATAACATAATGGCTCATATTTAATAACACTTTGCAATGTTTATTAGTACTATAGAATGTACTTAACTGTATTTGATGTTTAATGATATTTAAACATATACTAAATGATATTGGACATAATGTATAATACAGTAACCTTCTATGAGCCTCAGTAGTACATTTAGAATGTGTGTCATTGAGTGCAACCTAACCTAGCTTGCTCTGACGTCATGATCACATGGCTGGTACCACCCCCACCCCCCCAAATGAAGGTGAGTGTAGTCATGGGATCCAATGACGTCAGACCAGTTAGCCAATAAGAAATCACCTTGGAACGAACGTAGTCCCATTGGATATCAATGGGAAAACCTAGCAGACCAGTCTAAATCATGCTGTGGCCCCTTTTCAATTTATAAACCTATACACAGCCCTTTTTCAGGCCAGAGGCAATATTTCAGAAGTCAGATATCTAGCTTGCTAGAAGACTGACAAGTGACGACTCCAAATCTTTTGTCTTACAATATGAATCTACAACCGCCGACTCCTATCTGTTCCAAGGTGGTCTCAAGTACTTCTCAGCAAAGCGACGTGCAGAACAATATCTATTGTACAACAGCAGAAGCTGCACCCTGCAGTAAACGTGGTCAACATAATCTATGTCTAATCATACTTTATGGTAAGGCAGACATAAGGTTCCAGCAGCAGCTACAGCAGTTAACACATGAAGACCAGGGCTACTCATCAAACAATCTTCTAAGTAGGCCCCTCATTATAACACCAATGAGGCAAACCCGATAACACTACATGGTGAAGAATCATCTTTGGAACAGATGGCCGACAACACATAACATGTCGTGTTACACTGATTAAACTTTGAACATAGTACATCAACATTCACATTATGTATATATAATTAAAAACACATCACCACCACTAAATTAAAAACACCTCGCCACCACTAAATTAAAAACACCTCACACCCACGAAACACTAACTTAAAAACACCTCACACCCACGAAATTAAAAACACCTCACACCCACGAAACACTAAATTAAAAACACCTCGCCACCACTAAATTAAAAACACCTCACACCCACGAAACACTAACTTAAAAAATACCTCACCACCACGAAATTAAAAACACCTCACACCCACGAAACACTAAATTAAAAACACCTCGCCACCACTAAATTAAAAACACCTCACACCCACGAAACACTAACTTAAAAACACCTCACACCCACGAAACACTAAATTAAAAACACCTCGCCACCACTAAATTAAAAACACCTCACACCCACGAAACACTAACTTAAAAAACACCTCACCACCACTAAATTAAAAACACCTCACAGCCACGAAACTCAAAACACCTCACAGCCACAAAACACATAATTAAAAACACCTCACAGCCACGAAACACTAACTTTAAAAACACCTCACAGCCATGAAACACGAAATTAAAAACACCTCACAGCCACAAAACACTAACTTAAAAAACACCTCACAGCCACGAAACACGTAATTAAAAACACCTCACAGCCACAAAACACGCAATTAAAAACACCTCACAGCCACAAAACACGCAATTAAAAACACATCACAGCCACGAAACAAGTAATTAAAAACACCTCAGCCACAAAACACGCAATTAAAAACACCTCACAGCCACAAAACATGCAATTAAAAACACCTCACAGCCACGAAACACGTAATTAAAAACACCTCACAGCCACAAAACACACAATTAAAAACACCTCACAGCCACGAAACACGCAATTAAAAACACCTCACAGCCACGAAACACGAAATTAAAAACACCTCACAGCCACAAAACACATAATTAAAAACACCTCACAGCCACGAAACACGAAATTAAAAACACCTCACAGCCACAAAACACATAATTAAAAACACCTCACAGCCACAAAACACGAAATTAAAAACACCTCACAGCCACGAAACACGAAATTAAAAACACCTCACAGCCACAAAACACATAATTAAAAACACCTCACAGCCACGAAACACGTAATTAAAAACACCTCACAGCCACAAAACACGCAATTAAAAACACCTCACAGCCACAAAACACGCAATTAAAAACACCTCACCGCCACAAAACACGCAATTAAAAACACCTCACAGCCACAAAACACACAATTAAAAACACCTCACAGCCACAAAACACGCAATTAAAAACACCTCACAGCCACGAAACACGAAATTAAAAACACCTCACAGCCACGAAACACGTAATTAAAAACACCTCACAGCCACAAAACACGCAATTAAAAACACCTCACAGCCACAAAACACGCAATTAAAAACACCTCACCACCACTAAATTAAAAACACTTCACAGCCATGAAACACGAAATTAAAAACACCTCACCACCACTAAATTAAAACACCTCACAGCCACGAAACGCGCAATTAAAAACACCTCACCACCACTAAATTAAAAACACTTCACAGCCACGAAACACGCAATTAAAAACACCTCACAGCCACAAAACACGCAATTAAAAACACCTCACAGCCACAAAACACGCAATTAAAAACACCTCACAGCCACGAAACACGAAATTAAAAACACATCACAGCCACAAAACACATAATTAAAAACACCTCACAGCCACGAAACACGTAATTAAAAACACCTCACAGCCACGAAACACGAAATTAAAAACACCTCACAGCCACAAAACACATAATTAAAAACACCTCACAGCCACGAAACACGTAATTAAAAACACCTCACAGCCACAAAACACGCAATTAAAAACACCTCACAGCCACAAAACATGCAATTAAAAACACCTCACAGCCACAAAACACGCAATTAAAAACACCTCACAGCCACGAAACACGAAATTAAAAACACCTCACAGCCACGAAACACGTAATTAAAAACACCTCACAGCCACAAAACACGCAATTAAAAACACCTCACAGCCACAAAACACGCAATTAAAAACACCTCACCACCACTAAATTAAAAACACTTCACAGCCATGAAACACGAAATTAAAAACACCTCACCACCACTAAATTAAAAACACCTCACAGCCACGAAACGCGCAATTAAAAACATCTCACCACCACTAAATTAAAAACACTTCACAGCCACGAAACACGCAATTAAAAACACCTCACAGCCACAAAACACGCAATTAAAAACACCTCACAGCCACAAAACACGCAATTAAAAACACCTCACAGCCACGAAACACGAAATTGAAAACACCTCACAGCCACAAAACACATAATTAAAAACACCTCACAGCCACGAAACACGTAATTAAAAACACCTCACAGCCACGAAACACGAAATTAAAAACACCTCACAGCCACAAAACACATAATTAAAAACACCTCACAGCCACGAAACACGTAATTAAAAACACCTCACAGCCACAAAACACGCAATTAAAAACACCTCACAGCCACAAAACACGCAATTAAAAACACCTCACCGCCACAAAACACGCAATTAAAAACACCTCACAGCCACAAAACACACAATTAAAAACACCTCACAGCCACAAAACACGCAATTAAAAACACCTCACAGCCACGAAACACGAAATTAAAAACACCTCACAGCCACGAAACACGTAATTAAAAACACCTCACAGCCACAAAACACGCAATTAAAAACACCTCACAGCCACAAAACACGCAATTAAAAACACCTCACCACCACTAAATTAAAAACACTTCACAGCCATGAAACACGAAATTAAAAACACCTCACCACCACTAAATTAAAAACACTTCACAGCCACGAAACACGCAATTAAAAACACCTCACAGCCACAAAACACGCAATTAAAAACACCTCACAGCCACAAAACACGCAATTAAAAACACCTCACAGCCACGAAACACGAAATTAAAAACACCTCACAGCCACAAAACACATAATTAAAAACACCTCACAGCCACGAAACACGTAATTAAAAACACCTCACAGCCACGAAACACGAAATTAAAAACACCTCACAGCCACAAAACACATAATTAAAAACACCTCACAGCCACGAAACACGTAATTAAAAACACCTCACAGCCACAAAACACGCAATTAAAAACACCTCACAGCCACAAAACATGCAATTAAAAACACCTCACAGCCACAAAACACGCAATTAAAAACACCTCACAGCCACGAAACACGAAATTAAAAACACCTCACAGCCACGAAACACGTAATTAAAAACACCTCACAGCCACAAAACACGCAATTAAAAACACCTCACAGCCACAAAACACGCAATTAAAAACACCTCACCACCACTAAATTAAAAACACTTCACAGCCATGAAACACGAAATTAAAAACACCTCACCACCACTAAATTAAAAACACCTCACAGCCACGAAACGCGCAATTAAAAACACCTCACCACCACTAAATTAAAAACACTTCACAGCCACGAAACACGCAATTAAAAACACCTCACAGCCACAAAACACGCAATTAAAAACACCTCACAGCCACAAAACACGCAATTAAAAACACCTCACAGCCACGAAACACGAAATTAAAAACACCTCACAGCCACAAAACACATAATTAAAAACACCTCACAGCCACGAAACACGTAATTAAAAACACCTCACAGCCACGAAACACGAAATTAAAAACACCTCACAGCCACAAAACACATAATTAAAAACACCTCACAGCCACGAAACACGTAATTAAAAACACCTCACAGCCACAAAACACGCAATTAAAAACACCTCACAGCCACAAAACATGCAATTAAAAACACCTCACCGCCACAAAACACGCAATTAAAAACACCTCACAGCCACAAAACACACAATTAAAAACACCTCACAGCCACGAAACACGTAATTAAAAACACCTCACAGCCACAAAACACGCAATTAAAAACACCTCACAGCCACGAAACACGTAATTAAAAACACCTCACAGCCACAAAACACGCAATTAAAAACACCTCACAGCCACAAAACATGCAATTAAAAACACCTCACCACCACTAAATTAAAAACACTTCACAGCCAGGAAACACGAAATTAAAAACACCTCACAGCCACGAAACGCGCAATTAAAAACACCTCACCACCACTAAATTAAAAACATTTCACAGCCACGAAACACGAAATTAAAAACACCTCACAGCCACGAAACACGCAATTAAAAACACCTCACCACCACTATATTAAAAACACCTCACAGCCACGAAACACGAAATTAAAAACAACTTCCATTTGACTTCCGTTTCCGGTCTTGCTGGCGAGGGTTCGTTTATTCTCAGCTCTCCACGCTATCCATCGAAATCGAAGTTAAGTAATTGTTCCCATTTGTATTTTCGTTATAACTGTATTTCTTTTATGGTGTATATATTGTCTCCCGACGAAGATTTTCGGTGCAAATCTTTCATACCTGTATTGAAACTCGTGTTAATTCGTGTCCTGTCTTGAGGCCTTGTACATTGTACACTGTACAACCTTGAGGCCTTGTTTTTCTCGCAGCAGTCCGTCGTTTGTGATCCAATAACTTTCGTTCTCTGTTTTTCCAGTCTTTTCACCCCATAGCGTACTTCCTTATGTAAATCTCAACTCAAAAAAAAAAAAAAAAAAAAAAACATTTCCTTCTCTGTTCTCATTCATTTATTCATTCTTATTCGTTCGTTCGTTCTTCGACCACGTGTTTCTCCCCCATTTCCCCAGATAGATTGTCAAATTTCAACTCGTTATTTTATCGTCCATGCATTATTGTTTGATTATAGTTAGTTTTGGTTTGAATTTCCTGTAACTCGTAATTAATTAATCGTGTTCTGCTCCTCGTGTGCGGCCTTGTAGTTGTACCCCCGTCGGTGTTTGTTAACTTAAGCGTGTTCTGCTTGGCTCTTAGTTTTTTCCCTTCTACCCCGAACATAATACTCTGTCTCACGTTCTAAATCCCCACCCCCACCCCCCCAAAAAAACAAAAAAAAAACATTTTTTTCCCTTTCTCCACGTGTACTGTTGTCTCATCCTGTATTTTCTGTCCAGGTGTGCTGTTCGCCCCGCCCCCATTATCTCCTTGCCATCCACAGTTTGCCCTGATCACGTGACTCGTGGTGGTCTCTCTCGGCTCTCCCCCCGTTGGTATTTTGTGCATATAAGATTGTTCACGGTTCTGTTTAAATATTATTTAAATATGTTTAACCTTTCCCCTTCAGTGTTTTACTCAGTGGTATTTTACAACACGCGGTTTTTCTTCCTATACCTCTCCCACCCCCCCCCCCCCTTCCCATGCCTCCCCCCCTTCCCATGCCTCCCCCCCAAAGCCCTCTCCCTCCCACAGTTCTCCTGATGTCTCCATGTCTCTCGGTCCCTGCTCTCAAATGTTGTGTTTGTGTCCTTCCCCCTCTCTCTAACGCTCCCGATGTTATTTGTTTTATGTGTCTGTTTGTCTTTCTGTGTGATTAATGTTCGCTCTTTCACGAGCCTCGATCTTGTATACAAAAAAAAACTCACAGCCACGAAACACGCAATTAAAAACACCTAACAGCCACGAAACACGAAATAAAAAACACCTCACAGCCACAAAACACGCAATTAAAAACACCTCACAGCCACGAAACACGAAATTAAAACACCTCACAGCCACGAAACACGTAACTGAAAACACCTCACAACCACGAAATTAAAAACACCTCACCACCACTAAATTAAAAACACTTCACAGCCACGAAACACGAAATTAAAAACACCTCACCACCACTAAATTAAAAACACTTCACAGCCACGAAACATGAAATTAAAAACATCTCACCACCACTAAATTAAAAACACTTCACAGCCACGAAACACGAAATTAAAAACACCTCACAGCCACAAAACACGTAATTAAAAACACCTCACCACCACGAAATTAAAAACACCTCACCACCACTAAATTAAAAACACTTCACAGCCACGAAACACGAAATTAAAAACACCTCACAGCCATAAAACACGTAATAAAAACACCTCACAGCCACAAACACATGAATAAAAACACCTCAGCCATAAAACACGTAATAAAAACACCTCACAGCCACAAAACACATGAATAAAAACACCTCACAGCCACAAAACACATGAATAAAAACACCTCACAGCCACAAAACACGTAATTAAAAACACCTCACAGCCACGAAACACGTAATTAAAAACACCTCACAGCCACAAAACACGCAATTAAAAACACCTCACAGCCACGAAACACGAAATTAAAAACACCTCACAGCCACGAAACACGTAATTAAAAACACCTCACCACCACGAAATTAAAAACACCTCACCACCACGAAATTAAAAACACCTCACCACCACTAAATTAAAAACACTTCACAGCCACGAAACACGAAATTAAAAACACCTCACAGCCACGAAACACGTAATTTAAAACACCTCAAACACCCACAAAACACGAAATTAAAAACACCCCACAGCCACAAAACACATAAATAAAAACACCTCACAGCCACAAAACACAGAATTAAAAACACCTCACAGCCAGGAACACGAAATGAAAAACACCTCACCACCACTAAATTAAAAACACCTCACAACCACTAAATGAAAAACACCTCACCACCACTAAATTAAAAACACCTCACCACCACTAAATTAAAAACACTTCACAGCCACGAAACACGAAATTAAAAACACCTCACAGCCACGAAACATGTAATTAAAAACACCTCACAGCCACGAAACACGTAATTAAAAACATCTCACCACCACGAAATTAAAAACACCTCACCACCATGAAACAGGTAATTAAAAACACCTCACCACCACGAAACACATAATTAAAAACACCTCACCACCACGAAACAGGTAATTAAAAACACCTCACCACCACGAAATACAGGATTAAAAACACCTCACAGCCACGAAACACGTAATTAAAAACACCTCACCACCACGAAATTAAAAACACCTCACCACCACTAAATTAAAAGCACTTCACAGCCACGAAACACGTAATTAAAAACACCTCACCACCACAAAATTAAAAACACCTCACCACCACGAAACAGGTAATTAAAAACACCTCATACCCACGAAACACTAAATTAAAAACACCTCACAGCCACGAAACACGTAATTAAAAACAACTCACAGTCATGAAATTGAAAACACCTCACCACCACTAAATTAAAAACACCTAACAGCCATGAAACACGTAATTAAAAACACCTCACCACCACGAAATTAAAAACACCTCACCACCACTAAATTAAAAACACCTCACAGCCACGAAACACGAACTTAAAAACACCTCACAGCCACGAAACACATAATTAAAAACACCTCACAGCCACGAAACACTAAATTAAAAACACCTCACAGCCATGAAACACGAAATTAAAAACACCTCACAGCCACGAAACACGAAATTAAAAACACCTCACAGCAATGAGTTCAAAGCCACGAAACTTTTTGATGGAAAGCTATAGGTTTTTTCTTGTGAATGTATCTGCTCCAAGTACAGTGTGTTTCAAAAAGATGGACCCAATTTCAAAGCAGTATATTTCATGATGGCAACATGTTACAATTACACAAAAAGTTACAAACGGTTTAATGAGTTATCAAGTTTTACTAACCATTTTATAAATGCTCTATGTGCCCTCCACCTGCTGCAAGGACAACATCGAGACGATAATTGAATTCATCCCAAATGTCTCTCAGAGTGTCTTCTTTCACTGAAGTCACCGCTGCCGTGATTCTGTTTTTGAGGTCATCCAGATTAGTCGCTAATAGTGGCACAAAAACACGGTCTTTGACGTATCCTCACAAGAAAAAGTCACAGGGTGTAATGTCTGGGGATCTTGGGGGGCAAGAGTGTAGCGCCAAGTCTTGGGGTCCCGTGCGACCTATCCAACATTGAGGCAGTGTGTCATTTAGAAAACGTCGAACCTGCAGGTGCCAATGTGGTGGTGCTCCGTCTTGCTGAAAAATGAAGTCATCGGAATCTTCATTAAGTTGTGGAAAGAGCCAGTTCTGCAGCATTTTGAGATAGGTTTGCCCCGTAACTGTTTTTCCCTCGAAAAAGAAAGGGCCATAAACCTTTATTTGAGAAACGGCACAAAACACGTTCACTTTCTGGGAATCACGCTCATGCTCTACAGTTTCGTGTGGATTCTCTAGTCCCCATATGCGCACATTGTGACGGTTAACTTTACCGCTTAGATGAAACGTTGCTTCATCACTAAAAATCAAACGTGGTAAGAAGCTGTCGTATTCCATGTTCTGTAACATTGCATCACTAAATTCTACACGCTTTCCTTTGTCACCTGTACGAAGAGCCTGTACCAGTTGCAACCGGTATGGCCTCAGGATTAAACGTTGCCTTAACACACGCCAGACAGTTGTATGAGGGATCACAAGTTCTCGGCTGCACGACGAGTGGACTTGCGCGGGCTACGCAGAAAACTCTCTTGAATTCTTCTCACGTTTTCCTCTGAAGTGCGTGGTCGCCCTGGGCTCTTCCCCTTACATAAACAGCCTGTTTCCTCAAATTGTCGGTACCAAAGACGAATGCTCTTTGGCATTGGCGGATCAATGCCAAAACGCCGTTGAAACGCATGCTGCACCACAATTACGGATTCAGTTTTGCTGAAATGCAGAACGCAAAACACCTTGTGTTGCTGGGTCGCCATCTTGCGAACGACTGAGGCTAGAGGATGTTGGTGCGCTGGGAGAGCCATCTAGCGGTGGTCATTTGAAACTCTATGCCCCACCCTTTCAAGTGGTAAGAGGTTCATTTATGGGCGGTTCGTGGTTGCAGAGATATAGCGATTTCAAATCGGGTCCATCTTTTTGAAACACCCTGTATAAGCAAGAAGAGGAATGACTTGTTGGTGGAATTGACTGGGATTTTAAGGAACATTGTGTCCAATTATTTATTGTGATTGGGGTGTTTTTTAATTGCACTTTAAACCCTGCGTTGGATCACAATAGTGTGGAACCTCACTCTGAGTCAGCTAAGCCTTTAGCAGAGGCAGTTCAGAGGTTTTTATTGGATGATGGATGGAGGGTTCAGCACCCTAAAGAGTGCGGGTTTTCGTGGTGTAAATGTGTAAGGAACATTGTCACGTTAGCGAGGTTAGATAGGTTTTATGTTAATAAGCATATGATAAATAATGTTTTGAGAACAGAGATTATTCCCTCAGGTTTCTCAGACCACCGTTTAATTGTCCTAGTGTTTAAACTAACGTCCCGGTTGGGGGGGATGGAGTGGAGGTCTTCTTATTGGAAATTAAATATAGATATGCTCAGTAATACTTACTTCCAAGTTGCCATTCTGGTGGTGTGGCAGAACCTCGTTTTCAGAAGAGAAAGTTTTATTAATTTGCGAACTTGGTGGGGCAATGCAAAGGCACAAATTGCAGTGTTCTGCCATCAGTATCAAATGTTTACCTCAAAGCAAGGAAGAGTAGAGAAACTAGTTTTGAAAAAAGAGATTACAAAATTGCAAGGAAATTTAGCAAAACAACCAGACGTGCAGAAGCACAAGCTATTGGTGGAGAAACAATCGCTTCTGAAAGAGATTGTAAATTATAAGGTGCTATGATTAGACGTAGGATGGATCGCTTATATGAAATAGATGCACCCACTAAGTATTTTTTTTAATCTGGAAAAATAATCTGTGCCACAAAATCAAATGGGATGCCTCAGGAGGCCGGGGGAAAACGTTAGTGTGTCTCAATGCCAAATAAAGACAGTTGTTTCTGATGACTTTACAAAGTTATTTTTTTATGAGGAAGTGCAGGATAGTGCAATGGAGCATTTTACAAAAGAGCTGCCTCAGCTAAGAGACGAGCATAAAGTGAATCTTGGAACTCCATTGACATTACATGAGCTGGAACAATCACTGATGTCTATGGCTATGGGAACAGCACCAGGTCTGGATGGCCTCTCAGTGGAGTTTTATAGGACTTTCTGGACACTTGTAGGCCCCTGCATGCTAGAGGTCCTTGAAGAAAGCATTGAAGGTGGTGAACTTCCTCTCAGCTGCCGTAGAGCGGTGGTGTCGCTCCTTCCGAAGAAAGGAGATCCACAGCTCATCAGGAGTTGGCGGCCTGTTTCGCTTGTATCAGTCGATTATAAGATTTTTGCGAAAGCACTGGCACGACGTTTATCCCCTTAGTTGGATTAATCTGTCTTGATCAGGAAAATGCTTTTGATAGGGTTCACCACAGGTATTTATTTAGAGTTCTGGAAAAGTTTGGTCTCAGAAATGGTTTTGTTGCTTACATTAAACTGTTATACAGTCAAGTTTATTCATTATTTAAAGTCAATAATGAACTGATCCCACCTGTAAAGGTTGAGAGGGGGATTTGTCAGGGCTGCCCTCTGTCTGGTATTTTATATGCCTTGAGTATTGAACCCCTATTGATAGTGCTTTGGAAATCTCTAGTCGGCTTAAAAGTGTTGGCAGAACATGAAGTGAAAGTATTGGCTCAAGCAGATGACATTTGTGTTTTGGTGAAAGAACTTGGAGCTATTTAACAAAGCGACGACAGCTGTCGTAAATTAGGGCAAAAGTCAGGCCTTGTGGATGGGTCAAGCAAGTGGACCCTTGCCTTCACTTCCACTTCAGCTCAAATGGAGTTGTGAAGGTATTAAATACCTGGGAGAATTTCTGGGTAATGAAAACATGGATAAGAAGAATCGGGAGGGGTTGGTGGACGTCCTTGAGCAATGATTGACAAAGTGGAGAGGCTTGCTCACTCAACTTTCTTATAGGGGACATGTGTTGGTGCTCAACAATCTGGTGACATCCATGCTGTGGCATCGATTCAAGGCAGTGCAACCCCCAGAAAGTCTGGTGAAAAACCTACAGAGGATTCTAATTGACTTCCTTTGGAGCGGCAAACACTGTGTTCATCCTGGAGTGCTGAGTCTTCCCGTGGATAAAGGAGGCCAAGGCCTTGTGGACTTTATTAGTAAGATTATGGCCTTCCGTATAATGGCGATTAAGTATTACTATTACTACAAGGACCTTTGTATCTGGCTTGGAGGTTTCTGGCCAATTCTCTCATGAGCCAAGCTGGTGGCCTTGGCTACTCGCGAGATGTTTTTCTGATTGATGTCCAGCACCTGGACCTCACACAACTACCGTCCTTCTACTCCAACATGCTGAATGCTTGGAAAGCATTTAAAATAAGCCACTGGAAAACATTGTAGTCAAAAGAAATGTTCTTGCCTGAACCCCTCTTTTACAACCCACTTTTCGAAAGTATTCCAAAGGATCGAAGTTTTGTTGAGAATTTTTTTGGGAATAACATCTGGAGAATACATGATCTGCTGAATGCGGCAGGAAATTGGATGAGTGCTGCTGCTCTGATGGAAACTGTAAGCATCAGGTCAGCAAGACACGTCTCTCTTGTGCGATGTGGTGTATTTAAAAGGTTCCATTGCAAGAACCTATATGGGGACGAATGGCCCACTAGGGAGAAAGTGTCCCCTGTACCAGTGCCAGCTACCCCTCCTTTTCCGGATCTTGTGCTTTCCCCAAATAATTGTACAACCCACTCGGTCTATAAAATCTCAACTCCTCTCCTTTGGAGGACCGCATGCTCATTATCCCCGGATGAACGGCAGAACGTGTATCAGGTTTGCGTGAGTTTCGTGTGCGACATTCTTAAATTGAACAATAAGTGGGGCTGCTTGTTACCGGATGCATCTCCCTCTCAACCTCAATGGGATAGTTTTTATCAAAGGCTTATACCCAAAAGAACTGGGGACCTTCAGTGGAAACTATCTCATTGGATTTTGCCCACAAATCATCTGCTACACAGTTTTTCTGAAGAGATACCTGATGAATGTCCTTTTTGTGGTGCATCTGAAACTCTTTTCCATGCGTATGTTGAGTGTAAGTGTTTCATTTCCTTATTTCAATTGCTGAAGGAAATGTTTAGAAATTTATCACTGTGTTTTAATTTTAGAGTTTTTATTTTTGGTGTTATATACTTGTCTTGCTTAAGAAAAGAAGCACCTTTGGCCAGTTTTTTGTCAGCTCAGGAAAAGATGGTGATCTATCTATAAGACTCGGAAAGTGAATCTCGAAGGCTCATCTGAGAGGGATTGTAATTTATTGGTACTTTTAAGAATGTTGTGGTTACTAGGATGAAACTCGAGTTTAGTTTCTGTAAACATCAGGGTAAGTTGAGAGAATTTGAGCAAATGTGGGTGGTGAATTCTTTGTGCAGTGTGGTTGATGGGGATTTAGTTTTTGATTGGTAAAAATTGTCAATTTTTCAGCTGTACTTGTCCCGGATTTTGCCCTGTCATTTTTGTTTTCACGTGTTTCTGGTGATTTGGGTGTGGTTTTGTACTTTGTAATAAAAGATAAAACAGGCAGTCTCTCTCTCTTTCTCTCTCTCTCTCTCTCTCTCTCTCGCCCCTGCTGGTCGTTGGTGAGTCGTGCGTGGGTGTGGCATCATGGTGGCTGTGAGCAACTGCTCTGTGTTGTAGTGAGTTCTTTGTGAGATTTCCTCCTCTCCTGCCCCCCCCCCCCTTCCCTCTCCTTTCCATCCTGTGTACTTTGGCATTTTGTTTTCATCCTTTCTACACCGTTGTCTTCGAGAGAGAGAGGTTTGAGAGTGGACCCATTTTGGGTGCGGCCTACCGGCTTCGACGATGCTTTGTAAGCCTTTTTGTGCATATAATGCACGTTTATTATTTATTCTAGTTTGATTTATTTCGGTTTGGTACCTACTTGTCCGGTTCGGACAAGTGGGGGGTGTTAATTCGCTGGGATGGCGAATGCACGCTCTCGGTTAGAGGCGTTCGACAACTTAACAAGGAAGCATGCATTTGTGTGTGTTCCACCCGAAGGAACTTCCACCGAGGACATTGTTTTGTCGGTGGGGAAAATAATCGGTTGTGAGAATGTACGAGCAGCGTCGAGAATGAATCAAAAAGTTGTTGTATTTGTGTCCGATGAAAAATTCGTTCACGATGTTGTTAGTGCGGGATTAACCACAGAGACAGGTCTCTTTGTCTTGGCGTCGCCTATGGACACTCCGTCGATGAGGGTCGTCATATCTAACGTACCCCCATTTATAACCTGCAACCAGCTGATGTCCGTTTTGTCCCGATACGGAACAGTTGTGTCGAAAATCACAATGATTCCGCTCCGGTCTCAGGATGAACGTGTTAAACACGTGATGAGCTTCAGACGGCAGGTGTATATGGTGCTTTCGGATCGAGGCGATGACACGGGTTAAACATCACGTTCAAGGTAAAGGTGAACAACCATGAGTACCAGATGTATGCGTCATCAGCCTCATTAACATGTTTTCATTGCGGAGCTTTTGGCCATGTGAAAAGGTTTTGTCCAAAGGTATCGTGTGTAACGTGTGGTGAAGCAGGTCATAGTGACGCTGATTTTAAAAGAGATAACACCCCGGTCTCTAACGTACGAAACAAGGTAAACCGAAATACCCGAACGGTTCCAACCGCCGCTCCCTCACACTCGAGGAGTAGGGATAATACACCTCTCTCTCGCCCCTGCTGGTCGTTGGTGAGTCGTGCGTGGGTGTGGCATCATGGTGGCTGTGAGCAACTGCTCTGTGTTGTAGTGAGTTCTTTGTGAGATTTCCTCCTCTCCTGCCCCCCCCCCCCCCCCAAGTGTTAGTGAAAACGACAACACCACTGATTCGGTAAATAATGAAATAATCCCAGATAACCCACCTGTTGTGGCAGATGCTACGTGCAGTGAGGAGATGGAAGAAAATCCCATTGTGGTGACAAAAAAACGAAGAGCACCTGGTGCTTGCAACTCCAACATTACTTTGAAAAAGGTAGTGTTGGATAAAGAGAGTGCGGGTGCAGACGCCCTGGAACGTCTTTCTCAGGTGTCCACAAGCTGTATTGACACCAGGGAGAAGGAACCTGAATTAATTAATTCTGAAACATTATCGGGCAGCACCGAAAACTTGGGAGAAAAAGTAGATGGTGAGACTAAAGATGTTTGTGTGCTCATTAGTGAGCGGCCATCTTCACTACCTGCTGAGACTGAGCGGATTGGGAATGTCTCAGCCCCAAGCTCCTCTTTACCAATGCAAGATCTAAATCATGACACTGGTTCGTCAACTGAGCCAGTGAACATCTCCCTACAGGAGGGTGAAGCCGAGATTTCAGCTCCTGCTGAATGTCCCGGGTACCAGAGTGAAGATGACTCTACCATAGAACATTCCAGCAAATCTTCGGACTTGGCTGGAATCAAAATGGGGACTGTGCAGACTGATATATGTGACCCGGGCAGAGCTGTTTCTGATTTGTCAGAATCAGAGGATGAAGTTGAGATGACTGAGTTGTCTCAATCTTCATCGTATCAGTCATCCATAGCCCCTCAACTTATTATTTCTTTTCTGAATGACACCTACCGACAGCGAAATGTGATTGTAAAAGATCATTTTCCTGATTTAATTTCATTCATCCAGGCTGCAAAGGACATAATTAGGAGGCCGGATGAATTTCATTTTACAAGGTCGCTGTTTCATTGGCTTAGAAAGGCTGTTATAAAAGCAGGGAGTGAGATTTCCCAACAACCACTCACGCCTTTTGATAATCCATGAAAAAAATCACCTTTGGAACCTTAAATATGAACGGCGGAGGTGCAAGCCAAAACCGCCAGGTTCAGGTGAAAAGTTTATTTGAGCGCAAGAAAATTGATGTACTCTTGCTCCAGGAAATCCATATAATTCAAAATGTGGAGTACGACTGGTGTCGCCTCTTTAAAGGACAATGTTTTTTTAGTAACATGTCTTCTTCTTCTGCTGGTGTAGCCTTTTTACTAAGACCAGGCCTAGTACCTGAGTCATGCCTCTTCCAGGAGGTGATTAAAAGCCGGTTTATTTCTTTGGAACTGGTCATTAATAATTTTCGGTTTACACTATTCAACGTTTATGCACCAAGTGAGTGTGTGGAACGAAGAGCTTTCTTTTCATCTTTAATTCGACACATGCAATCGATAGATCTCAATAATTGTGTTTGCATGGGGGGGGGGGGGGGGGGGTGGGGGGGGGTGACTTTAATTGCACCTTTAAACCCAGTATAGACCGAAATACAGCAGAACCTCATCCTGAAGGTAGTACTGATTTGTTAAATTATTTTTCGGCAGTGGGTGTGCTAGATGCATGGAGGCTACATTACCCCAACAAATCTGAGTATACTTGGGGACGATGTGCCAATGGGAGAATGACCTTCGCTAGACTTGACCGTTGGTACATAAACTCACAGTTCAGGAATGCGGTTATCTCTCCAAATCATTTTCCATCTTTGTTTTCTGATCATCGTTTAGTTACCATGGGCCTCTTTTTCCCTCAACCCTTACGAAAAAGTGCATACTGGAAATTCAATACCAGTCTTCTCGAAGATGCTTTGTTTAAAGACGCCTTCCGTGCTTTTTCGGTCATCCAACTTTCAAAAAAGCCCTCTTGCTCTTCTTTAGCATTATGGTGGGATAACACAAAAGCTCAGATTAGAGTGTTTTGTCAGCAGTTTGTTTCAAATGAAACTGACGTAAAAAATATAACAATGGCTTGTTTAGAAGCTGATATTATACGGTTAGAGTGTAAACTGGCTAAAGATAATAACAGAAGAGACCACAGGTTATTGGTTGAAAAAAAGGCTCAACTGAGAGAGCTGATTCAGGAGAAAGCAGCAGGCCTGGTAATCAGATTAAGAATAAATAATTTAAAGGTATCAGACACCCCGAGTAAATCTTTCTTCCAAATGGATTTTGTAAATAAGTCACCCAAAACCCTTTTCTCTGTACATGACTTTAGGGGAAACATGGTTGCCAACCCTGGAGATGTAAGGTTGTGCATTAGAGAGTTTTGTTCAAAAGTTTATGCAAAACAAAATGTTTGTGAGCAAACCATGGAATTTTTAACTTCTCACCTTTCATCCCTAACTGAGCCTCAGTGCCTGGGCCTGGATTCAACAATTACTCTGCCTGAGCTAACGCAGGCCCTAAGTGAAATAGACTCGGGGAAAGCTCCTGGGATTGACGGCCTACCGGCAGAATTTTTCTTGGCTTTTTGGGACCTTTTGGGCCCTGAATTATTGAATGTCCTGGAATCATCCTTGGTGCTTGGAGAACTCCCACTAAGCTTCAGAAGAGCAGTGGTGTCGCTGATTCCAAAGACTGGGGATCTACGACAGATAAAGAATTGGAGGCCTGTCTCGTTATTATGTACGGACTACAAAATATTGTCAAAAGTGTTGGCCAGTCGGTTGAAGACGGTAATCGGTGATCTAGTCCACCATGATCAGAATTACTGCATCCCAAACAGATCTATTGATGATAATATTTTTTTGATTAGAGATTTAATGGAATGTGATTGCTTGGAAAAAGATTTTGGGATAATATTCCTTGATTTGGAAAGGGCTTTTGATAGTGTGGATCATGTTTTTTTGTATCGTGTGCTAGAAGAATGTGGCTTTGGTGTCAATTTTAGAGCCTACGTGACTTTGTTGTACAACAATATATTTAGTTTATTTAAAATAAATAACGAACTCAGCTCTCCGGTACAGGTTCAAAGAGGGGTGAGACAAGGATGCCCGGTTTCTGGGTTATTATTTTCCTTGGTAATGGAACCACTCCTAATTTTATTTAGGAAAAATATTTCAGGAGTGACTGTATCCCCTGGGAGTCCTTCAGTAGTTGTATCGGCTTATGCAGATGATGTCTGTGTGGTTGTTAAGAAGGAGAGTGATATCCCAGCACTTGTTGAATGTTTAAATCTTTTTTGCCTCACTTCTTCTTTGAAGTGTAACTGGGACAAGAGTAAGGCCTTATGGATTCCCTGTCTCAAGAGCATTCCACCTGGAAGAGTGCTGGTACCACCTGTGCATCTACCAACAAAGTTAAAATGGGTGGAAGACGGAGTCAAATACCTTGGGGTTTTCCTGGGATCTCCACATTACGTCCTCAAAAATTGGGACGGGATTGTTGAGCATGTCAAAAAAAGACTGGGACTGTGGAAACGAGCTCTGCCCCACCTTTCCTACAAAGGCAGGGTTCTAGTGGTTAATAATTTGGTGGCTTCTTCCCTGTGGCATAGGTGTATCTGCCTTCAGCCGCCAGAGGCACTACCAAGGGCAGTGCAGAGGCTACTCGTGGATTTTTTTTGGAGTGGTCACCATTGGTTACTACCAAATGTCATATGTAGCCCCTTGTCTGAAGGTGGCCAGGGACTGATCGACATAAAAAGTCGTATCATGGTTTTCGGCTGTGTACCATACAGCAGTTGCTGTACAAGGAACGACTGCCAAGCCGACTTCTGGCCTATCACGTGCTGCGAAAAGCAAGCGGGCTCGGATACGGCCTTGAACTTTTCTTAGTCCAACTCCAACATGTCGACATATCTCATCTACCATCATTCTATCAGAGCCTTCTTAATGCCTGGCAAAGCCTTTCGACTAGTCACCAGCAAGAAACCTATGCTACAAATAGTCAGGTTCACTATGTTTTTTCGTTCAAAATCATGGTAGATTAGCAAACCTATACATTTTTGGAAACGTTATTACATGGAAAATCTGAAAATCAATGTTTACATTTGCCAATTCCGACCAATTCGATTCGACCCATTCGACCAATTCGACCAATCGACCAATTCCATTCGACCAATTCGACCATTCGACCAATCGCTTCGATCGACCATTCGACCAATTCGATCGATTCGATTCGATTCATCGAATTCGATTCGATCGACCATTCGACCAATTCGATTTGCCAATCAATTTGACCGACCTTTGCTTGTGTGGAACGGACTGTGAAAACGATGCGGAATATATTGTCGGATACGACACACAGGACAGTGATGACGAACTCTAAATGGCATATTCTGTAATCGTGTATGTTTGATGCCATTGACTGCCTGTGTATATTTTGTCATTGACTGCCTGTGTAGATGTGAAGTTATACTGACTGCATGTGTATATATGATTTTGCTGACTGCCTGTGTATGTTTGGTGATATGAATTATTGTGACACATTTTGATGTTATTAACTGCCTGTACAAAATGATAACATGTATTTGATTATGCAACTTATCGCGAATATAAACAGTATTTTGCAATTCAAAACCTTTGATTCGTGTCTTACCATTCCCCCATAGCACTAATTTGATACTTTCATTGGATTCCTTGTCCCTGAAAATATAGGTTTAGTATATTTTAAAAAGTTTTTAGGGTAATTAGAGGCAGAAATAGAACAAAATATGTATTTTACAGTGGCCATTTTGAAAATCCAAAATGGCCGCCATACAGGTATCTCTCCAAATGTAAACATTGATTTTTAGTTTCCTTATGCTATAACCTTTCCAAAAATGTATAGGCTTGCTTAGAATCTACCATGATTTTGAACGAAATATAATTTATTGACATAGTGAACCTGACTAAAACATGTTTGTGGAAGAACCCCTTTTTTACAACCCGCTTTTTCCTGCAATTCCAAGAAGCCGAGACTTTTATCAACACTTTATTACAGCGGGCATAATCAAAGTGTTGGACCTCCGCCATGATTCTGGTTGGGGGTGGAAGTCGGTGCAAGAGATAGCTGATATGACTGGAATATGGTCAAACAGAATAATCGGAAGAGTCCTAAAGGAAATAGTAAAGAAAAGCTTCCAACTTGGACTAAGATGGACCCAGGAAGTTTTGGTGACATCCAATGACTGGCATTTTCCTGGTTTATTGGTACAGCCTAGTCACGGAGACTTGCCCCCAATTAGTGAGGGACAAAACATTTTTCAGAAATGCAGTAGTAAAGACCTGTATCGGTTATGCACTGCAGTTCTGCTTGGGAACTCACCGTTAAATGGAGTGGCCAGGTGGAAAGGGCTAATGCCGGAAGGACTCCCATCTGAGCCTGCATGGGAATCAATATACAGTAAGCTGGTAAGCAAAGGACGGGTGATCTCCAGTGGCGAATGATACACTGGATCATTCCGTCTAATAAATTAGAGAGTCATTTCGCGCCCACATGTACGTGTTGCCCGTTCTGTGTTTACACAGAGGATGTGTTCCATGCGTACGTTGATTGTGCAAGGCTTGTGCCTTTATTTCAATGGCTGAACTACATGGCTGGAAAAATGAAGATCACTTTTTCTCTGCGATCATTTATTTTTGGTTTCAATGATATGAAAGAACATGTACATATGTTGTTTTTGTTTTTAGTGGCCACGGCGAAAATGGCAATTTATTTATTGAGGAAAGAAAAACTGAAAGGAAAGCCGATTGGGCAATGTGATGTCTTGTTCTTTTTTAATGCCTTGATATCTGCAAGACTCAAACTTGAATTTTGTGTTTCTGAAAGAAAGAAATGTATTGATGAGTTTATGAACATCTGGTGATTTGATGGGATCTGCATGGTGCAGGACAATGAATTAATGATATATTTGTAGTTTTGTTTGGATTGAATCAGTGTGTGGTCGGTTTTTCTGTTGTTGTTTTTCTTTTCTAGTTCATTGTACTGTTTTGAATTCCTGTCATTATCTCTTTTTCTTTTCTGTATTTTTGATTATTGTGCCTGTATTGTGCCTTCACCGACTGGCTTGTATTTTTATATTTTTGTAATAAAAAGTCCAAAAAAAAAAAAAAAAAGGCGCTCTCTCTCTTTCTCTCTTTCTCTCTTTCTCTCTTTCTCTCTTTTTCTCTTTCTCTCTTTTTTTCTCTCTCTCTCTCTCTCTCACACACGAAGTTGGACACATCAAGGCCTGGGAGGGATCCGTTTCACCTTTTGAAATCAGCATTTGGAGATAACAACCAACGACACACACAAGCATGTGCAAAAACGAATCCAATTCTAATATTCTGGATGCATCTCACCGTGATCAAGTGTCCTTTCATGTAAATTCCAATATTTTCAATAAATAATTTGATAATTTTCAAATTATTGATTTCAGCAAATTTGATTATTGATTTCAAATTTCAGCACTCATGCAAGTCGATAATTTTCAATAAACATAGCGCATGTGATGATCCTGCGACCCCTCTATCATGACCCATAACTTTGGATAGGAACATCAAACAGGTCAACCCAGACTTGTACACCTCTTTTAGTGCCTTGCCATAAAAAATCAGGTACTTTCCATTCACCCTTACATGAACCAGCATAGGCAGGTTTTAAGAAAATTATCAAGAAAAGCACACTTTTAGAAGCAAAAGGATTTGAAGCAAATCCACAAGGATTTACCTTGGAGTATTTTTAATTTGCCTTCCTCGCAGTATCTTGCCTTCTCTTGTGAAATATGTCAAATCTTATACAATTGAGAGTCAAATTTTAGAGGTAAAGACATAATTCCAAATATAATTACGATCACCTGCCAATCAGAATAGGCTTGGCTTAGATCAAGGCAGTATTCACTTGAGATCCTCGCCATTATGTTAAAATAGCCCTCTTACGCCACCATGCGATTTATTTCGTGTAAAACGCAATCGTTGAGATTGGAAGATAAAGCAATAGTTTGAAAATCATTCACAAAGTACATAAAATAAATGGCTTGTTCACGTATTAATTGAATAAAGTTTTGAGGTCATCTATTTATAAGGTATGGAAATTGTGGCATTTGATCGAGAGAGAGGTGAGGAGAGGGAAGGGACATCTATGAAACTTAAAAGGTTTGGGTCCACATTTTGCGTACATAATATATAGACGAGCAAATTTTCTATATTTCCATTAAATTCTTTCTAATGTGTGAAAGCAAGACTGGTAAACACCAATTCTCATTCAGGAACTAATCAGTGTTACATCGACATACTTAGTGTTACATCTCACCTCCAATTATTTGTTCCTCTTTTTCCTGCGTGTGAAACCAACTTCCACATTCCCTTCAATCACATTCTTCCCTACAGGTCTTCAAAACAGTTGTTCACCACCATCTCAAATCATCCCCCATCCAAAACCATGATCTTTCTACCCCCATTAACTCCCCACCACCTCCTTCCAAATTTGTAGTTTGCCCTTCCTGACTTTTCTTCTGTGTCCATCTTGTGCACCCCATGCATCCTACCCTCCCCTCCCTTTCTTTCCTCCCCACTCCCTTCTTTGTCCAAGTCTCCCTCTATTCTATCCTTCAACCCCTCTGTTGGTGTTCTCCCCCTCTCTTTAAAGTTTAAATGTTCCTTATGTCCTGTTGCATCCTGATCCGTTCAGTGTTATAGCTCTTCCACGAGCCTCGACTTTGTACACAAAAAACATAGGGGCAATACCCCTGGCACCGACTAAGGTTATTTTAAACCAATTTCAATGGTTACTAGAAGATAGAGCAGCATGTAGAATCATACTAACATAATCATGACTTTAAATAAACAAAGAAAAACGTACCTATTTTGGGGGGCAACCCCCCTCTCCCTCCCCCAACCCCATATACCTCCTAAGACCCCAATTTTTATAATGCCATGAACCAACATTGGTACATCATGGGTGATTAAGGTTGTGGTGAAGTTTCATCGAAATTGCATGTGTAGTTTCTGAGAAGAAAGCAAATACCTATTTTGGGGGGCAACCCCTTCCTCCCCATAAACACCTAAAGGGGAAGATATATATATTTTAATGCCATGAACATACTTGGGTACATCACGGGTGTTGAAGGTTGTGGTCAAGTTTTATCGAAATTGGGTGTGTCGTTTCTGAGAAGAAAGCAAATACCTATTTTGGGGGGAAACCCCCCATAGACCCCCAAATGGCTTTTTTTAATGCCGTGAACAAACTTTAGTACAGCATGGGTGGTGATGGTTGTGGTCAAGTTTCATCAAAATCGAGTGTGTGTACTTTCAGAGAAGAAAGCAAATACCTACAGTCACGTGATAAAGTAAGTACACCCCTGGTAAAGTTTTGACTTTTTCAACATATTTCAACATACAGCTATTTGATCTTCATTTCAACAATATTGACAGATAAAGGTGATATAATATAACAAATATCATGAAACATTTACATTTTGTAGTCCATTGTATAATTTAAATAAACATAAATGCAAATTTCGCATGTGGAAAAAGTAAGTACACCCCTACATTAATCACTACTTCAAATACCTAAAATTTGAATCAGGTGCACCAGCTCAGGTGCAAATGATTAGAACATCGTTAGAGAGGATCTTGGAGGAACCTGTCTTATTTAAACCTCAGACATTTAGTTTGGTTTGCTCTTTGTTGTTGAAGTGTGCGGCATCACCATGCCTAGATCAAAAGAGCTCTCTGAGGCCTTCAGAAAGAAGGTTATAGATGCCTACGAGTCTGGGAAGGGATTTAAAAAGATTTCCAAACAATTTGAAATCAATCATTCGACTGTCCGGAAGATCATCTCCAAGTGGAGAAGATTCCAAAGAACTGCCAACTTGTTCAGGCCAGGCCGCCCCAGCAAGTTCAGCCCGAGAGCAGACCGCAAGATGCTGAAAGAAGTCTCTAAGAACCCCAGAATGTCATCACGGGACCTACAGGTAGCTCTTGCCACTGTTGATGTCAAAGTGCACGAGTCTATCGTTAGAAAGAGGCTGCAAAATTTGATCTACATGGGAGGTGTGCCAGGAGGAAACCTTTGCAGTCCAGAAAGATCATCAGGGCAAGACTAAAGTTTGCCAATGAACACCGAGGCAAAGACCAGCACTTCTGGAACAATGTGCTCTGGAGAGATGAGTCAAAGGTAGAGCTATTTGGCCATAGTACCAGAAGACATGTTTGGCGAAAACCAAAGACAGCATTTGACCACAATAACCTGATACCAACTGTAAAGCATGGTGGTGGAAATATTATGGTTTGGGGCAGCTTTGCTGCATCAGGGCCTGGGCAGCTCAACATCATAGAATCCGCTATGAATTCTTCATTGTACCAGAGTGTGCTTGAGGATAATGTGAGGCCATCTGTTGGAAAGTTGACGCTCAACAGAAGGTGGACCTTGCAACATGACAATGACCCTAAACTTACCAGTAAATCCACCAAGGAATGGCTGAAAAGAACGAAATGGAGGGTTCTGGAATGGCCAAGTCAAAGCCCAGATATAAATCCCATCGAGATGTTGTGGGGGGATTTGAAACGAGCTGTGCATACAAGAAACCCCTCGAACATCGCACAGCTGAAAGAATTCTGCATGGAGGAGTGGGAAAAAATTTCTCCCAGTTGATGTCAGACACTGGTGGACAGTTATAAGAAACGCCTACTTGAGGTTGTTTCATCCAAAGGTGGCAATACCATCTATTAGAGCCAAGAGTGTACTTACTTTTTCCACATGCAAAATTTGCATTTATGTTTATTTAAATTATACAATGGACGACAAAATGTAAATGTTTCATGATATTTGTTATATTATATCACCTTTATCTATCAATATTGTTGAAATGAAGATCAAATAGCTGTATGTTGAAATATGTTGAAAAAGTCAAAACTTTACATGGGGTGTACTTACTTTTTCACGTGACTGTATTTTGGGGGGTCTTACCTGGATCCACTTTGATGCAGGTAAACCCCCTTAGACCCCTATTTTTTAATGCCGTGAACAAACTTTCGTCACAACACAACAAATATAATTTGTGCCAAATTTGGTCGCAATCCCATCTGCGGTTTCAGAGAAGACGTTTCAAGTGTTTACAGACTGACGGACAACGTGCCATCGCATAAGCTCCCCTGAGCTTCGTTCCTGGTGAGCCAATAAAGAAGCAGAGGGTGTGTGGGACTGGTGGTGTGTAGAACCAGGGAAAATACATTTGAGAAAAGAGAAAGTAGGACAAAATAATTGATAAATAATTTGATGTAAAAAAAAAAATACAAAATGAAAATTGTTGATTTTATACAGCCTTGACCTTTGAACTTTAGATCTAAAAAAACAATCAGCTTCTAGCTTTTGATTGGTGAACCAATTATGTTACTCAATATACAAATTATTAAAATTTCAGGCCAATTGGAAGTAAATCGACGATTTTATGCAACATTGACCTTTGACCTTTTGATCTAAAAAAAACAATCCACTCCTACCTTTTGATTAGTGAACCAATTCAGTGACCCGATTTACAATTTCTTTAAATTTCAGATTAATCGGATGAAAATTGATGATTTTGTGTGACACTGACCATTGACCTTTTGACCAAATTATTAATTTGCCTTCTCCATATTCTCATAATAAAGCTTTGATGACAAAACTCAAATGGTAAATTGAAATTTCAGGTCAATTCAATGAAAATTGATGATTTTAGTTGACGCTGGCCTTTACCCTTTTGACCTTTTGACTAAATTATGCATTTGCCTTCTCCATATTATCATAATAAAGCTTTGGTGTAAATTCGACAAACTCAAATGGTAAATTGAAATTACAGGTCAATTGGATGAAAATTGGTGATTTTATGTGACGCTGACCTTTGACCTTTTGACAAAATTATTCATTTGCCTTCTCCGTATTATCATAACTAGCAACGGTACCCGCCCTATGGGCGGGGCTTCAATTGGGAGGCCCAAATGAAAAGGCAAAATATCAGAAATTTAAGGCTTTTTTAAACTTTAAACGATTTATATAAACATCCGTTAAATCATATCACACGCAAATCATCAAAATCTAAGCAATATTTGGAGAATTTCAATAAAAGCCACATCACTGTTCATATCGGTAAATATTATTCCATCGTGTTTGGAAAAACTGGAAAATTGGAAAAAATGGGGGAAAAATTGGAAAAACAATATCGCCTATTTTACTCCAGGGGGTCCCAGGATTACCCACCCAAAATTTCGTTGCAATCGGTTCAGCCGTTTTTGCGGTACCTGGGAATGGACAGATAGACATTTGGTGAATTATAGTAAGATAAAGCTTTCGTGAAAATTTCACGACCATAGCTCAAATGGTAAAAAAGTTACGATCCACAGTAACAAAGATACACAGTTGCCAACTCTACCAACTTTGGTGGTAGTCTACCGCTTTTTGTATAGTTGAACAAACAGCCTACTGATTTTTGCAAAAAATACGCTCATAACGCTCAAAGGTTCTCAATTTTTAGAAAATTACCGCTTTCACAAAGGAATGTCTCATCAAAGTTTTTGATAGATTTTCATGTGACAAGGTTTCTGTTGGCATTTGGGTGATTACCCTCTGCTGCGTGAAAAAATCAACATCTTCTGCCACACAGCCGGCTTTTCTTGGGCTGCATCATCAAAGATTTTGGCCATGGTGAAGACGGTGACCGAGCAAAATCTTCGTGCTAGGTCCCAAGCATCCCAGTGATATGAGGTAAATGCAGTAGATCTACCTAAAGTCTGTGTTGGAGAGCAGGGCTTGGCTAAGTATAAGTCTAGCTTTAAATTTGAGTTTATACTTTTCTCATTACAACATGTTATATAATGTACAGGGTGTTTAATTTTTTTTTTGGACATTTGAACGTTTTGTTGTGGAGAAATTACAAAAGGTAGCAAGCTCAGTGATACATTGATGGAAAGCATACACCATGCCATTTTCAAATCCCTCATTATTTTGCTTTTTCTCTACCTGCTTCAGGACAGCCAGAGTTTGAGGTTTGTTGGCATAAAAAATGCAATGGATTCAAATCCTGGCTGCGGGGCACCTTCATGAGCTATGCCCACGCTGATGACACGATTTCCAAACAGTTGGTAGAGCAAGTCAATGGTGCGGCAGTGTGCAGTCAAATGGTAACCCGCAGTGTGCGGTGGGGCACCGTCATCCATGAACCATGCAAGTCTGAGTTGGTTTGGAGGCAGTGGTTAAGCGAGATCAGCATGGAATCGGCATAAGACCTCATGGTACCACTCACCATTGGCGTCCTCAAACCATTACTGTCCCAGCATACCCCATCTGGCATTTAATGCACAGAATTGAGTGGCCTTGGAGCCCTTGAGAGACATCCCAGACACTTTCTCAAGAGGCTCAGCACCCCAGAAGATGTTGTGACTGTTGATAGCCCCATTTAAATGGAAGTATGCTTCATCACTGAATCACAAGGAGTTGATCTAATTTGGGTACCTTTCCATTCAGTTATTGAACCACATTGTTACTCGTCTTGCCATGTCATTCTGAGTTAGTTTATGCCTTACAGATATGAAGTAGGGGTAGAGCTTGAGTTCAGAAGTGAGAATGCGCCACACAGATGAGGCTGAGATCGCCAGTACACAGGAGCGCCCACAGTGGGATTTCTTCGGACTTTCGATAGCAGAATCTCTCACAAGATCAATGTTCCCTTGGTCCTTGGTAACACTTGGTGGGTGGCCACTGTTTCCTTTATTTTGATTTTTCACAATTCCATGCACTTGGGAGTGTTCCAAAAACTGCTGAATCCTTCCATTGGAAGGTCCATTACAGGTGTGAACATTGTAATACTGACAGTATCTTTGGCGCACCTGCACGTAGGATTTTGTCTCAAGGCACAAAGTCAAGATTTTCACTTTTTGTTCCACTGTGAACACCATAGTTGACATAGGGTCCTACTGACTACTTGTTGGAAATGGCATACAACCACTACCATAACCTGCAAGAGAGAAGGGTACAGCATTATAAATGACAGAATAGCCGGCTGCTCAATAGTCCACTTTTTTGAAACACACTGTTCAGTCCAAAACATTCAGGAGTTACATGTAAAACTGGAACGGCACTTGGTAGAGTGCACACCTCCACTAAGGATGAACACCATACGTTTGTATCCCACTGATAGGCCGGAGGTGGATCCGGCCATGAACCAAAATCCAATCGGCTTGTACTTGTCACCTACCCAACTCATCCATCTCCTTTTGTCACAACTCGTCCGCAGCTATTTGACCTATCCTGTTATATATCGTCTCAATTTTTCTATCTCAATTTCTGGTCCCAATTACAATGAGGAAGAATAACTTGAAAATAACTTAAAAAGTCTCGGAATTGGATCTTCACCAAAATCGAATCGATTCTTCATCCACACCCAACCCATCTCCCAAGTTTTGTCCAAATCCGTGCACAACGTTTTGAGATATTGTGCTATATATCGTTTTTGCCCCTATCTCTCAATGGTGATTGGTGTTGGCTTAGCGGTTAGGGTGCCGGATTGGGGATACCTAGGATCCTGGGTTCGAATACCCATTGATCGCTGAATTAACGCCAGGGGGGTTGACTCAGCCTGTCATCCTTCCGAGGAAAGTGAGTACCAGTTCACTGGTAATTCCCGGTGTGTCGCAAGGGGCGACTAACAGGGTTGGCGGCAGGAAGGGCATCCGGCCATAAAACATTGCTTCAAAAAGGGGGCCACGGTGCCCAAAAAAGGCGGGGAAAAATGGCCTCCAAAGGTGGTTCCTTCTCAATGGTGAAGTATCACTTGAAAAAAATTATTGCACCCGGATCCGGATCCAGATCTTCACAAAAATCCAATCATTTCGTCTTCACCTTTGGTGGTGGTGGTGATTAACAGCTCGAGGAAAGGGCAATACACACTTTGCACAGCTGGAACCCCCACGCGGTGAGGTTCGCATGCATTTAAATTTTAGCTGCTCTCTTATTCCGATCTAAAGCAAGGAGGTGTGTATTTGAGCCACGAGATCGTCCTTTAGTGTTGTAATTACCCCCTGATAAAACGGATTGCACCAAAGTGCGTCCGAATAATTAGATGCAACCACACCGCACCAAAGGGTGTCCGAATAATTAGATGCAACCACACCGCACCAAAGGGTGTCCGGGCCACCTCGCGTCGTAGGAGTTATTTGATTTAAGAAAGTTCACCGATAAAGAAAGTTGAAACATCTTGATAATATACATTACTGTGTGATTGAAATCTGAGTGAGAATAATTCGAATAATTTTTTTAAGTTTCATTTAATGCACTTTAACATGTTCACTACTGACTCTTATAGTGTACACTGTACACCACTCCCATTTGCCAAGCCAAGCATGCATGTGCATATGTTTTATTTTCAAATTTTGCCTTCCTATGAACAGACAGACATGCTCAACTTTTCATCAATGGATAACAAATGAACTGCATGTCTTTCTGTCTATCCGTCCGTCCATTACACTATCTCCTCCTAAACGGTTGTGCAGAAATTCACCAAACTTGGTATTCATGATCAATACATGGCTAGATGGTGCAAGAACAGGATCGGATCACCTTTGGCCCACCCTTTGGGTGATTAATTCCCCAGGAAGTTGAGGCTTTGAGTTCAGATGTTGAAACAGAATCTTTTTTTCTACCTAAAAATTTATATTGGGTCATTCCTGGTGGAACGTTTTGCGATCTTTCAACCTTGTTTTAGGTGAGAAGTGTGGGGAGTTGCGATGGCGCACCATCGACTTCACTCTAGTTTGGGAGTTTATTCTCCCACAGACTCAAATCCGGCACATCCAGTGCTGAAGCTGAGTTTGGAGCTTTTGAAATGAGATTGCTTTTTTCTTTGAGTCGATTGGAATACTTTTTATCTAAATTGGAGAAACTCCAATCACATCACTTCATCGTACATTGACAAGTACATTAACCTTCATTCATAGCGTGAGGGACAAAATTGCGGATCCTTGTAGCGAGGATGTGCCATGTTGATTAGGTGCAACTGATTCACCGAAGTAAATTGGCTGAATTGACTGTGCGATTCCTCCATTGCCTCTTCATTTCCCTTTATGTCCTAATCACTTGGATGAATGACAGTTGAGTTGCAGTCTTGATGAATTGAGCATTCGCAATATGGAGGTAGAGTTTTTGAGGAAAAAAGTCCCATTAGAACTTAATGTCAGGAGCTCAGTGGCTTGACCACTCAATGCAATGGAGAGCATATCAAAAGCCAGGAACTGTTACTTTGATGGTGCTTGGACAGATTATTAGGATAGTTAGTAAACCGTACACTTTAAAAATGGTCAATATTGGTCGTGATCAGATCCAGCAGGAAACATCATCCAACTGCATAGTCAGGTTTACTCTCTACATCTCTCTCCCTCTCTCTTTACAAAGAGTGAGCCTCATGGAAGAGTAAGGTTCAACTGAATGCGAGGTCACATGGCAACAATTTGGCACAATCATCAAGGGAATGAATGAACATGAAAACGCGAGAGGAAAAGAGAGAAAAGAGAGAAAAAGAGAGAAAAAGAGAGAAAAGTGGGGAAGGAGACACTGACACCAGCAAGTGTGAGGGTTGAGTTAGGAAGGGGTAATAAAGGGGCTCAGGATGGGGATGACATGAGATGTCATCTAGTGCACTGCCTGCTTGAAGCCCTGGAGGGAAGAGTGGGAAAGAACAGTCTCTGGAAGGCGGTTCCATTCACTCAACCAAATGGTGAGAGTGGTTTACTAATCGCATGGCAAAGAAGGTGAAGCAAACTGTCTCTGGTTCTCCCTCTTTGTTTGAAGCAGTTCTTTGGCATTTATAAAGCCTCGTTTTCTTTTTGGTGGAAAAAGAGTCTATCCTCCTTTCTGGAGTCATCACTTATAAAGAAACATAACGACGGGTGACAGGATAGCTCAGAGGTAGCCCACACACCTTTAGGCTGTCTAGTCTGCTTTTGATTCCTGATATGCTATCCGAGTGCCTGTCCTAGAGCATTTTGGTTTGAATGATAAAGTCACATGGTGTCTTGCACAAGATTATACCGGTTTGAGCTGGACAAATTCCCAATTATTGATCTAACCTACAGAGGGCACTGCATCAGCAGCATTGCTGCACCTCCAGGAACCACACAACCAGCAGCAAGGTGCTGCACACACAAATTAATCAACGAAAGAAACATTAATGTAGAAGCTAGAGATCTAACATCCCTGTGGCCATACACCATGAAAAAAAAAATTTACTTTCACTTATTACCAAACGACAGTCTTATGATTTTCTATTATTGTTTCCCAAAGTATTTCAACAACTTATTAGCCCATCCCTCGAGCAGACGGGGTTTTGCAATCACTTCTGTGTGTCTGTCTGTCTGGGCCATAACTTTTTGAGTTTTGTCATGAAATTTTCAACAAAGCGTTATTATAATAATGACTAGCCGAAACCCGTGGAACATCCACGGAAGGGAGGATGTGATGTATGGATAGAGTGTACCATTATGGATGGCATAGGGGATTTGCTTGTCCGAGTAAGAGTTAGAAAGAAAGATGAGAATGAAGAGTGCGTTTTTCAACAATGTATTTATTGCAATCTACTTAAATGACAATGCTACGATATACTTTTGAAAAATGAATGGATTCGTAATAGGAATCGGCATAGCACCACTCTGGGATTGTCCACTCAGTGGACGGCTTGCTGTCACCTTCGACTGTCCAATCAGCGGACGGCTTGCTTCGCCTTCACCCAGCAGACGCCAATAAGATGGCGTCGTATGGGCAGTTAATCGGATGCTTTTGGGCCCCAACGTCGGCTAATTCAGATTTTTCGAGTATGGCTGTACGTGATAAACAAAGAGCGCGGTTCGTAGATCGTAAATCCATTAGTGCCGTGGGCATCGGGTCACTGGGTACGGCGTAAAAGGGATAACAAAGTCGAGTCCTTACGCTATTATTATATAGAATACAACATGCATTTTAAGGCCATTTTCCCTGCTAGAGCGGGGGTTAGCCTTGCGGTCCCCATGACAATCTTCTCCATTTTGCCCTATTTTCTGCATCTCTCCTTGTTAACCCCCTTGCCCGCATTTCTTCTTCCACCATCTTTAGCCAAGTCTTTCTCGGTCTTCCCCGTCCTCTACTTCCTTCTACATTCATTTCCATCACTCTTCTCAACCAGTCACTTTCATCCTTCCTCAACACATGACCAAACCATCTCAACCTGATCCTCTTCACAGCATCAATCACAGGCAATATTCCCATCATCTTTCGCAATTCATCATTTGTCTTCCTCTCTCTCAACGATACTCCGCACATCCATCGAACCATTCGCATTTCCACCCTTTCCAGCCTTCGTTGCTGCTCTACGTTCATTACCCTTGTCTCGCTCCCATAAATCATAACACTTCTCACACATGCAGCATACACCTTTCCCTTCAGCTTCAGCGACACTCTCCTCCTCATCAGCACGCCACTCAGTTCCCGAAACTTCTTCCATGCACATCTCACTCGAGCAACCGTTGCCGAGTCTGATCCACCTTCTCCATTCAGCATGTCTCCGAGGTAGCAAAATGTTTTCACACCTTCCAGCTTCACGCCGTCTCCAAGATCCAACTCAACATTTCCTCCATCTGCAGCTCCCTCTGTGCACACCTTACATTTGAATGTAGCTGCCACACTGGTAAATGACCCTCTCAGACCACTACATTTTTGATGAACCCACTCAGCGCACATTGAACATTGAATGGAGTTCACTCCAACACCCTTCCTGCACACAGCACATGGCCACTTCCCAGTTCGTTCCACCTCACCACATGCTTTACCACTTGCCATCACCTTCGTCTTTCCGATATTCACCTTCAGACCTTTTGTCTCCATACATTTCTTCCACTTGTTCATCTTTTCCTTCAGTCCATCCATACTTTCCGCAATCAACACCAGATCATCTGCATACAACAACTCCCACGGTAAACCCTCCTTTACGTTCTGAGCCAGCACCTCCATCACAGCTACAAATAGTAGTGGACTTAGTACCGACCCCTGATGCACTCCCACCTTCACCTCAAACTCACCACTGTTCCCATCCTTCGTCCTTACAGCTGTGCGCGCTCTTTTGTACATTGCCATCACTACTCTGATCAACCATTCCTCCACTCCTAACTTCCTCAATGCCCATGTCAATACGTTGCGTGGAACCCTATCGAATGCTTTCTCCAGATCAACAAACCCCAAAAACAACTTCTGCCTCTTCTCCATGTACTTTTCCTGCAACTGCCTCACAATGAAAAGCGCATCTGTCGTTCCTCTTCCTGGCATAAATCCAAACTGCATTTCGTCGATCTTCCCTTTCTTCCTTATCCTCCTCCCCAACACCCTTTCCAATACCTTCATTCCATGCTCCAATAACTTTATCGCTCGGTAAGAGCCACACTCTAGAGGGTCACCTTTCCTCTTGTATAGAGGGACGAGGGTACTCAGTTCCCAGTCCACTGGAATGCGGCCTTCTTTCACCACCAGATTACAGATCTCTGTCATTCTCTTCACACCCCAACTTCCTGCTGCCTTCAACATATCTCCCACAACTCCCGTCGGCCCTCCCGCTTTTCCACTCTTCATTGCTTTTATCGCTTCCTCAACTTCCTTCTCAGTTATCTTCTCTGCCGGTCCTAAAACTGGGTTACTCTCTATGTTGCCATCCCATTCATTCTCTGTATTCAACAGCATTTCCATATATCTTTTCCATCTTCCTTTAATTCCATCTGGGTCGACAACGATTTGTCCCACTTCATCCTTCAAGCAACTCACCCCCATCACATCACACCTCTCTTTCGCTATGTGCTTTGCAATCCTGAATACTGCTTTCTGACCCTCTTCCGAATCCAAGCGTTCTCCGAACATTTTCCTACATGCCTCCTGCGCCTTTGCTGCCTCTTTCTTTGCAGCCTTCCTGGCTGCCTTATAACTTTCATGCTCTGCTGTTTCTGCTCCCGTACCCTTCGCCTTCTGCCACTCCTTGAACTTCTTCCTCTTTTCGTCAATCCTCTTTCCAACTTCATCATCCCACCACCATGTTTCCGAGGGCCTCAGTGGTCCTTTTGTCCATCCACATACCTCACCAACGGCTCCCAACAGACTAGCTTTCATTGACATCCAACCACTATCAAGCTCAACCACATCATCCTCTACCCTACTGAGCCTCTCTTTTAATGCCTCCCTTACTGTCACCTCTTTCAACCTCCACACCTTCATTCTTGGTTGGTACTTCACCCGCCGAGCTCTCCTCGCACCTTTCACCCTTATGTCGCAGACAACCAAGTGGTGCTGTGAAACAGCCTCCTCCCCCGGGATCACCTTTGTGTCCCGGAGGTGCCCCCTATCTCGCCTACGCACCATCAGGTAGTCAACGGTTGTCGTCGACCCACCTGACGTGTATGTAACAAGCTTATTATCCTCTTTCTGGAACTGAGTATTACAAATCAACAAATCAGCTCCATCAGCAAACTCCAAAATCCTTTCACCTTCTCCATTTCTCACACCATATCCGTAACCCCCATGAACTCCCTCAAAACCATCCATACTCCTTCCCACATGTCCATTCAGGTCTCCTCCCACCACAACAACATCCTCATCTTTCACGTTTTCCATCAGCTTCTCTATCGCACACCAGAACTTGTCCTTCTCTTCATTGCTTCGACAAACCTGCGGAGCATATCCCGAGATGATGTTCACCAAGAGCTTTCCAATCATCATTTTCACCATCATCAACCTATCACTCACTCTAGTCACACTCACCACACTGTCTACAAACTCCTCAGAAAACAGGACACCAACACCATTCACGCCCTCCGGGCACCCTTGCCACACAAACTTGTATTTCTGTCCCGCCTACCCTTCACCATTCTCACACCACTTCCCTTCCATCTCGTCTCTTGCACACAACATATGTCCACTCTTCTTCTGACCAATACTTTTCACCACTTCTCCTGATCTCCCTGTCATTGTCCCTACATTCCATGTCCCAAACCTCAGAAACCGATCTCCACTTCGGGCTGCACCCTGCCCATATGTAGTTGTAATTGTCATGGTTCTCTTTTTGAGGCAATGTTTTTATGGCCGGATGCCCTTCCTGACGCCAACCCTCTTAGTCGTCTCTTACGACACGCAGGGATATGGTGTACCTATTCTGACCAGGGTACACACTGGGAAACGTTTAAAACATGGAATTTCGGGGGGGGGGGGGGCGGCGCCAGCATCACGGCTGCGGTTTAAACATATCCCAACAATATCCAAACAGAAGCATGAAAACCATGAAAAACAATCTGGGAAAAGTCTCCAAGCAAGAACATGGATTTGAGAAAGAAGGAGCAGAGGCGGAAGAAAAACGAGATACAGGGGGCGGGGTACAAGTCGAGACGAGGAGGAGAGCGAACAAACGTGTCCGGGAGGAGAGAAAGAATCAATATAGAATTCTTTGTCTCGGGAGGTGAGGTGAGAGGGAGAAAATAAAATAAAAGAAACAAGCAATACAGGCAAGGAAAGAACCCAAATCGACAAAACACCAACGGGGGGAGGGAAGCCCCAAGTTACCAGGCCGCGCACGAGGTGCGACCCAGAAAACGATTAACTACACACAAGTTTGTACGAATTACAAACCAATACCAACCAGAAACACACAATAACACGTACACAGCAAAATAACCAGTGGAAATTTGACAAAGACAAGAATGGGAAAACACTTAAACTTAAATAGAATGGAGAAGACAAATGACTAATTTTGTCAAAAGGTTAAAGGTCAGCATCACATACAGTATAGTCAACAATTTTCATCCAATTGACCTGAAATTTAAATTTGCCATTTGAGTTTTGTCATCAAATTTTCAACAAAGCTTTATTATAAGAATTTAAATAAGGCAAATTAATAATTTGGTCAAAAGGTCAAAGGTCAGCATCACATGAAATCGTCAATTTTCATCCCATTGACATGAAATTTTAAGAATGTGCATATTGGGGCACTTAATTGTTTCATCTATCAAAAGTTACAAGCCGATTATTTTTTTAAATCAAAAGGTCAAAGGCCAAAGTTGCATAACATTGCCAATTTCACCCGATTGACCTGAAATTTAAAGTTTTTTTTTTTTTTTTGTATACAGAATCGAGGCTCGTGAAAGAGCTAACATTTATTTCACAAACAAATCAAACAGACAAACAAAATATATAAAAAGAGGGAGCGGTAGACAAGATGGGGAGAGAAGGGGAAGCACACAAACACAACATTTGAGAGCAGGGACATCGGGAGATGTGTGGGAGGGAGAGGGCTTGGGGGGGAGGAGGCGTGGGAAGGGGAGGGGGGGGGGGGGGGTGGGAGAAGTATAAAACACAAGGACACCAAGGACTTCCAGGAAAGAAGTTGGTATTTCAAAAAAGTGGATTTGGGGTGAAATTAGCGGGGGTAGAAAAGATCAAGGTTTTGGATGGGGGAAGATAAGAGATGGTGGTGAACAGCTGTTTTAAAGACCTGGAGGGAGGAGTGGGATTGAAGAGAGTGAGGGAGTTTGTTCCAGAGGCGGGAGAAAAGAGGAATGAAGGAGTGAAGGTGAGCAGAGTCTTGATTTTGGCAGATTTTCAATCAATTATTATTATTTTAAAACAGTTTTTGTCATGTTTATCAAAAGAAAGAAGACGACGTCTGAATACAAACGGATGCGGATGGGCTTGGCATTTTCAGATGCATTCCAGTTGTGGATGCTTTCATTCACTGTGCTTTCGACACTTTTCTATATTTCTTCAATGAACTTGCATGCAACAGTTCTTGTTGCACTTTCATGTAACAATGATGCACAAAATTTTTCATTTTCATCTTGCCTCCATGCCAAAGGTACATTAGGAGATAATGTCCTTCCTCCTTTCTAACATCACCCTCATTTGCAAAGAAACATGTTTTTGGCTAAGATCAAAGCTCAGAGATAGCCTACCCCCCTCTCGGCCCAGCGAGCATGGTTAAAGGTCAGCCGCCGTCGCATGGTGCTCACGTACATGTGATAACTTTCCCCCCAGGTCCCCTCCATGGTCACTTCCATTGCGAGTGGGTGTTTCAAGTTACATACAAATGTGCAGAAAGTGATCTCCCTAACTACAGACCCATCAGCTTATTTTCAATCATCAGCAAGGTCATGGATTCCATCAATGCAGTTGATATGAATCCTTCCTTTTCTCCAACAACCTCATCTCAGATCACCAATTTGATTTCAGAACAGGTCACTCCACCTTGGACATGCTGCTTCTACTCACCCAACAATGACTGGAGGACCTCAGTAGATGTATACGGTAGGTTCCAGACCAGCCCAACCCCAGACCACCCTTCCCACCCTCCCCACATTCTCCACATCCCCCCCTACCCCCAAACCGAAACTGCCTCAACTCAAAAACAGGAAGTGACTCGTCACAAACCGGAAGTGACCAATTAATTATTTATTTTTCAGATTTTCACAATTTTCTCAAATTTTCTAAATTTTCACAAAAATAACTATTGAATTTTTTATTTAACAGGATGAGAATTATAAAATACAAATTAATAACTTAAATGAAAAAATAGATATTATTAACATAGATAATGAAATAATTAATAACATGGAATTTGATGTACTTCATGGGAAATTAAATAGGACAAAAGATTTAATTGTAACATAATGAAACATCAGTTGATATTAAAACAATTATTGCAAATATTGAACAAACATTACAGAATATTAATCAGGATAAAATGTTTTACATTGTAAGGACAGGATTATTGATACATGAATATAAATCAATTTTATCTAAACCATTATCACCGTTGAATACACATAATCCGATCTTTAAAAAGAAAGTATCTATTATAAATGCGTTTTTAAATATTGTTAAAGAAATAATAAGTTCAAAATTATGGAATATATCCGTTTTATTTGTCACCTGTCGCACCGCGGAGCGAAAGGGGGACTATGGTTTTCCCCTCCGTCCGTGTGTCCGTCCGTCTGTGCGTGCGGGCGTGCGGGCATGCGTGCGTGCGTAAGCGAAGGACCGCATTCGAATTTAGTGTGTGGGTGCAACCCACGTCAAAATCCAAGATGGCCGCCGCCATGTATGTCTGATGCCATGTATGTCTGAACCTTGTGAGCGGAATATCTTGAAAAATAAGCGAAGTACCTACTTCTAATTTGGTGTGTGGGTGTATCTAGGCATACGGAAGAACCCTATTGAAAATTGGGTCGCCATGTCAAAATCCAAGATGGCCACCGCCATGTATGTCTGAACCTTGTGAGCTGAATATCTTGAAAAATAAGGGAAGTACCAACTTCTAATCTGGTGTGTGGGTGTATCAAGGCACAAGGAAGAAAGCTCTTGAAAATTGGGTCGCCACGTCAAAATCCAAGATGGCCGCCACCATATATATTTCGGAACCTTGTGAGCGAAATATCTTGAAAAATAAGAGACATGCCAACTTCTAATCTGGTGTGTGGGTGTATCTAGACATAAGGAAGAACCCTCTTGAAAATTGGGTCCCCACATCAAAATCCAAGATGGCCGCCGCCATTTATGTCTGAACCTTGTGAGCTGAATATCTTGAAAAATAAGCGACGTACCAACTTCTAATCTGGTGTGTGGGTGTATCTAGGCACAAGGAAGAAAGCTGTTGAAAATTGGGTTGCCACGTCAAAATCCAAGATGGCCACCTCCATGTATGTCTGAAACTTGTGAGCGAAATATCATATCATAGTTTGTTTTCTGCGTTTTCCACTTTGTCAACTCACATCACTTCCCCGATGGGGGACCTAGGCATAACGCTTGTATGAAATTAAAACTATCGCCAATATGACTCCACCTTGATATGGAGTCATATTGGAGTCATATTGTCATATTGACTCCACCTTGATATGGAGTGGTTCTGTCGTCATGTCTTATGAACAATAACAATACATTAAAGTTTCTTAGTTTGACCTTTGACCTTCATTTTGACCTTGACATTGACCCCGTATCCAAAAACTAACTCCAGAAATGGACTCCCCATATTCTAAAACCCCTAGAAAGAGGTATTACACGATCCTCTAGGTCATCGAGATCAAAAGTTGAAAATTGGCCAACATCCAAGATAGCGGCGGCCGCCATCTTGAATTCTGAGAAATGCTCACGTTGCACAAGTAGCAACCAAGCTAATTTGACTCTCCTAACTATATAGAACACATTTCCGTGAAAAAAGTTCGCAGTAGTTAACATTGCAGGGTCTCATAAAGGACATATAAGGGCGGCAACTAGACTGAGAGGAGCTTTTCTGCTCATCTTATATCAAAAAAACACATAAAGTTATTGGGATACACGATTAAGGACTGTGATGGGGCATTTAATGGACATATTATAAAAAAGGATTTTTAATTTACCACCCGCAGAACCAAAATCAATAGCTGAGGCGGTTGAAACAATCAAACCCGCCGTTGAAAGCTATGTAAAGAATGTTTTGGATGAGATTAAACACCTTAAATTTTATATGGGAGTAAAAATGGAATTGAAAAAACCAAATACTGAAATAGGGGAGCTTATTGTAAAACGTTATATGAGAACAAAACCTTACTTTTTATCCCATCACTCCAGGCGTTCTTATTAACCAACGTTTTTGATAAACTTATAGAACAAGAAGAACAGGTGGATCATTCGCTTGTGGGTAGTGGATTTACTATTACTAGAATACTTTTCATCGATATACATGTTCTAAAATCAAACCCCCTAAAAGCTTCTTCTTAAATTGAATTGCCGAAAAATAGAATGCTTAAAAAGGCAATTATTAATATTCAAAATAAAGATCATAAATGTTTTCTATGGTCTGTTCTTGCATGCTTACATCCCGCTGAACATCATGTTCAAAGGGTATCACACTATGAGAAATATGACAATGAGTTAAATTTTACTGGTTTACCATTTCCAATGTCCATGAAAGATATTCCTAAATTTGAGAAATGAATAATCTATCTATTAATGTTTATGGTTTAACGGATAAAAACAATGTTCAGAATTTGTACATTTCTGATAACAATAAAAATGATGAAACTCATATTGACCTTCTATATTTTAATTTGGAAGAAAATTCACATTATGCTTCCATCAAAAATTTATCAAGATTAGTTTCTTCACAAATAAACAAACACGAGGCAAAAAAATACATCTGTAAGCGATGTCTCAACTTCTTTAATAGTCAAGAAAGATTAGACAAACACTTACAATACTGTGTTATACATAAAGCCACTGTAATTAATATGCCGGCAGAAGGTTCAAACATATCGTTCAAAGATTTCGATAAAACTATAAAACACCCCTTCGTGATATATGCTGACTTTGAATGTATTCTTGAAAAGATAAACGACACTTCTTCAAAACCAAACGAAACATCCACGAATAAATATCAAAAACATACTCCTTGTGGGTTTTGTTATTACAGACATGGCATTTAATATGGAATCTTTTTTTTGTGGGGGTGAATTTACTTTTCAAGATGACTTAGAACCAAAAGTTCATTGGAATTATGTTGAAATTATTCTAGATTTTGTTAATGTGACCTTTAAAAGAAACAAAAACCACAATTGACATTTCGAAACAAATAAATTGATCCTTGAAAGTGATGTAAACTGATATCGAACTCAATTCACGGACAGTACTGTGTTAAACTTCTGTACGTTTTCCAGAAGTATCTCTTTATTTTGCACATTAGCCAAAAAAAATTTCTACAAAAACAAATGCTAAATTATGACTGGGATTACGGACAGTAAAATTACAGTTCAGTACTTCGTGTAACCCCCACGAGCATTCAGGAGAGCACGTACACGTCGAGGCATGCTGTTCATGAGATTTGCCAAGGTTTGGACAGGAATCGCTTGCCATGCAGTGACAATAGTCTGCTGCAATTCACGCACAGAGGTAGGCTGCTGGTCCGAGTTGTCGATTTGACGCGTTAATTCTGCCCACAAGTTCTCTATCGGATTCATATCCGGGGACATGGCAGGCCACCCCATATGCTCTACACCACGGTCAGCAAGAAAGTGTTGGATCATGCGAGCACGATGAGGCCGTGCATTGTCATCTTAGAAGACAAAGTTTCCTCGAAAGGCTGCACGAGCAAATGGAAGCAATGTTTCTTCCAGAATGACCCTGTACTTGAACTGGTTCAGGTTTCCATTCAGAACAACCAGGTCAGATTTCCCCCCTGCATGAAAAGCAGCCCAAACGGTCACCCCACTACCTCCAGCTTGGACTCTTGGCACTATACAATCTTCGTTGTGGGCTTCATGCACTTGTCTGCACACTCGGACGCGGCCATCTTGACGATAGGCCAGAAATCTAGACTCGTCACTGAAGGTCACGTGATTCCAGTGTCCTGGCTGCCATTGACGGTGCTCTCTGGCCCACTGCAATCGGCGCTGGCTGTGTTGTCTGGTCAGGCGTGGCTTTCTCAGGGGACGCCTGGCACGATAGCCTGCTTGAACCAGTCGTTGGTTGACTAGCCTTCTGGATACAGGCACATTTGTCAGTTGCTGCCACTCAGCCCTAAGCCGATTAGCTGACTTGGTACGGCCATTGCAGACTAACCGGTGCAGCTGGCGATCATCTCTCCTTGTGGTTCTGCGTGGACGTCCTGGCCTCGGTATTGGAGTAGGGAAACCCCTCTGAGCATTTCGTTTCAGGATCTTTGACACCTGACCTTGAGTGATGCCATCCTGCCGAACAATAGCACGCTGTTTCATGCCAGAATTAAGTAAAGCCACCACTCCATGACAAACAGCATTGTCAAGTTGACGGACCTTCTCCAGGGGAAGCGGCAATAACTTTTGTGGACGTGAAGCAGTTGTTTTCCACTAATACAGAACGCAACAACCCTTATATACCCGATTGTGAAGCAAATCGTCAAATGTACCTGTCCTTACATTTTGTCACGCCACCTGTGATATAATCCTGTTATTGCCTTCTTGCTGCAAAAGACAATCAGTGACATGGTTCTTTCAACAAAGACATCACCGAAGGGTAAAAGAAACTCACCAAATTGATATACTGAATTCAGAAAGTAAACCCAAGTCAAGAAAAAAATATATATTCCATATTAAATGCCAAGTCTGTATATAAAATCATCCGTTGGCGACAAATACAACAAACAAGAATTTTATAGAGGAGAAGATATGGCTTCTGAGTTTATAAAACGATTAGAAGCGGACTGTGTACGCTTAAGAAAGATATGAGATTAACCAATAAACCGATGAACCCCCTAACAAAAGCAGAAGAAACAGAATTTAAACAGCTAAATAGCATCTGTCATATCTGTGGGAAGAAAATTGATGGGAAGGAAAATACTGGAGGAACCAAAGGTTAGAGACCATTGCCATCTCACTGGGCAATATAGGGGCCTGGCCCATAATGAATGTAATCTTAATTATAAAACGGCCAATTCATTCTGGTCTTTCTTCACAACAACGCCCATTATGATCCACATCTATTTATTAATACACTTTCAAAAACATATGGGAGTATTTCAGCAATTCCTACCACAGATCAGGACTACATCTCTTTCACAAAAACAATACGTACAAAAATAGGATTTAACAAAGAAAAAGGTAAAGGTATATATGATATGACCCACATCAGGTTTCTTGACTCATTTAAATTTATGGCAAGTCCATTATCTACCTTGGCATCAAATGCTAAAAACTTTCCGTGTCTTTCAGAGTAAATATCAGATAAATAAGAAATTGAACTCTTATCACAAAAGGGAATATACCCGTATGATTACATGGATTCATTTGAAAGATTTCAAGAAACACAACTTCCCCCGAAAGAATGTTTCTATAACAAGTTAAATAAATGTCATATAACTGAACTGATAAAGAATATACTCAAGCATAAAATATTTGGAAAACGTTTAACAAAGAACCTTGGCGAGTATCATGATTTGTATCTTAAAACCGACGTCTTACTACTCGCCGACGTCTTTGAAACCTTTAGAACAGTTTGTCATAATAAACAGTCATATGGGCTAGATCCCGTCCACTACTACACAGCTCCCGGATTAGCTTGGAGTGCCTTGCTAAAAATGACGAAACAGAAGCTGGATTTAATCCGTGATGTAGATATGCTTTTGGTGATAGAAGAGGCTAAAAGAGGAGGAATATCACAAGTCTATTCTAAGAGATATGCTAAAGCTAACAATAAGTATCTTCCTAATTATGATGATACGAAAGATAGTTCTTACCTGATGTATTACAATGCTAATAATTTGTATGGATGGGCTATGTCTCAACCTCTACCTTATGGAGGACTCAAATGGGTTGAAGAGAAAGATTACGAAAAGGTTTTACAAAACATCGTTACATCCTCGCAAAAATAATTGGATGATTCGGAAGTTGGATATATTTTTGAGGTGATTTGAAATATCTCCATAACAAACACGACGACCTATAATATGCCCCCACCAAAGAATGTCCAAAAGAAGAGTGGTTAAGCGATTATCAACAATCATTTAATACAAAAGGTAAATCAACAGAAAAATTACTTACTACATTATATAATAAAGGAAATTATGTTTTACACCAAAGGAACTTGAGACAATATTTATCAGCAGGGTTAAGAGTGAAGAAGATTCATAGAGTTTTAAAGTTTAACCAAAGTCATTGGTCGAAGGAGTATATTGATTTTAATACAAAGAGAAGAACAGAGGCAAAGACAGATTTTGAGAAGGACTTTTATAAATTGATGAATAATGCATTTGGAAAGACGATGGAAAATGTTAGGAATAGACAAAACAAAAGACTTGCTACATCTTGGAAACAAGCAACAAAATTAATTAATAGACCCAGTTTTCAAAGAGCAGAGGTGTTTTCAGAAAACTTTTGTGCTCTCCATTTGGTTAAAGAAAGTATTGAAATGGACAAACCTATTTATATTGGAACATCAATTCTTGATTTATCAAAGTCATTAATGTATGCTTACTTTTACAATAACTTAAGGAAGAAATATCAAAATGATGTTAATCTACTTTACATGGATACAGATAGTTTTGTTTTGAAAATTGATACAGAAGATGTTTATTCAGATATGATTGATGATACTGATATATATGATACAAGTAATTATAAGACGCGTGATAAGTTGTTTTCTTCAAATAATAAAAAGGTCATTGGAAAGTTTAAGGATGAATTGGTGGGGAAGGTAAATAGTGAATTTGTGGGATTGAGGTCCAAGGCTTATGCTTATAAATATATTGATAATAATATTGAAAAGAGTGATAAAAAGTTGAAAGGATTAAAGAAAAATGTTATTAAAGAAACAATAAACGTTGAAAATTATTATAATTGTTTAACTTTCAAGAAAGAAGAGTTTAGAAAAATGAATACGATAAGAAGTTATAAACATCAATTATATTCAGAGGAGGTGAATAAGAAAGCTCTTGGAGCTTTTGATGATAAGAGGTTTATTTTAGAAAATGGAATTGATCGTGTCCCTTATGGTTATAAGTGTTAAGATATATATAAGTGATGAGATAAAAAAGGGGGGGGGGGGGTAGGGATTTTAGCGGGCGACCGCCGCCTTTTTTACTAACATATAAATGATAGAACCAAGCAATAACCAAACCAAAGAGTGGAGAAAACAACAACCTTGGTATTTAATGGTATATCATGAATGTGAGAAATATCAAATAAGTCTTCCTGAAGAAATAATGGGGGTAAAAGTAGACAAAACAAATAAGCGAATAAATTTAAATACGAATAAGTTTGAGGCTCTGGGAGGTAATACCCTGGAGTGGTCAGAAAACTTTGATGGTTCCCAAGAGATTGGGGGAAAAATAATTTACTATAATCTCAAAATGGTATGTGGCACTGGGGGATTTCAGACAAGGTCATTAAGAGAAGTCTATCATTTCATATCAGCTCAACGGCGATACCTAAACCAAGAGTTAAATTCCAATACCATATTTATCAATATTTTAGATTGTGATTGTTCTTTTAAGAGAATTAAGCTATGACCTAAAAATGAAGCACAAATATTCGTTGGGTCTCTGTATGAGTATAATGAAAAATGGGGAGAGTTAATAATCTAAATGCAGACCATTGACTTCAATGTGTTTTAGTAGTAGGTAAATGGGCTGAGTAGAAAGACAAAAAAAGGGCGATTTAGTGCGTTTCAATGTGATTTCCCCATTCACTTACATGTTAAATGGAGTGTGTCCCAGAACCAACATTTATCCTCCACTGATGTGTTAGTTTGGCGGATGTGTTAGTTTGGCGGATGTGTTAGTTTGGCGGATGTGTTAGTTTGGCGGATGTGTTAGTTTGGCGGATGTGTTAGTTTGGCGGATGTGTTAGTTTGGCAGATGTCTTAGTTTGGCCGATGTGTTAGTTTGGCGGATGTGTTACTTTGGCGGATGTGTTAGTTTGGCGGATGTGTTAGTTTGGCGGATGTGTTAGTTTGGCGGATGTGTTAGTTTGGCGGATGTGTTAGTTTGGCGGATGTGTTAGTTTGGCGGATGTGTTAGTTTGGCGGATGTGTTAGTTTGGCGGATGTGTTAGTTTGGCGGATGTGTTAGTTTGGCGGATGTGTTAGTTTGGCGGATGTGTTAGTTTGGCGGATGTGTTAGTTTGGCGGATGTGTTAGTTTGGCGGATGTGTTAGTTTGGCGCATGTGTTAGTTTGGCGCATGTGTTAGTTTGGCGGATGACTTTGTTTGGCGCATATGTTTGTTTCGCGGATGTGTTAGTTTGGCGGATGTGTTTGTTTGGCGGATGTCTTAGTTTGGTGGATGTCTTAGTTTGGTGGATGTGTTTGTTTGGCGGATGTGTTGGTTTGGCAGATGTGTTGGTTTGGCAGATGTCTTCGTTTGGCGGATGTCTAAGTTTGGCGGATGTCTAAGTTTGGCGGATGTCTTAGCTTGGCGCATGTGTTTGTTTGGCAGATGTGTTCGTTTGGCGGATGTCTTAGTTTGTCGCACGAGTTTGTATGGCACATGTGTTTGTTCGGCGGATGTGTTAGTTTGGCGGATGTCTTAGTTTGGTGCATGTGTTTGTTTGGGGGATGTGTTAGTTTGGCAGATGTCTTTGTTTGACACATGTGTTTTGTTGGCAGATGTGTTAGTTTGGCGGATGTCTTAGTTTGGCACATGTGTTTGTTTGGCGGATGTGTTAGTTTGGCGCATGTGTTTGATTGGCGGATGTCTTAGTTTGGTGGATGTCTTAGTTTGGCGAATGTCTTAGTTTGGCGAATGTCTTAGTTTGGCGAATGTCTTAGTTTGGCGAATGTCTTAGTTTGGCGGATGTGTTAGTTTGGCAGATGTGTTAGTTTGGTGGATGTCTTAGTTTGGGGGATGTGTTAGTTTGGCGGATGGCTTAGTTTGGCGGATGTTTTTGTTTGGCGGATGTGTTAGTTTGGCGGATGTCTTAGTTTGGCGCATGTGTTTGTTTGGCGGATGGCTAAGTTTGGCTGATGTCTTAGTTTGGCACATGTGTTTGTTTGGCGGATGTCTTAGTTTGGCAGATGTCTTAGTTTGGCGCATGTGTTTATTTGGCGGACGTGTTAGTTTGGCGGATGTGTTAGTTTGGCGGATGTCTTAGTTTGTCGCACGTGTTTGTTTGGCGCATGTGTTTGTTTGGCGGATGTGTTAGTTTGGCGGATGTCTTAGTTTGGTGTGTGTGTTTGTTTGGCGGATGTGTTAGTTTGGCGCATGTGTTTGTTTGGCGATGTGTTTGTTTGGCGGATGTGTTAGTTTGGCGAATGTTTTTGTTTGGCGGGTGTGTTAGTTTGGCGGATGTCTTTGTTTGACACATGTGTTTGTTTGGCAGATGTGTTAGTTTGGTGGATGTGTTAGTTTGGCGAATGTGTTTGTTTGTTGGATGTGTTAGTTTGGCAGATGTCTTAGTTTCGCACTTGTGTTTGTTTGGCGGATGTCTTAGTTTGGCAGATGTGTTCGTTTGGCAGATGTCTTAGTTAGGCGGATGTCTTAGTTCGACGGATGTCTTAGTATGGCGCACGTGTTTGTTTGGCGGATGTGTTTGTTTGGCGGATGTGTTAGTTTGGCGGATGTCTTTGTTTGACACATGTGTTTGTTTGGCAGATGTGTTAGTTTGGCAGATGTGTTAGTTTGGCGGATGTGTTTGTTTGGCGGATGTCTTAGTTTGGCGGATGTCTTAGTTTTGGCGGATGTCTTAGTTTGGCGCACGTGTTTGTTTGGCAGATGTGTTTGTTGGGCGGATGTCTTAGTTTGGGGCATGTGTTTGTTTGGCGGATGTGTTAGTTTGGCGGATGTCTTAGTTTGGCGCATGTGTTTGTTTGGCGGATGTGTTAGTTTGGCGGATGTCTTAGTTTGGCGCATGTGTTAGTTTGGCGGATGTCTTTGTTTGGCGCATGTGTTTCTTTGGCGTATGTGTTGGTTTGGCGGATGTCTTAGTTTGGCGTATGTGTTTGTTTCGCGGATGTCTTAGTTTGGCAGATGTCTTAGTTTGGCGCATGTGTTTATTTGGCAGATGTGTTAGTTTGGCAGATGTCTTAGTTTGTCGCACGTGTTTGTTTGGCGCATGTGTTTGTTTGGCGGATGTGTTGGTTTGGCGGATGTCTTAGTTTGGTGCATGTGTTTGTTTGGCGCATGTGTTTGTTTGGCGGATGTGTTTGTTTGGCGGATGTCTTTGTTTGACACATGTGTTTGTTTGGCAGATGTGTTAGTTTGGTGGATGTCTTAGTTTGGCGCATGTGTTTGTTTGGCGGATGTGCTAGTTTGGCACATGTGTTTATTTGGCGGATGTCTTAGTTTGGCGGATGTCTTAGTTTGGCGAATGTCTTAGTTTGGCGAATGTCTTAGTTTGGCGGATGTGTTAGTTTGGCGGATGTGTTAGTTTGGCGAATGTCTTAGTTTGGCGAATGTCTTAGTTTGGCGAATGTCTTAGTTTGGCGGATGTGTTAGTTTGGCGGATGTGTTAGTTTGGCGGATGTGTTAGTTTGGCGGATGTGTTAGTTTGGCGGATGTCTTAGTTTGGCGCATGTGTTAGTTTGGCGGATGTCTTTGTTTGGCGCGTGTGTTTCTTTGGCGTATGTGTTGGTTTGGCGGATGTCTTAGTTTGGCGTATGTGTTTGTTTCGCGGATGTCTTAGTTTGGCAGATGTCTTAGTTTGGCGCATGTGTTTATTTGGCAGATGTGTTAGTTTGGCAGATGTCTTCGTTTGTCGCACGTTTGTTTGGCGCATGTGTTTGTTTCGCGGATGTGTTGGTTTGGCGGATATCTTAGTTTGGTGCATGTGTTTGTTTGGCGCATGTGTTTGTTTGGCGGATGTGTTTGTTTGGCGGATGTCTTTGTTTGACACATGTGTTTGTTTGGCAGATGTGTTAGTTTGGCGGATGTCTTAGTTTGGCGCATGTGTTTGTTTGGCGGATGTGCTAGTTTGGCACATGTGTTTGTTTGGCGGATGTCTTAGTTTGGCGGATGTCTTAGTTTGGCGAATGTCTTAGTTTGGCGAATGTCTTAGTTTGGCGGATGTGTTAGTTTGGCGCATGTGTTTGTTTGGCGGATGTCTTAGTTTGGCGGATGTCTTAGTTTGGCGGATGTCTTAGTTTGGCGCATGTGTTTGTTTGGCGGATGTGTTAGTTTGGCGGCTGTCTTAGTTTGGCGCATGTGTTAGTTTGGTGGATGTCTTAGTTTGGCACGTGTGTTTGTTTGGCGGATGTCTTAGTTTGGCGGATGCCTTAGTTTGGCGAATGTTTTTGTTTGGCGGGTGTGTTAGTTTGGCGGATGTCTTTGTTTGACACATGTGTTTGTTTGGCAGATGTGTTAGTTTGGCGGATGTGTTAGTTTGGCGCATGTGTTAGTTTGGTGGATGTCTTAGTTTGGCGCGTGTGTTTGTTTGGCGGATGTCTTAGTTTGGCGGATGCCTTAGTTTGGTCGAATGTTTTTGTTTGGCGGGTGTGTTAGTTTGGCGGATGTCTTTGTTTGACACATGTGTTTGTTTGGCAGATGTGTTAGTTTGGCGGATGTCTTAGTTTGGCGCATGTGTTTGTTTGGCGGATGTGTTAGTTTGGCACATGTGTTTGTTTGGCGGATGTCTTAGTTTGGCGAATGTCTTAATTTGGCACAAGTGTTTGTTTGGCAGATGTGTCAGTTTGGCGGATGTCTTAGTTTGGCGCATGTGTTTGTTTGGCGATGTGTTACTGTGTTAGTTTGGCGGATGTGTTAGTTTGGTGGATGTCTTAGTTTGTCTAAGACTTTATTAGACACCATTTGGCGGATAAGTAATTTTTAGACACCATTCCATCTTCCCAACACCAAATCTGATTGTATTCCCTGACTTTGTATAGATATATGATTGTCTTGACTCTTTGTCATACAAACCATCGCTATGCTACCATATAAGTTTTTACTTCCTAACTCATGTATTAGCTGACCACTAATTGTGTTTCCACATGCCACATTTTGGTCACCAAGGGGGTAATATTCTTCTTTATGGGACCAAATAAAATCTTGTAGGTCTGCCAAATTTATTGAAAAGAACCAATTATACCCTAACTCAGGCATATCTTACCCCCATTTATCAATTACCATATTAACAATATCCCCCTCTATATAAAGTTTGATTGTAAGTGGTACGTTAAATTTAATACGAAAAGGTGTATGGTTTGGAGAGCCGGGTGTTGTGACTGTAAATTCTACTTGTTTGTCATAACGCGCCGTTTTCTCTTGGGATATACAGTCACGTGAAAAAGTAAGTACACCCCATGTAAAGTTTTGACTTTTTCAACATATTTCAACATACAGCTATTTGATCTTCATTTCAACAATATTGATAGATAAAGGTGATATAATATAACAAATATCATGAAACATTTACATTTTGTAGTCCATTGTATAATTTAAATAAACATAAATGCAAATTTCGCATGTGGAAAAAGTAAGTACACCCTTGGCTCTAATAGGTGGTATTGACCCCTTTGGCAGAAACAACATCAAGTAGGCGTTTCTTATAACTGTCTACCAGTCTCTGACATCGACTGAGATAAATTTTTGCCCACTCCTCCATGCAGAATTCTTTCAGCTGTGCGATGTTTGAGTGGTTTCTTGCATGCACAGCTCATTTCAAATCCCCCCACAACATCTCAATGGGATTTAGATCCGGGCTTTGACTTGGCTATTCCAGAACCCTCCATTTCTTTCTTTTCAGCCATTCCTTGGTGGATTTACTGGTATGTTTAGGGTCATTGTCATGTTGCAAGGTCCACCTTCGGTTGAACTTCAACTTTCCAACAGATGGCCTCACATTATCCTCAAGCACCCTCTGGTACAATGAAGAATTCATAGTGGATTTTATGATGGTGAGCTGCCCAGGCCCTGATGCAGCAAAGCTGCCCCAAACCATAATATTTTCACCACCATGCTTTACAGTTGGTATCAGGTTCTTGTGGTCAAATGCTGTCTTTGGTTTTCGCCAAACATGTCTTCTGGTACTGTGGCCAAATAGCTCTACCTTTGACTCATCTGTCCGGGGCACGTTGTTCCAGAAGTGCTGGTCTTTGCCTCGGTGTTCATTGGCAAACTTTAGTCTTGCCCTGATGTTCTTTCTGGACAGCAAAGGTTTCCTCTTGGCTCACCTCCCATGTAGATAAAATTCGTGCAGCCTCTTTCTAATAGTAGACTTGTGCACTTTGACATCAACAGTGGCAAGAGCTAACTGTAGGTCCCGTGATGACATTCTGGGGGTTCTTAGAGACTTCTTTCAGCATCTTGCGGTCTGCTCTCGGGCTGAACTTGCTGGAGCAGCCTGGCCTGAACAAGTTGACAGTTGTTTGGAATCTTCTCCACTTGTAGATGATCTTCCGGACAGTCGAATGATTGATTTCAAAATGTTTGGAGATCTTTTTAAATCACTTCCCAGACTCCTAGGCATCTATAACCTTCTTTCTGAAGGCCTCAGAGAGCTCTTTTGATCTAGGCATGGTGATGCCGCACACTTCAACAACAAAGAGCAAACCAAACGAAATGTCTGAGGTTTAAATAAGACAGGTTCCTCCAAAGCCTCTCTAACGATGTTCTAATCATTTGCACCTGAGCTGGTGCACCTGATTCTAATTTTAGGTATTTTAAGTAGTGATAAATGTAGGGGTGTACTTACTTTTTCCACATGCGAAATTTGCATTTATGTTTATTTAAATTATACAATGGACTACAAAATGTAAATGTTTCATGATATTTGTTATATTATATCACCTTTATCTATCAATATTGTTGAAATGAAGATCAAATAGCTGTATGTTGAAATATGTTGAAAAAGTCAAAACTTTACATGGGGTAAACTTACTTTTTCAGATGACTGTATATTGTAATGCATCACCTAATCTCACCAAGTCGTTGTTACCCGTGGGACTCGGATAATTGATTAATTTATAACTATTTTTCATTTTAAGATTTTTAGTTATATCATATTTCTGTCATTCAACCTGTGCCTTTGTATAATAATTTGTTAAATCAACAGTCATCTCTTGAGATCCCCTAAAGATAGAACCATCTTTTCAAACATAGGTCATAAATAAGAGTAAAAATAATATTAGAAAAACTTTCATTATTGTTGAGGTGAAATAATACGTATAAACATAATTGACCACAACATTTAGAATTTACTTCTTGGACTTGAAACGTTTGACAAACACCCTCCCCCTTCGGTAGGAAGTTAATTACTTCAAGAGGCTGTGGAAGCCCATAGCTATCAAAATAGTATTTATCCCCGCCATTGTAAATACAAGTCCAATGAGATCCATTCCCACTATTATCTTTTAAATTCATAATAATGTTCTTTGTATTTTTAGGTAACTTTGGTAATTCATCCCTCATACAAATACTTACGTTATCAAGGTTTAGCTGTTTACAATATTTACCGAGTTCTACATTTGACATTGTATTCTTTCCAAAATGTTTAAACCACTCCTCCATTTTATTTTCGAAAATAAATTTTCTTTTTATTTCGGAGAAAGATATAATCCATTAACCCTTTTAGTTAGTTTTACACCTGCCTGTGCGATAGAAGAAAGCATATCTCCAACTAACGATCTCGCCCTATTAGGTAGACTTTCAAGCCTTTCAGCAAAATCTACAATTACCCCACTTCCACTAACTTCTTTCTTCGGCCTCTTAAGTTCTTTCTCCTCCATCACCTTATTATGTCTTTCCAATTCTTTTTGGGCTGCTATTTGAGCTTTCCTTTCGTTAGCAGATTTTACCGCCCCCGTAATTTTGCCCGCCACAGTTCCCGCTGCGCCTACAGCACTAACAATTAAGGGGATTAGGGATAGAAGTGGAAGAAATCCCCCGTTTATTAGTCCCCTACCGGTGTACACCGGAGGGGACTATAGGTTTGCACTCCGTCCCTCCGTCCGTCAGTCTGTCAGTCCATCAGTCCGTCAGTCCGTCACGCAAAGAACAGTTTTCCGGACTTTTTTTCTAAACACTTAACACTAATGGTTTCAACCTTGGTACATGGTTTCCTCATGATAAGTTACAGATCAAGTTCGAACTTCACGACGTTTCGATCATTTTTGACAAAGTTGACCCGTTCGTGTCTTTGTCAAATTTCCGCTGGGTATTTTGTTGTGTATGTGTTATTGTGTGTTTCTATTTGGTTTTGGTTTTGTAGTTGTTGCAAATGTGTGTGTAATTAGTCGTTTTTTTGTCCGCGCCTCGTGCGCATCCTGGTCTCTCCGGGCTCCCTTCCCCCCGTCAGTGTTTTGTGAATATGGGTGCTTTCCTAGCCCTGTGCAAAGGCACCCTCCAGGCGACTGGTAAATCCAAAGGCGCCCTCCAGGCGATGGGGAAGTCACACCCTCGGGTATGGACGAATTCACCTTCAAAAAGCCACGTCACACACACGCCCCAATCGACGGCTGAATGCGGTGAAAATGGTCAAAAAGAGATGAAACCACGAGCGAAGCAAGTCCTGCGCGAGTCAAAATGGCCGACGGCCTGGTCTCGTGGCACACGGCACGGCGATGATTCTCTCCTGAATCGATCGCAAAACCTGACACGCAGGTTGACCGGTCACAGCGATGACAACTCTGTCGTAGGAATCCCTTTCCCGGAAACCCAAAAGTTCGCTAGTGACTCTGGCTCGCCAACATTCGCTTCAGAACCCGGACCAACTTGGCTTTCTTGTCCGACTCATTCGCTCCACCCTTTTTCTTCCTCTTCTTCCTCTTCGTTGTCCGGTTCCCGATCCAGTTTCCTGTTTCTTTTAACATGAACTTTTTTCCCTTTTCAAAACAGTTCATGAACAATAAACCTTTTGAACACAATAATAGTACATGGAATCAGAAATATTTACAGTGGATGCAAACCACCACAACGGAAGTGACGAATCCGTAACACTTACCTATGAATGTAGGGATCTAATCTAGCCCGGAATCCCTCATGATAAGAGACCTTCTATTTATTAAATCGTAATTTATATGGAGGTCTAAATTCATCCCTTATCGAACTACAGTCCAGTCTAGGTACAGACCTGCTGCTGGATAGGACTTTCCACTGGGACACAGTCAATGTTTGTTGAGTGTACAGGAGGGTCTACGGGGAAGGTTACAGGTTGGATTGCCTGCAAATCGATAAACACATTTTGGTCATCCATAAAAGATAGAAACAGTCCGGTAACCACAAAGTTTCAGTTTTACTAAAAAGCCAGGGCAGTGAAGCTTTTGATTTGGGTTAGTGTTCTTTTAGTACTTATAACCCAATTGAGGCTGGTAATAGAAATAGACAGTGTAAAATAAAATAAAGGCACACTCACTGATTTCCACCTCCTGTCCAGTGCCAACTGTTGGGACAGAGTTTTCCTTTTCAATCGAGGCATTCCTGTTTAAGAAATATATGTCAAAATTAATAATCTTCTATACTGTATAACAAAGGAGTCATGCCTAGCATGGTATATACAGGATGAGAAAATTTTCTAATTGACCCCCACATGCGAACGGCACACTGAACAGACGGATCTCAAAAAATATGCAAATTTATGCACGGTTGATGCTGGTTTTCAAACTTGATCTGAGTTATGCTGAGACACATGTGAGTACAAAATTTTGTTGAAATCAGCCAATGTTTGGTGGAGTTATCGCATGGAAACCAAAGTGTGACAGACGAACAGATGGATCCAATTATATATGCAAATTTATGCATGGTTGATGCTGCTTTTCAAACTTGATCTGCGTTATGCTGAGACGCATGTGTGTACAAAATTTTGTTGAAATCAGCCAATGTTTGGTGGAGTTATCGCACGGAAACCAAAATGTGACAGACGAACTGACGGATCTAATTAAATATGCAAATTTATGCACGGTTCATGCTGGTTTTCAAACCTGATCTGAGTTATGCTGAGACAGATGTGTGTACAAAATTTTGTTGAAATCAGCCAATGTTTGGTGGAGTTATCGCACGGAAACCAAAGTGTGACAGACGAACAGACGGATCTAATTAAATATGCAAATTTATGCACGGTTGATGCTGGTTTTCAAACTTCGTCTGCGTTATGCTGAGACGCATGTGTGTACAAAATTTTGTTGAAAACAGCCAATGTTTGGTGCAGTTATCGTACGGAAACCAAAGTATGACAGATGAACAGACGGATCTAATTAAATATGCAAATTTATGCACGGTTGATGCTGGTTTTCAAACTTGATCTGAGTTATGCTGAGACACGTGTGTACAAAATTTTGTTGAAATCAGCCAATGTTTGGTGGAGTTATCGCACGGAAACCAAAGTGTGACAGACGAACAGACGGATCTAATTAAATATGCAAATTTATGCACAGTTCATGCTGGTTTTCAAACTTGATCTGAGTTATGCTGAGACACATGTGTGTACAAAATTTTGTTGAAATCAGCCAATGTTTGGTGGAGTTATCACACGGAAACCAAAGTGTGACAGATGAACAGACGGATCTAATTAAATATGCAAATTTATGCACGGTTGATGCTGGTTTTCAAACTTTATCTGAGTTATGCTGAGACACATGTGTGTACAAAATTTTGTCGAAATCAGCCAATGTTTGGTGCAGTTATCGCACGGAAACCAAAGAGTGACAGACAAACAGACGGATCTAATTAAATAGGCAAATTTATGCACGGTTGATGCTGGTTTTCAAACGTGATCTGCGTTATGCTGAGACACATGTGTGTACAAAATTTAGTTGAAATCAGCCAATGTTTGGTGCAGTTATCGTACGGAAACCAAAGTATGACAGATGAACAGACGGATCTAATTAAATATGCAAATTTATGCACGGTCGATCTGGTTTTCAAACTTGATCTGAGTTATGCTGAGACACGTGTGTACAAAATTTTGTTGAAATCAGCCAATGTTTGGTGGAGTTATTGTACGGAAACCAAAGTGTGACAGACGAACAGACGGATCTAAGTAAATATGCAAGTTTCTGCACGGTTGATGCTGGTTTTCAAACTTGATCTGCGTTATGCTGAGACACATGTGTGTACAAAATTTTGTTGAAATCAGCCAATGTTTGGTGCAGTTATCGTACGGAAACCAAACTGTGACAGACGAACAGATGGATCTAATTAAATATGCAAATTTATGCATGGTTGATGCTGGTTTTCAAACTTGATCTGAGTTATGCTGAGACACAAGTGTGTACAAAATTTTGTTGAAATCAGCCAATGTTTGGTGGAGTTATCGCACGAAACCAAAGTGTGACAGACGAACCTCATTAAATATGCAAATTTATGCACGGTTGAATGTGGGCGTGGATGATGTGATCCCGGGTTATCCTGACCGGGTTATCCTGACCAGGTTATCCGCGGACCGTGGAAGCTAGGTTACTTCTGACAGGTACTGTGTATACTGCTAAGAAGACAGAGTATCAGATACATATTTAAAGAAGTATTCACGCAGATTATACGCACAGAAGCATATGGTAAAGTGACACTCCAACCTCCCTAGATGTATTGTTGATTTATTGGTAAACTATGTGAATTCAATGTATTCTTGCCTGATATGAAGAATTGTGTCAATGGAAACAAAATTCAGTGAAAACGTTTTTGACTTGATGCTTATTCTAGGAAAGCATTTTAAACAACAGTCCACGATTACAGCATATTGTACACAAGGAATATGAACAGCTTTGACTTACCGCACTGCAAATTATAGTCCGGAAAACTGTTGGGCAAATTACCAAGGGTTATTTACCTACAGGTTCTGAATCGTTCCCAATCACTAATTACCTCAGGACGGGCTCACCTGTGATTCGCACTCGGGACTTCGATTTATACACCTCGCAGACAGGTCAGCAGAAGCACGACAAAATACGTTGTTTTTCAAGATCAATAATCGATGTGTATATATATGTTAGTAGTGTATATATGTTGCTTCTGGGACACTCTCATTTTCCCATTGACTTACATGTTAATTTTCCTCTTAACCTCATTGCCCATTAACACCTCTATTTCTCCCACCCTCATCTTTATGAACCTTTTGTCTATAGTACCTATCCTTAATGTTGTTCATTAGACCACTCAAACACTACAAATATTTGTTTTCCCTTATAGACCTATAAATCCTTCTTCTACATATCATCTGGCAGATTATCTTTGACCCACTCAAACATCGACCCATTCACTTACATGTTAATTTTCCTCTCACCTCTTTACGAACCTTTTAGCCTTTTGACACCTATCCTTAATGTTGTTCATTAGACCACTCAAACAATGATTCCCCCTTGGTCTTATGGTACTCTTACTATCAATGATCCCGAGTAGACCACTCAAACATCGATCCGACAAATATTTGTTTATGCGTAGGAAATAATTTAATTCTCCTACAACTCTCTTTACCATCTAATATATTAACAAAGTATATGTTTGAGTTTGGTTCTTTATCAAGATATTTTAACTGAGCTAAGATAAAATGGTAAACCTCCCTCAATGTTCTTGTTTGAGCACCTCCAATGCCACATACCATTTTAAAATTGAAGTATATATTTTCCTGACAACCATCAAAGTTTTCCGTCCACTCAAAAATATTTCCATCTTTTTTACCCAATTCACCGGTATTTAAATTAATTCTCTTATTTGTTTTGTAAATTTTTTTACCAGTTGTCTTTTCAATTATACCTATTTGATATTTTTCACATTCGTTATGTTTACCATTTATATACCAAGGTTGATTACACCTCCACTCTTTAGTCTGGTTGGTACTTGGTTCTATCATTTATATAATCGTAAAAAGGCGGCGGTAGCCCGTTAAAATCCCTAACCCCCCCCCTTTTTAACTTATCACTTATATACTTATATAACCATAAGGGAGACTATCAATTCCATTTTCTAAAATAAACCTCTTATCATCAAAAGCCCCCAATGCTTTCTTATTCACCTCTTCTGAATATAATTTATGTTTATAACTTCTTATTCCATTAATCTTTCTAAACTCTTCTTTCTTTGTTGTTAAACAGTTATAATAATCCTTAAAGTTTATTGTTTCTTTAATAACATTTTTATTTACACCTTTTAACTTCTTATCAGTCTTTTCAACGTTATTCACAATGTATTTATAAGCATAAGCCTTAGATCTCAATCCCACAAATTCACTCATGACATTTCCTCCTAATTCATCCTTAAACTTTCCAATCACCTTTTTATTTTTAGAAGAGAACAACTCACTCTCTGGACTGTAATTACTAGTGTCATAGATATTAATGTCCTTTTTCATGTCTGAATAAACATCATCAGTATTAATTTGCAAAATAAAACTATCTGTATCCATATAAAGTAGATTAACATCATTTTGATATTTCTTCCTCAAGTTATTATAAAAGTAATTATACATTAATGACTTTGATAAATCAAGAATTGATGTTCCAATATAAATAGGTTTGTCCATTTCAATACTCTCTTTAATCAAATGGATCGCACAAAAGTTCTCAGTAAAGACCTCAGCTCTAGTAAAACTCGGTCTATTAATTAATTTTGATGCTTGTTTCCAAGATGTTGATAGTCTGATATTTTGTCTTTTCCTCACATTTTCCATGGTCTTACCAAAGACTGCATTATTCATCAATGTATAAAAGTCTTTCTCAAAATCTGTTTTTGACTCTGTTCTTCTTTGTGTATTAAAATCAATGTACCCCTTTAACCAATGACTTTGATTGAACTTTAGAACCCTATGGATCCTCTCTACTCTTAGACCTTTTGATAAATATTGTCGCAAATTTCTTTGGTGTAGAACATAATTTTTCTTGTTATATAATGTAGGAAGTAATTTTTCTGTTGATTCACCTATATTAAATGATTGTTGATAATCACTTAACCAATCCTTCTTTGAACTTTCCTTTTCACAAGCAAATGGGAGATCTTTGTGTAGGTTATGAAGTTCCTCTGGATATTTCAAATTGACCTCAAAATAATAACCAACCTTTGAATCATCCAATTCTTTTTGTGTAGAGATACATACATCTTGTAAAACCTTTTTGTAATCTTTTTCCTTTACCCATCTAAGTTTTCCATAAGGAAGAGCCTGAGACATTGCCCAGCCATACAGGTTGTTCGCATCATAATACATCAAGTAGGAGCTCTCTACCGATGGATCATAATTTGGAATGTACTTGTTATTTGCTTTAGCATATCTCTTTGAACAGACTTGTGAAATTCCTCCTCTCTTTGCCTTTTCAATCATCAAAAGCATATCAACATCGGTTATCAAATCCAAACCTTGTTTTGTCATTTTCAACATCACGCTCCAAGCCAATCCAGGAGCAGTGTAATAGTGAGCAGGATCCAATCCATATCCAGAATGACAGATTGTTCTGAAAGCCTCAAACACATCAGCCAACAAAAGCACATCAGTTTTGAGATACAAATCGTGATACTCGCCAAGATTCTTGATGTTATATTTTTCCCAAACATTTTGTGCGTGTACATCATCTTTATCAGATATATGACTGTTGTTTAATTTGTTATAGAAATTTTCTTTTGGAGGAAGTTGTGTTTCATTGAATCTCTCAAATGAGTCCATATAGTCATAGGGGTAAATTCCCTTTTGTGTTAGAAAATCTTTATCTAAAAAATACTCTGAAAGACATGGAAACTCTTTTAGATTTTGAACCAAGTTAGACAATGGACTTGCCATGAATTTAAATGTATCAAGAAATCTGATATGAGTAATAGGAGATGTGTGAATTGTTTTTGTGAATGAAATGTATTTCTGAACCGTGTTTGGAATTGCTGAGATACTTCCAGAAGTCTTTGAGAGTTCCTTGATAAATAGATGTGTATCATAATGAGCGTTGTTATGAAGAAAAACAGGAATGAAAGAGGGGAGTTGATAATTAATATTACAACTTTGATGAGCCGGACCTCTATATTTACCAGTGAGATGACAATGGTCTCTAACCTTTAGACCTTTACCAATTTTCTTCTCACAAATATGACAGGCAACCTTTGGCTGTCTAAATTCTCTTTTTTCTTTACTTGTTAAGGACATTGGTTTATTGGTTTCTCTCATTATCTTGGTTAATCGGACACAGTCTTTTTCTAGTCGTTTCACAAACTCCTCTGGGGTATTTGAGCCTCTATACACCTCTAACTTGTTATATTCATTATCAACGGATGATTTGATATAATAACAAAAACCACAAGGAGTATGTTTTTGATATTTATTTGTGTATCATTCTTTTGGATCTGGAGAAGCAGTATCAATTTTTTCTAAAATACTTTCAAAATCAGCATATATAACAAATGGATGTTTTATTGTTTTCTTTTCATCTTTGAATGTGATCTTTGAGCCTTTTTTAGGCATGTTGATTACCGTTGATTTATGTTCACCACAATAATTTGAATGTTTATCTAATCTTTCTTGTGTATGGAAGACGTCAAGACAACGCATACAAATATATATTTTATTTGTTCTTTTACATACTTGTGGTTTTATTAATTTTGTAATATCTTTGATGTATGTATAATGTGAATTTTCGTCTGAATTAAAATATAGAAGATTAATATGAGTTTGTTTACAATTGTCAGAAAGCTTTCAAACCTGAATGTTGTTTGTTTCTGTTAGACCATAAACATTAACTGATAAATTATTCAACTTTTCAAATTTAGAAATATCATTTAAAGTCATCGGAAACTTTAGGTCTTTCGTATTTAATGTATTCTCATATTTTTTATAATGAGATACTCTTTCATCATGAAAATGTGGAGGATGTAAGTGTGCTAGAATAGACCAGAGAAAACATTTATTGTCTTTATTTTTGATATTGATAACTGCTTTTCTATTTTTGATAACACTGGGTAAATCAATGTAAGAAGAAGCTTTTAGAGGATCTGATTTAAGAATATGAATGCCTATGTAAATAATTTTTCCTATATTGAATCCACTTCCTACGATTGAATTATCCACATCTTGCTCTTGTTTAATAAGTTCATCATAGACTCCTGATGTTTTAAAATCTTGATATGAAGATATAAAGTGTGGCTCAGTTCTCATGTACTAGGGCATTGCCCGTACGTGGGTGCCCGTTCCGTGGCCAAAAAAAAAAAAAAACGCTACCCGTACGCTCTACCCCGCCCGTACGCCCGTAAACAAAAAAAACAACGCTCTTCGCTTCCGCCCTTCGCTCTGACTGAATTGGGAGAAATAATGCGCATAAGAAATCGAATTACGTACCGTAATGGCGGTCAGCTCGTAACGCGCTCAGCTCCGCTCGTCTCACATCGGCCACGCCTACGCAACAGAGCGTTCTGTGATTGGCTGCCGGAAGATAAGTCGTCACTGTCCGGAAGTTCGCAAATCGCAGTTAGGATGAATCGTTTTAATTTAATCGCAGTTTGAATTCGTTTTAAAACATAGTTTAACGGCAACATAGTTTTCCAACGTGAAATAAATGAATACGCTGTCAAATAATGCGCATAAGAAATCGAATTACGTACCGTAATGGCGGTCAGCTCGTAACGCGCTCAGCTCCGCTCGTCTCACATCGGCCACGCCTACGCAACAGAGCGTTCTGTGATTGGCTGCCGGAAGATAAGTCGTCACTGTCCGGAAGTTCGCAAATCGCAGTTAGGATGAATCGTTTTAATTTAATCGCAGTTTGAATTCGTTTTAAAACATAGTTTAACGGCAACATAGTTTTCCAACGTGAAATAAATGAATACGCTGTCAAATGTGCCGTCCGAGGCAGAGTCTGATCGCCACGTTCGGCACACGTGATAGCTCGCTGCTCTCTGATTGGTTGCAGCGTTTTTTGGACATAGCTCGGTAAGTAATTGTCCGATTAATATGAAACCTTGAAAAGGCACATCCTCGGGTCCCCAGCAATATACCTGGCAAGTTTCAAGTATATCGGACCCGTGGTTGTCGAGAAACAGCGGTCACAGACACACAGACACACAGACACACAGACACACAGACACACAGACACACAGACACACAGACACACAGACACACAGAGATTGCTGGAATTATAGATAGATGGTGTATCTATAACTCCTTCGTCCTTTGTCATTTCTAATTTTACTCCCATATAAAATTTAAGTGGTTTCATTTCTTTTAGTGTTTTTTCAATCAATGTTTGAACAGCAGGTTTAACTATTTCTACAGCATCAACTATAGACTCTGGTTCAGGAGGTTTGAAGTTAAAGACTCTTATTTTAATATGTCCTTTGAATGCGCCATCAGAGTTTTTAGTTGTGATAAAATTTGATAAATGTTGATTTGTTTTAAGATGTATTTTGAAGCCTTTCTTGAGGATATTTTTATTACAGGCAGAACAGTGTTTTGTTTCCTTCTGAATAGGAGATAGTAGGTGAAGTAGATTAAATGTGTGTTTGTTAGTTTTAAGGTGTCTTTTGTATTGTTTATATTCTTGTTCACAAACGTCGCAATACGTTGCTTTGATCATATTTATATAGCAAAATTATACTTAAAGTAAAACACCTTTTTAGAGGCTTTTTAAAAGATGAAACTGTGCTTAAAGTAAAACACTTATAGAAGAAAGTGCCTTTTTACAGGCTTTTTATATATGAAACTATACTTAAACTAAAACACTTTTTCACTCAAAATCATCTGAGTCATAACTATCACATGAATACTCAGAATCATACTCAGAGTCATCAATAAAGCTACTCTCATAACTATCATTTGAGCACAAACTATTAGCATCATAACTATCATCTGAGTTCAATGAAATACTATCATCACCATCGTCCGAGTTCAATGAAATACGATCATCACTATCGTCCGAGTTCAATAAAATAGTAAAATCTTCACTGCTGTAATGACTCATATTTAATTAGCAGGAAAAATATTCCCATCAATATCTATATACTTTCTTTCATTAACAGATTCAATCTCTACATTTTTAATATCAAAAGTTATCTTTAAATAATCTCTAACTATCATAGAACGAAATGACATTTCACCAGAAATATTAACATCATTCATTTTACTTAGATCTACACCCTTTGGATTATTAAAGAAAATACAAATGTCTCCTCTAGAATTATTAATGGTCTTATCATTCATTTTCAAAGTATCACGATCGATCACTTTTTCAAGCTTTGAATAAATTGCCAGGAGTAGAGGAGAAACTTTTGTTAGATTTACTTTAATGGATGTCTTTCCAGGTATAGTTAGAGCTCTTCCTTTAAATGAAATAGAGGGGCTCATGTTATTTTCCATAACTGGTTTTACCCAAAAATTTCCATATTTATCTTTGTTCAATTTAACATCTTTGACATATTTTTCTATATCTTCCACCGAAGTAAAGATTGATTGAAATTTGTCTTTTGTGCTTTGAAACATTGTATTTATTAATGAATAAACTTGCGTTTAGTTTAAGTAAAAATTTACTATATAAATATGATAGAAGGATATTTAGAATTTCCAGACTCTCCATATGATAAATTAGAGAATTGTCCGGCTTGTGATAGAATAGGGCTTAATAATGAGGGTTCATATAAACAATGTATTTTCTGTGATTTAATTTTAATTAATGATAATAAAAAAAATAAAAAATATATATAACTCTTTTAAATTAGAACCAAAAATGAATTACTTTACAAGATTAATAAGAGAGATGAATGTTAAGTATTGTGATGATAATACACCATTTCTTTCAAGGGAAGAGACTATTTGTATTGAGGAAATGTATAAGGGTTTAATGATATTTATTATTCAAAATAATTTTAATGGAAATGTTAATACAAGATACTATATAAATAAAATAATGAATTATTTTGAAATTAAACCCGAACTCAGGATAAAATATAGAGTTTCTAAAATAGCTCAAAAAAAGTTAGATGACTTGTTTTCCAAATATATAAATGAATGATTTTTTACCCATTTGGGAAAATAAGATAAAATTTAATAACCATAAAAAACATTCCAAATTCATTGAGATGTCTAATAGTTGGTTCAAGCAGATGTGGAAAAACCTGTTTGCTTTTAAAGATGCTCCTTACCCCCAAATTTTTAGATTATGATAATTTAATAATTTTTACGAAGTCAAGTTTTCAACCGGAGTATCAACTACTATCACAAGGTTTTAATGCGGGTCTTAAAAAGGAAGACATTATCGGTTTATTTAAACTTCAAAACAAACTAAATGATTACAACATTGAGGATATAATACAACTATTTTGTGATACACAGAAATCAAAATCAAAACCCATAACTTGTATTCTCAGTGATAATACAGATGATATACCTTCACCTCAAGATTTAGATAAATCAAAAAAGAACCTCGGTATCTTTGATGATTGTGTTAATGAGAGAAACCAAACAGTAATGAATATCTACTATACAAGAGGGAGACATTCTTCTTGTAATTGTATTTATCTTAGTCAGTCATATTTTCAACTCCCTCGGCACTCAATAAGAAACAATGCCAATACTTTTATTTTATTTAAGTTAAATTCAATAGATGTAAATAATTTTTGGAGAGATAATTGCTCTACGTTATGTAGTAAAAAAGAATTTGAAAATCATATGAAACACACAATTGGAAAATATAAATATATTGTTGTGAAACAAGATGAGATACTAACTGATATTTTACACACAAAAATGACAACTATTATTATTAATCTTGTGGGTAAATCTGCTTCAGGAAAGAACTTTCATAAATCTAAACTCTTGAATAGTAAAAATGAAAAGATTGTAAGTTTTTTTTTAAAACACCCTATGATTCGTTTTGTAAGTACTACAACCAGAACAATGCGACCAGGAGAAGTAGAAGGGAAAGATTATTACTACATTTCAATGGAGAAACATGCGATTGAGGAATGAAGGTCAAATATTTGAGGAGGTCTCACTTGGTTCTACAAAATATTCACATTGTAAGAGTGAGTTAAATAAAGTAAAATCTAACGGTGTTGGGATTTTAGAAACGAATCCTGAAGGAATAAGACAAATTATTAAACATTTGCGTGGTGATGGAGTTTAGATTTTATCATTCGGTTTTGATATCAATGAGGAGACTCAATGCAAACGCATGAAAAGCAGAGATACAAGTATTAGTGAAGAAGAAATAACAACTCGTATTAATACCAATAAAGAATTTGATGAAATATTTAAAGAAAAGGATTTATTTCAACACATTTACTATAATGACAAAGAAAAGGAAAATTTTCCCATTGACCTTTACAATTCATTAAATGATATTTTTCAATAAATAAATACAGAAGATGAATACCGAAGAAAGAGCAAGAAAGTTTAAGGAACATCAACAATTAGTTTCAAAAGTTGTTAAACAACAGGAAGGGATAAAGAAGAAACGGAGACAAAAACTGACTGGCGAAGAAGTCTTTGAAAGAAAACAAGAGAAATTCTTTAAACCACTTTTGAAAACTCAACACTCACCTGCAGTTCCCACGGTAGAATTTACTCCAAAAAAACTTCAAATGATCAAAGATTTTAGTCAAATGACAGAGCAAGAACTTGGTGAATTAGAATATGATGACGAGGGATTATTTCGGAAACTTGAGGAGGTAAATCAACCCCCTAATTATGTTGTGGAAGCTCTTCAAAACAATGAATATTCAGCGGATTCAAAAACCAGAGCAGGTCTCATTCCAACAGAAGAACCAGCAGTGTTTTATCTTGTGAAAGAAAAGTTATTGATATTTAATGATAAATTGGTGTTCTTAAGTTCTGCTCAACCAAATGTTGAATTAACTCCAAGATTAATGTTTCTTCTAACAAACTCCGGATTCAGCGGTTCAAAATATTTTGAGGAACCACTTGATATGGAAAGAGAGGAAGATAGGGTATATATTGATTTACTAAACGCACTTGATTATGGAGTTTCTGTTGCCGGTAAAAGTAAGAAGAATGAGAAGGAGAAACATATTATTGATGCTTTAAGTAAGCTTGGTTCGGGTGTTAGCTTTCTTCCAAATGACCCATCACAATTAGTTAATAGGTTATTATTGTTGTTAGGTAGTAAGAAGGCTGGAAACAACAATTGTTTTAATGAAGCATCCACCATTTTAGATCAGTTGATGAATATGAAAATAATTAATAAATGTCAATACAAAGATATTTTATTAGATATTAAATAAGATGAGAAGTACAATTCTTAGTTTTAATTTCACAACGAGTGATTACACAGCTTCATTCCCTTACCCACTACAACTTGACCCCACAAAAGAATATGAGGCTTCTTTGTTGTCAATGGAGACTTACAATACACTTTTTAATATCACAGAGAAAAACAACAAGTTTAGTTATAATCCAGGAAGTGGGTACAAAACTATAACAGTTTCACCCGGAGCTTACGAGATTTCCTCCTGGACATTGAATTCTTGATTCATCTATTACATACTGTCAAAAATATCTTCAACACTTTCTACATTCTCTAAACTCACCTTCATTCAACCCCTCCCCTATCGTTTTCAAACGGATCTCTGACTTGAAAAATCACAATAAACACAGTTTGTAATAAATGTTCGTTTGTCATTAATCGTCCACTTTCTAAACTCACCCCTCATCCCTCCCCCCCTCACTTCTCCCCTCAAAAACTCCCCCCACACCCCTCCCTTTCAATAATCCCCCTCACCCCTCCTCTTCAAAACTCCCTCCTCACCCCTCCCCTTCAAACCCCCCCTCAACCCTCTCCTTCTAATCTCCCCACCTACCATCTTTCTCCAATTCTCCCCCTCCCCCTCCCCCTCAATGCTGCCTCCTCCCAACTTCCTCTCCCTTCTAACTCTTAACTCCACCTCCTCCAACCTTCTACTTTGCTCTTCCCCCACCCCCTCAAACAACACCTCACTGTTCCTCATCCCATCACCATCAAACCTTTTGTCCTCCTCATCCTTCCTTTTCTCCTAACTCTTCTGCAATCTCTGACACACTATCAACAGTTCTCCCTACCGCCCCCTCTCACCCCTCATCTTACCCTACCATAGCATTTCACTCAGGCCGACTGGCATGGTCTTCAAGCAGCCATCCATCATCTGGACTGGTCTACCATCTCTACTGCCTCTGACATCAACTCTTCCTGGGAATTCTTCCAAAGTAACTGCTCAAATTTAATTAATTGTTTAATTGTTGCTGTTTAATTATTTAATTGTTAAATATTATTATTGTAATTATATTGTAATTTATTCAATTAATTAATTGTATTGTAATTCAGTAATTAGTATGTAATTAGTAATTAGTTTAGTATTAGTAATTTAGTAATTAGTTTAGTAATTAGTACTGTATTCAGTAATAGTTCAATTGTATTGTAATTGTAATGTATTATTATTATTGTATTGTTGTATTATTAATATTATTATTGTTACTTTAATTGTTGTTTAATTAAATTAATTAATTTAATTTAATTAAAATTAATTCAAAATTTGTCATGCACAGATTTATCCCATCTCTTCTTCAGTTGTCTTACCCTTCCTCCCGTCTATGGTACACTGAAGCTTGTGGTGAGGCAGTTGTCCTGAAACAACTTGCCTTCGCCTCACAGAAGGCTAATCCAACTAAAGGCAATCTCAGTTCCTTTCACAAAGCTCGGAACAAGTGTGTGTCTACCCTCAACAGAGCCAGGAAACACCATCTCTCTACTCCTAAGACTGAACCCTCAAACCTGTCTCCCTCCTCCAAATCCTGGTGGCATCTGGTCAAATCAGTTTCTGGTGTTTGTTCCCCCTCCATCCCCCCCCCCCCCCCCCCCTTACCTCAAACGGCGACACAGCTGACACCGCATGTGAAAAATCCGAATGCCTCAACTCTGTGTTTGCCTCAAAATATTGTGTCCCGAACCCATCTCTCTCTGTACCCACCTTACCTAGTTGAACCCAGCTGCTCCTGGACTCTGTGCCCTCCTCTGCTGACAAGGTGGAAAGTTTCTGTCAAACCTTGACTCTGATTCTGCAACTGAACCAGACAGCATCAGCCCACAGGTCCTAAAATCCTGCTCTGCCGCTCTATCTCACCCTCTCTCTGTTCTCTTCATCCTCTCTTTTGCTCAAGGTCATCTACCATCTGCTTGGAAATCAGCCAACATCACCGCTTTACACAAAAAGGTGCAAAAACAGATCCTTGCAATTACAGACAAATCAGCCTGCTCCAAATAATCAGCAAGGTCATGGAATAAATCATCGCTTTTTTTTTTTCTTTTGCTTTTGACATCAAATCCTTCCTCTTCTCCAATGGCTTGATCTCGGATCATCAATTTGGATTCAGACCAGGTCATTCTACTCTGGACATGCTGCTTCTGCTGTCTCAACAATGGATGGAGGTCCTCAATGCCAAACAGTAAATCAGAGATGTCTCCCTTGACATATCTCGTGCCTTCGATATGGTCTGGCACCCCGCTCTGCTCACCAAACTGTCCTCCTATGGTATCCATGGAAATCTCCATGCATGGCTTGCAGACTTCCTCACCGGTCGCAGTCAAGATGTGGCCCAGAATGGAATTCTCTCATCTCCCCTCCTGTTTAGGCTGGAGTTCATCAAGGCAGTGTTTTGGGCCCTGTGCTTTTTCTCGTCTTCATTAATGATCTCTCCGACTCCCTGGAAAATTCTCTCTATCTCTTTGCTGATGACTCCACTCTCTGCCACTCCATATCTCAACCCTCAGATAGGCAGGCAGCAGCCTCTTCACTCTCTGCAGACCTCGACAATCATACTAAAATACGCTATTTGTGTCTGTCCGTCTGTCTGATGAATTTTTGACGCCAATACATTCCGTCCTTACTTATCCAATCTCAACCAAACTTGGCAGGATGACCAAGGGACGCATTCATTTGGCCCCCTCCCCAAGGGGGGTTTCTCCTCCGAGTGGGTTTTCCCCACCATTGCCGTCCATGGGTTGCGTGTTGAATTGTATAGCCATATAAAGTTAGCTTTATCGTGGCGTTTGTCCAAAGAAGAAGAATTATCATGGCGTTTTTCCAAAGACGCTTTGAATAACAAAATTAATGATAATCGCATATTATTAATGTTATGACAAAACAATATTATTACTAATAATATCCCACTCCCCCAAGGCGTTTTTCCTGCAGCAATAACATGTTTAAACAGCTTGTCATTATAATGGCATCTCCGTGGGAGCAACGACTTCCACAGGAAGAAAAAATATTATGAACCACAAACACGTATGCTTAGCTTTTTAAACAGCCGCTAATGCTGTTTATAACACTGAATGAAGAAATTTGGAGGAATCCGGACATCCGTGAAGTAAGATTTACTTACAGAACTGAGCGAAGATCTACTGTACTCTATATAACCCACAAATGTTGAGTATATAACATGGCCCTTTCTGCCACTACCGTGGCATTTTTCGTAGCAAACTTTAGAAACTCGCTCCTGTTGTTTGATATGAAACTGAAAGGGAGAAGCTCGGGTTGTGCTCCTTTACCAAGCAGCTAGCTAGTGCTTGCCAAGCCAGCCATTCCTTAATGGTTTTGAATTGAGTGCTTGCTCGAATGCTTACACAACTTGGCGATCTCTCCACAATAAACTTGGTAAATGAACAGTGAACACACACCCAATGTTCTTGAGATCCGACCATAGATCGACTGTAATCTATGTATCTCAAAGAGGTATGACCCTTCTTGCCACTCCCATTAGTTAGCGGGTGTACTAGTATCACAAACTGGTCAAACAAGTGGAACATGTCTTTCAATCCAGAAAATTCTCAAACTCTCACTTTGTCTATATATAGCAGGATATCTCATAATAGAGGGGTCAATATATGGTTGAACCCCCCAAAAATTGATACAAAAGGTTTTTCAATGGATTCTGGTACCATTGGGCATGCTAAATAACATACTAAAAATCTAGTAACATCTGACTTCCGGAAAGGGGTCATTTTCAAGATGGCGTCCAAGATGGCTGCCGGGAGCTTAAAATGGCCATATCTCAATTACTAGTACCCGACTGCAAAGCCGCAATGAGCCGGCGAAGCCAAAGCCTCTTGCCACTATTTTACCCATCACGATGGCATCAGTATGTTAGGTAGTTGATAGTAGGTCGGTGTAGGTACCGTACCTGGGAAGACTTGGTAAAAGAGAAGAGCAGACAGTCCTCCCCAATACCCACATACAATAAATGTCACAAGAAGCTTAAGGAAGTAACTATACGATGTGCTAGCTTAAGGCCTATTTTAAGAAATTTTAACTGGGCTTAATATACGTTTTCACAGTATGTGTGTAGTCTTCTAACTTCAGTCACTGTCAGGGCTGGTTCTCTCCGGGCACGGCAGATTCCTCCACAGAAGAAGTTAGCTTGCAGTAAGATCAGTGCCGACAGATCAGACGATAGCGCCGTTTCAACGGCAATGTGTGACTGTCGTTAATCAAACCGAGCTTTCTTTCTTTATGTAAACCGCTTATACCGTATTTCTGGCCGTGAAAAACTATCCCCTACGGCCGCGAGATTTCTAAAAAATAATTCTTCGTCAATTTTAGAATATTTGACGCCGTTTTCAGTGTCCGAAACGCGTAATAAGCTTTTTAAAAATATTTTTCAAATGCTCGAATCTCATTGGTTCCGGTGTTTGGTGACGATTTTCGTTGAAGATAACGAGGTTGGTCTTAACGTATTTTAATTACAAATTAGAGGTGCATTAGATTGTGAATCAAAGAAAGACGGGTGAAACAAACTCCTATTGAACTTTTTCGCAATTGTTTTATGCAAACTTCCGCATCCGGTCGATGGCGGCCTCCATTGCGTGATTTGGTTTTAGAAATATTTTTTCAAATGCTCGAATCTCATTGGTTCCGGTGTTTGGTGACGCTTTTCGTTGAAGATAACCAGGCACGTGCAGGCCGAGGTTGGTCTTAAAGTATTTTAATAATAAATTGGAGGTGCATAAGAATGTGAAACAAACAAAGACGGGTGAAAGAAACTCCTATTGAACGTTTTTCAATTTGTTATGCATATTTCTGCATCCGCAAGATAGCGGCCTCCATTGAGCTTCGGAATTCTCAAGCCAAGGGATACAGCATGATCTGGTTTTCGACATAATACGTACGCGTTTATTGACAACACCGGCTTCGCCGGCTATTATTCAACCTAGAAAGGTGGTTTTGGTGTCTAACCCTAGGTTTTAGGGCCCAAGGAATCCAATTGAATCAATAAAATTACCATCAGTTAATTATTTATTGACAAGTCCAAGATGGCATCCCAAGGTGACATCCTGATCCACTAAAATGGCTCTGTCGAATAGTAGTCAACCTAGAGAGATATTTTCAGTGTGTATACCTAGGTTTAAGGCACCCAGGAAATCATCAAAATTACTTAAATAAGCACAAAGTAATCAGGTAATCCAGTAAGCCAGGTTTACCAGCCCATTAGGCATTTGTTGTCTTATACAGTTAGTCGCTATTCATCGTCATCCTCCGACTCACCAGCTAATGAACCAAGTGAGTGTTTCAGATTGGAGATAAGAGTGTAATGTGTCTACACCACTGCCACCTGTGACTCCAGTCCACAGCCTTTATTTCAGATCAGACAAGTCCAAAGCTGATGGCAGTTTTAAAGTGTATGACATCAACCGTCTAAAAGAAATCCTCGGACATGACATGTCTTCTCAGTTGATATTCATCCATGCCATGACTGGTTGTGACACGACTTCTCGGATTTTTGGTGTTGGCAAAAAGACTGCTTTCCAGAAGCTTGTAAAAGGAGACCCTGTCCTTCGGTCTTGTGCCAACACATTCACCATCCCAAACCAGACCACAGAGGTGATCGATGACCTTGGATGCCGAGTAATGGCTATCCTCTTTGGTGGCAAGTGCAAAGATTCCCTTGCAACAATGCGATATAACACCTTCAGCAAGAAGGTTGTCTCTGCCTCGTCTTTTGTAACACCTGAACGTCTGCCCCCAACTGAATCTGCTACCAAACTTCACTGTCGTAGAGCGTACTACCAGATCATGATGTGGATGGGAAAAGAAGAGGGTATGGATGCCATGAAATGGGGGTGGAGCCTGCAGGATAATCAGTTTGTCCCACTTATGTCAAGAATGAACGCTGCTCCAGACAGTCTCTTGAAGGTCATTCATTGTAACTGCTCCACTGCCTGCAAGACACTCCGCTGCTCTTGTAGACGATATGGACTACCATGTACTACTGCCTGTGGACCGTGCCAACTTGAAGAATGTGACAATCCACATAACAAGTTTCTTCCAGAGGAGTCGGAGGATGACGATGAATAGCGACTAACTGTATAAGACAACAAATGCCTAATGGGCTGGTAAACCTGGCTTACTGGATTACTTTGTGCTTATTTAAGTAATTTTGATGATTTCCTGGGTGCCTTAAACCTAGGTATACACACTGAAAATATCTCTCTAGGTTGACTACTATTCGACAGAGCCATTTTAGTGGATCAGGATGTCACCTTGGGATGCCATCTTGGACTTGTCAATAAATAATTAACTGATGGTAATTTTATTGATTCAATTGGATTCCGTGGGCCCTAAAACCTAGGGTTAGACACCAAAACCACCTTTCTAGGTTGAATAATAATTGAGATATGGCCATTTTATAATTGAGATATGGTCATTTTAAGCTCCTGGTGGCCATCTTGGACGCCATCTTGAAAATGACCCCTTTCCAGAAGTCAGATATTACTAGATTTTTAGTATGTTATTTAGCATGCCCAATGGTACCAGAATCCATTGAAAAACCTTTTGTATCAATTTTTTGGGGGTTAGGTGAGTTTTTTTCGTATATTGACCCTACTATAAAGTTGTGGACGGATTCAGACGAAACGTGGTGGAGAGGCTGCGTATGTGACAAAGAAGAATTGATTCAATTCCGGTGAAGATCCAGATCCGGCTACTAGAATTTTAAAGTTATTCTTCATCATTGAAAGATAAAGATAAAACCGAACGCAGGATATCTCAAAAAGTTGTGGACGAATTATGACAAAACTTGGTGGATGAGTCGAGTAAGTGACGAGAACAAGCACATTGGATTGGATTTTGATTCAGGTCCGAATCCAGATCTGGTCTATCAATTGGATAAAAAACGTAAACCTTTCAGCCTGGCGGAGGTATGTGCTCTACCGAATGTTGTTCTAGTTCTAAATGCGATAAACCGAAGACACTTGCAATCAGGGCATTGGTGGTTTGTGTGCAGTCACCCTGCTGCTGGTTGCATCATTTTTCTGTGTGCCACTGATGCAATCAACGCCTCTCCATAACCAGTTATCTGGTACTTATTTGGCCGACCTCGGAAGGATTACAGGCTGAGTCAACCCACCTGGCATTAATTCAACGGGATTTAAACTCAGGACCTTAGGATCCCAAGGCCACCATTACAGGCTGAGTCAACCCACCTGGCGTTAATTCAACGGGATTCAAACTCAGGACCTTAGGATCCCAAGGCCACCATTACAGGCTGAGTCAACCCACCTGGCGTTAATTCAACGGGATTCAAACTCAGGACCTTAGGATCCCAAGGCCACCATTACAGGCTGAGTCAACCCACCTGGCGTTAATTCAACGGGATTCAAACTCAGGACCTTAGGATCCCAAGGCCACCATTACAGGCTGAGTCAACCCACCTGGCGTTAATTCAACGGGATTCAAACTCAGGACCTTAGGATCCCAAGGCCACCATTACAGGCTGAGTCAACCCACCTGGCGTTAATTCAACGGGATTCAAACTCAGGACCTTAGGATCCCAAGGCCACCATTACAGGCTGAGTCAACCCACCTGGCGTTAATTCAACGGGATTCAAACTCAGGACCTTAGGATCCCAAGGCCACCATTACAGGCTGAGTCAACCCACCTGGCGTTAATTCAACGGGATTCAAACTCAGGACCTTAGGATCCCAAGGCCACCATTACAGGCTGAGTCAACCCACCTGGCGTTAATTCAACGGGTTTCAAACTCAGGACCTTAGGATCCCAAGCCCACCACCGTAACCATTAGGCAAAAACCAGGGATGCAATCAAAGCGAAACACAAATGACTCACAAACCTATGATAAAAAAAAATGCAATTTCATTTGACTCAAGAAATATGAAAACTTGTGTAACTTGGAAAAGTTGAGATAAAATCATATACAATTGACTTCTTACGACGCCTACCACTCTGTGAATACCACATCTCACAGTCGTCGAAGACAGCAGTGCCTTATACAGAGCTCGACCGGTTCACGAGGTCCAAATTACCCAATCAGCATTACGATAATGTAAGTGCAACTTCCGGATGTACTGTACGTCACAGTAAATATAAATATTATTACCAGTACAAATGAACATTCAGCATATTTCATTTCAACAAATAATATTCCTTGTTATCCTTTCAAATTTGTTACATTCCACCGTCCCCTTCTGCTTCTTCCTCTCCTTCCCCTTCTTCTACCCCTTCGGCCTCTTCTTCCTCCCCTTCCCTTGTTTTTTTTGTACACAAGATCGAGGCTCGTGTAAGAGCTAACATCAATCACAAAAAAAACACAAACAGACACACAAAACATACAATAAAGGGAGCGGGAGACAAGATGGGGAGAGAGAGGGAAGCACACAAGTACAACAACAGAGAACAGGGACATCGGGAGATTCGTGGGAGGGAGAGGTCTTTGGGGGAGGAGGCACGGGAAGGGGGGGAGGAGGCACGGGAAGGGGGGGAGGGGTGGGAGAGGTATAAAACACATGGACACTGCTAGAACTTCCAGGAAAGAAAGAAGTCGGGATTTCAAAACAAAGTGGATCTGGGGTGAATTAGCGGGGGTAGAAGAGATCAAGGTTTTGGATGGGGGAAGATAAGAGATGGTGGTGAACAGCTGTTTTAAAGACCTGGATGGAGGAGTGGGATTGAAGAGAGTGAGGGAGTTTGTTCCAGAGGCGGGAGAAAAGAGGAATGAAGGAGTGAAGGTGAGCAGAGAGTTGGATTTTGTCAATTTCACCAGAAGAGTGAATAGTGGGGCGGCTTAGCCAAAATATTCAAAAGAATTGTGCATTTTGTGAAACAAGCACCAAATTTGGCACAAATGTACATTAATATGTTGCGAACATTTTCAGATATTGGGCCACTTGAAATTCCGTAATTTTTTTTTTCAAATTTTTTCAAATTTCGTAATTTCAAATTTTTCGGGTGACACCGTCACAATTTCGGTCTTCGAGGCCGGCCGATAGGCAAAGTGTGACCGGAAGGGACGAGGTTCTCCTGACCACGTGGCCCTCGATCTGGGAAGCGAGAGGCGTTCCATTAGTGGACGCGCCCCTCACGCCCGACTTTTGGGCGGCCCCGGCAGGCCGTTTGTTTTGACGTTCCGTGACAGGCCCCGCACCCCCACCTCCGGGCCGACCGGAAGCTTGTGCTGAGTACATCATACCTGAACAACTCAGTGAGGCAGAACACAGCAGTGCACACCAGGGTGACCCCTTCAGTGCATAAACCAATTAACCTGTCCACTGCAGGGCATATAGAAATGAAGTTATTTTCTGCATATAATAATAATATAAGTTCAGTTCTATATAACAATTTCTGTTATCACCACTACCACTACAACTACCACTACTACAAGCTTTGTCTGGAATTTTGTGGACTAACAGACAAACAGACATACAGACAAGCTGGGATCAAAATAATTACCTCCTTCCACCATTGAGTGTAGAGGTAAACATCATGGAAATTATATCATGCCCTAGATTTAATTCATGCTTACCCGTGTATTTGCTTCACTGGTTCACAAGGTCTTTTGCATACATGTAATTCAGACTCTCGTCTTCATTGCTGACCACACAATGTTCGCAACATATTAATGTACATTTGTGCCAAATTTGGTGCTTGTATCACAAAATGCACAATTCTTTTGAATATTTGGGCTAAGCCGCCCCACTATATCGGCCGGCCTCGAAGACCGAAATTGTGACGGTGTCACCCGAAAAATTTGAAATTACGAAATTTGAAAAAATTTGAAAAAAAAAATTACGGAATTTCAAGTGGCCCAATATCTGAAAATGTTCGCAACATATTAATGTACATTTGTGCCAAATTTGGTGCTTGTATCACAAAATGCACAACAGGTTTGCTATGCTGCTACACTAGAAGAATTTCAACAATTTGCCTTCCCCTTTCCCTTCCCCTTCTTCTACCCCATTCCCCTCTTCTTCCTCCTCCCCTTCTTTTTCCTCTTCTCCATCCCGCTCAATTTCACATCTCTGCTTATTGACCAGAGCCAGCAGGGAACATTGACCGACTCAGGGATCGAACCTTGGCTTGTCATCTCATAAACAACGAGAGCTCCACCAAAGGTCTAATTTGCTACTCTTATGTTTCTCCTTGTACCCCCCCCCCCCCCCCCTCTTATGACTTAATGTGGTTGAAATTATTTTCCAATCATCCTTCCACCTCTTAAAGTGTTTCATCACTTCTGAAAATGAATGTGATATTAATCAATTTAATCATGTATATCATTTCCTTGTCTCTTTGGAGACAACAAACACATGTGTCCTTTGTATTAGCAATGGAAGCATTTTTATGATGACTATTGCTTTTTGTTGAAATGCTTCCATGTTTAAAAGACTGAGTTATGGACCCTATTACCAGTTATCATCAGTGTCTTGTTTAAACTGCATTGCCTCGCTGAGAATTATTCGAGCGCACTCAGCCAAAACAATTTGGTCGTTGAATGTGCAGTCACACTATAACGTATAGCATTAACTTATGCCAACGTATGTGAATTTTCACCAACACGCTGGTGTACGTTGACATAAGTTAGGGGTAGGTTTGGTATAAGTTGTATACGTTAAAAGCACGCTGGTATAAGCTGGCATACGTTGTTGTATGCAGAGGCCGAAATAAATTTTTGTGCATGCACAAAAATTTTGGGCGTATGCCGACGTCCTCTTCATAGGTTAGGCATACGTTAGGCATACGCTAGAGGCTAGACATACGTTAAATACGTTAGAGGTAGGTTACTCATACGTCGAGATACGTCGAGATACGTTGGCATGAAGGTGTACCGTACAGCTAACTTATTGATAACCTATGAGTAACTTACTTCTAACCTATATCTAACCTATATCTGACGTATCTGCAACGCATATTGACGTATTCAGACGTATTAGACGTATGTCTGACGATGGAGTAACTTATTGAACGTGTTTCTACCGTACAACTAGCGTATTATTGGCGTTTTGCCAGCGTTTTGCGGTCACTGTATATATGGGGGCCTGTGAGTAGCTCACAATCACTTCTCCACCCGTCATCAGAGAAGATGGAGGATCCTAAGAGGCTTCGACAAGAATACCAACTAGTCGTTCTCCAACATCAGTATGACATCATCGAATTGGCACTTCACCAGATCCATGCCAATAGGATGAGGAGGAGAAGAGGTCAACGACGGGGTAAGGTCTGGGTCAGACCATGGATCGGGATCGGGGTCTGGATCTTCTTCGTTTTCTTGGGTGCCATGTTGATGTTGATAGCTCGCGGTACTGTAGAGATCGGCGCCGTATTTATGCAGAACGTCACGTGATCGTCGGCAACACGCCGAGTGCGCTGCGCATAGGTTTCTCATAAGTTACTCATACGTTGGGCATAAGTCGAGAACGCTGGACATACGCTGGCCATACGCTGTGATACGCTGTCATAAGTTATATATAAGTTAGTGATAGGTTACTAATAGGTTAGACATACGCTATGTATACGTTCAATACGTTATGTATATGCCCAATTTATTCATGCTGTAGAATTTTCGATGCTTTTTTGGGCGTATGCCGACGTGTTGACATTATTTTATGATTTTTCATACGCTAGATATAAGTTTCTCTAAAACGTCATAGTGTGACTGCACCTTCAAGACTTGTTGTTTATGTAAGCTTTGTAAATTCCAAGATGGCACCACATTGCTCTCTGTAGGTGGATATTTGTAGTGAAGCTCTATGGAGATCTTTTTCTCTATATCTGTACAAAATATGCAACCCTGCCCTCGCACATATAAGGCCCACCAGTGTCCGTGATCCACAGTTATTGTTTTTCACTCCACAGGGAAAAAGCACCGCGCCTTCCCAACCGTGGGTCGAGCGGAGGCGTCGGGGTCGCCATGACCCCTTCGCTCACCTCCGGCTGCCTCTCGTCCTGGCTGCCTTCGATCTAATTAGAGGCGAGCAGCTTTGCGCAGAGAGTCGAGAAGAGAACAGACAGGCGCCCACACCAGCCACGACGTGCCTCAGGGAAACGAAGTCGACAATAGGCCTGAGTTGCCCCTCAGTTCCTGCATATTTAACTCGCACAAGCAGGATGGACAAAAAGGCAGGAGGAGAGTGGTGAGAAAAAGAAAGGTCCACGCTATCTACAGCGAGCTCGATGACGCCACACACGGCTGTCTTGTTGCCTCGCAGAGGGTTGCAGCAACCTCCAATGGGTGTTCGGAGTGTGGTGCTCAGAGGAGATAGCAGGACCGGTTGGGCGAAGGTTGACTTGTGGGCAGCTCCGAGATGTATCGGAGCTATTTAACCGCCTGTCGTTTTGTGGTGTTCTGCGAGTCATGTGTATATGAACGTGACCTTTGTGATCGGAGGTGGCGGACACGGAGAGGAGTAGCGACTCCTCCTCCCCCTCTATACCACACACTTACCCGTGTGTACCAGCTATAGAAAGGCAACGCAATCATTGCCCGGGAGACTCGACATCATTTGTGATCAGACCCAAAAGGCGTGTGATTCAAGGCCTGCGTTTGGGCCTCAGATTCAGCTTTCGCTACATTGGTTCAAGCTCTCTGAAGAGAAATGGTAACAAAATGCTTACGTAAATGGTGGACATCAAATGCCATCTGCACACAGTGGAGTACGGATCATTTATGGTTCTTAATCATTGCAGACAATTTATTTGCCTTTTTGTTTTACACCCCTGCTCAAATTGGCGAGGATAAACTTTTTTCTTCATCGTCTAAGGCTCATGGAGGAACTTGTACATAATATACTGTATATATATATACACACACACACACACACACAAACACACAGGGTGTCCCATAAGTCTGGAATCATGGGGGAAAATAAGTGATTCATGATCTCGTTTAAAAATGTATATATCCATCGTTTACCTGGATGCGTTCTTCCTTATTCAGCGACATCATGGACACCTGCAAGCACCTATCTCCCCCATGTGTATGTCTTAAGGGTTGTTTTTATTGGTTCACGAGTTATCAAGTGACCACTATATTCGTCATGTGTGTGTGTCTGTCTGTCCGCAGCATAACTACCCGATGATATCATCCGATCTTGATGAAACTTGGGTGGGAGGTTGATATCATGATCTAGTTGTGTCCTGCCTAGAGTGGGCGTATTGCGCCCATTGTGGGCGGAGCCACGCCCGAAAAAGATGTCTTTTTAGGGGGTAATCGAGTTCAAGCTACATCTTCCCCGAGGGGTTTGGTGGAATCTGACAGGGGTTTCGGTATTTGGTTAGGCCAATGTCATGTGTCTAGCCCCACGGAGCTCGATTTTTCATTTTCGCCCCAAGGTCAAGGTCAAAAGGTCACGAAATTTAGAAAAGTCGAATTTTGATGGTTTTATTACATTGTTCGCTTCCTGATAGGGTGAAATGTCGTACATGATCTTATATTATCACTTACATCATGAAATACAAGTTTTCCAACAAATTTCAGAATCTTCGACCTTTGACCTTTGCAGGTCACAAAGGTCAAAGTTTCAAAGTTGTCGGAATCGAACCGAATTTTCGGTATTGTGTAGCTAACTAACCTCATAACTGATTATACATTATTTTCTATCTCATTTCAAGGTCAGTAACCTTCGTTTTGACATTTCTGGGCCTGGCTTGTCCAGGCCTGTTTCGGTTATAGTCCATCCTTTGTCATTGAATACTGCTCGCTCGTGAACCATCGTCGTCTCCTGACTTGTTTATTTATTATTTTGGGAAATTATTTTTGCTTTTTTTTGAAAAAATGTTTAAAAGATTTTTTTCAACTTAAATCTTCAACTTCAGTTGTTTATATAAATGTAATATCACGTATATTACAAATACTTTTGTGCAGAATAAATGTTTGTATTATAATTGGTGTCAATAGTGACAACATAGCAACTTGGGTGAAGTCATTATCCTCAGTTAAAACAAGCCCGTTCCTCTGCAGCAACGCGTAGTGAGTCGAGCGCAGCGAGCCAATCAACGCTAGTATCACATTTGTGGTACAACGACGCAAGACAGGACTACGTCAATTGCCAAAATGTCAAGACAAAACAGCATTAGGGTTTGAGGAAGGGTTAACGTTAAGTTATCCTTGCTTTCCATGGCGGTTAGCATACCTCATTCAATGTCCTGTTGATTTTATCCATTGTTTTTTTTCTGCCAGGTCATGCAGATCGACACTAACCTTCACCAGCAAGGCACATTCTTCATTCTATAAGGGATTTGAACCTTTGTTCAAACGAATGTGTCCAAAAGTTATAGAATACTAAAATACATGTCCAGATGTTTTGGGGGATTCAGATGTTTGGAATTGAGAGATCAGATACAAACTTATCCTTGCAGGATTGCAGTTCTGTATCAAATATGGGAGTAGCTGCAGTAGGTGGTCTCTTCGACCTCTTTCTAAAGTCTCTGTACAGGCCATTTACAAAGTGCACCTTTGGGATCTTATCAAGTCCCTTTTAAACCACCTGCGCAAAGTTTCCGAAAGTTCTTCCAAAGATGGCCGATTAATTGTACGAGCAACGGTACCCCCCCCCCCCCCCCCCCACCTACGGGCAGGACTTCAATTGGGAGGCCCAAATGAAAAGGCAAAATATCAAAAATTGAAGGCTTTTATTTTATTTTAAACGATTTATATAAACATGCGTTAAATCATATCACACGCAAATCATCAAAATCTAAACAGTATTTGTAGAATTTCAATAAAAGCCACATCACTATTCATATCGGTAAATATTATTCCATCGTGTTTGGGAAAACTGGAAAATTGGAAAAATTTTCCTGAATGGAAAAACAATATAGCCTATTTTACTCCAGCGGTTCCCAGGACTACCCACCCAAAATTTCGTTGCGATCAGTTCAGCCGTTTTTGCGGTACCTGGGAACAGACGGGCAGACATACAGACATTTGGTGAATTATAGTAAGATAGCTATGGTAAGAACCATTATTCTTCTTTGCTTGCCATAAATGCACGGTTTGAAAATTTTCAGTAATAATTATGTAAAAATATTAATTGTACAATCATGCGGGGGTTGCTTCTGTAGCAACACCCTCTCAGCATCATTTGCCACATCCTGATGGTATCAAGCGACGATGCTGACCAAACACCAGTATTGAGAGGGCACAAGTTTTAGATTTAAAAATGATCGCCACTCTTTTTGAAATGTTCTGTGGCATCTTTAACGACCAGGGCGAGTGAGAGAGGATGGGACAGCCGGCTTAACATCCCCTCAGAAGGCCAGTAAATTTATGATACGACCCAACTGAGGTGTACATGGGCTTGCGGGGCCAAATAGGCATCCTCTGGCGTCCACGTTCCTTGTGTGTCGATACCATGAAAAACTCAGTACATACTATGAGACCAAAAAAAGAAGGATGGGAGATGAAAACCTGAAGATTTGAGAAGTCCTAATTATTGAACTATCCCATGTGTACATAAAATATTGATTCACAATTTGACTTTCCTTCCGTCATCATAGCTCATTCTATGCTCCTTCACTGGAGCCATCTGTTCCTATTGGTACCCGGGGTCGAGTGATTTACATACTCGTTTCCAACTACTAGTATGGTCCCTTTGCTGCGAGCTTCTTAACATGGTGTGGGAGGATATGCTTGTTCACCACCCTGCTATGAACATTTTCATCATTTGAGCTGTAGATTGATGGCAGCCAAGGCTTGACAAGTCTGCGTAAGCATACTTTACTTGGGCCAAACACTAATGTTTGCATCTGAAGCACTCTTTGCTGGAGGTCATGCTTTTCATTAGCCCATGACGGGGTTTTGCAATCACTTCTGTGTGTGTGTGTGTGTGTGTGTGTGTGTGTGTGTGTGTGTGTGTGTGTGTGTGTGTGTGTGTGTGTGTGTGTGTGTGTGTGTGTGTGTGTGTGTGTGTCCAAGCCGTAACTTTTTTTTACCATTTAAGCCATTGTCATCAAAGATTTATTATAATAATACAGAGAAGGCAAATTAATAATTTTATCAAAAGGTGAAAAGGTCAAAGGTCAGCATCACATAAAATCATCAATTTTCACCCAAATGACCTGAAATTTCAATTTACCATTTGAGTTTTGTCAAATTTTCAACAAAGTTTTATGAGAATATAGAAAAGGCAGATTAATAATTTGATCAAAAGGTCAAAGGTCAGCGTCACATAAAATCGTTCATTTTCATCTGATTGACATTTTAAGAATTTTAATATAGGGTCACTGAATTTGGTTCACCGATCAAAAGCTAGAACCTGATTTTTTAGGTCAAAAGGTCAAAGTTACGTAAAATCACCAATTTTCGCCCGATTAACCTGAAATTTTAAGAATTTGCATATCCGGTCACTGAATTGGTTCCCTAATCAAAAGCTACAAGCCAATTCTTTTTTTTATAAATCAAAAGGTCAAAGGTCAAGGTCACGTAAAATCACCAATTTCACCCGGTTGACCTGAAATCTAAAGAATTTGCATATTGGGTGCCTGAATTGGTTCATGAATCAAAAGCTACAACTCAATTGTTTTTTAAATCAAAAGGTCAAATGTTAAGGTTGCGTAAAATCACCAAGTTTCACCCGGTTGACCTGAAATTTAAAGAATTTGCATATCGGGTCACTGAATTGGTTCACTAATCAAAATGTAGGAGTCGATTGTTGTTGTTTTTATATCAAAAGGTCAAAGGTCAAAGTTGCATAAAATTGTCAATTTTCATCTAATTGCCCTGAAATTTTAAGAATTTGCATATCCGGTCACTGAATTGGTTCACTAATCAAAAGCTACAAGCCAATTGTTTTTTTTTATAAATCAAAAGGTCAAAGGTCAAGGTCACGTAAAATCACCAATTTCACCCGGTTGACCTGAAATCTAAAGAATTTGCATATTGGGTGCCTGAATTAGTTCACCAATCAAAAACTACAACTCAATTGTTTTTTTAAATCAAAAGGTCAAACGTTAAGGTTGCGTAAAATCACCAAGTTTTACACGGTTGACCTGAAATTTAAAGAATTTGCATATCGGGTCACTGAATTGGTTCACTAATCAAAATATAGGAGTCGATTGTTGTTTTTTTCTATCAAAAGGTCAAAGTTGCATAAAATTGTCAATTTTCATCTAATTGACCTGAAATTTTAAGAATTTGCATATTGGGTCACATAATTGGCTCACCAATCAAAGCTAGAAACTGATTATTTTTTTAGATTGAAAGCTCAAAGGCTAAGGCTGCATAAAATCATCAATTTTCATTTTGTAATTTTTTTTGAAACTATTTTCGTTATTTTGAGCATACGGAAGAAGAAGACGTCTGAATACAAACGGACATAGAAGGGCTTTGCATTTTCAGATGTTTTCTAGTTTCCTTTATCCCACTGGTGATACAATCTGATGACTGCAAACGTCTTCAAGCAGCTGGACATGAATGACTTGATGCACTTGGCCTGTTACCATGCACTTGACTTGATGCACGTAACTTAAACACCGGTTTGACAATCACCGAATAGCAAACCATTTTTGAAAGGGTATTTTCACGAGGAAGGCCCATGTCTCTTGGAATGTTTTAATCATAATGCTCTCCGAGATTTTTCTTCCTGCTGGGATCAAATATAACTTCACATCATCAATCTCGAGGAAGTTCTATGTCACCCTCAATACAAAGAAAAATCAGAGTATGCTTGCCACCTGCCATTTATTGGGAAGGATCTGTAGTTAAATAGGATCAGTTTATATATTATTTTAATAAATCATACAGGAATGCTGCTCAAGGCTCGATTGGATATTAACTTAGAAATGGTTCCAAGTTAAATTGCCACAGCCCTAAGCCAATTAACTTGCAGGGGCAATGAGTAGTGCCAGATAAATCACATTCTTTTTAGTGCTTTAAAGTGATAAAACCTCACCATCTTAGGACAACACTGTAGAGCTTTCCCACCCCACCCATATTTATCCATAATCTTTTATATTCGTGTAAACTTTCATTTAAAGATCCCATGCGCACCTGCTTCTTGCCACCTCATTGTCAATATACACTACATGACCAAAAGTATGTGGACACCCGAATATCACACATCTCATTCGAAAATCATGGGCATTAATATGGAGTTGGTCCCCCACTTTGCTGCTTTAACAGCTTCCACTCTTCTGGGAGGCTTTCCATTAGATGTTGGAACATTGCTGCAGGGATTTGCTACCATTCAGCCACAAGAGCATTAGTGAGGTCGGACACTGATGTTGGGCGATTCAACCTGGCTCACTGTCGGCGTACCAATTCATCCCAAAGGTGTTCGATGGTGTTGAGGTCAGGGCTCCGTGCAGGCCAGTCAAGTTCTTCCACACTGATCCCAACAAACCATTTCTGTATGGACCTCGCTTTGTGCACGGGGGCATTGTCATGCTGAAACAGGAAAGGGCCTTCCCCAAACTGTTGCCACAAAGTTGGAAGCACACAATCGTCTAGAATGTCATTGTATGCTGTAGTGTTAAGATTTCCCTTCACTGGAACTAAGGGGCTTAGCCCGAACCATGAACAACAGCCCAGACCATTATCCATCCTCCAAAAAACTTTACAGTTGGCACTATGCATTCAGGCAGTTGCATTCTCCTGGCATCCGCCAAACCAAAATTCGTCCGTTGGACTGCCAGATGGTGAAGCATGATTCATCACTCCAGAGAACGCGTTTCCACTGCTGCAGAGTCCAATGGTGGCAACCTTTACACCACTCTAGCCGACGCTTGGCATTGCGCATGGTGATCTTAGCCTTGTGTGTGGCTGCTCAGCCATGGAAACCCATTTCATGAAGCTCCCGGCGAACAGTTGTTGTGCTGACGTTGCTTCCATAAGCAGTTTGGAGCTCGGTAGTGAGTGTTGCAACCGAGGACAGACGATTTTTACGTGCTACGCACTTCAGAACTCGGCGGTCCCGTTCTGTGAGTTTGTGTTGCCTACCACTTCGCGGCTGAGCTGTTGTTGTTCCTAGACGTTTCCACTTCACAATAACAGCGCTTACAGTTGACAGGGACAGCTCTAGCATGGCAGAAATTTGATGAACTGACTTCTTCGAAAGGTGGCATCCGATGACGGTGCCACATTGAAAGTCACTGTGCTCTTCAGTACGGCCCATTCTACTGCCATTGTTTGTCTATGGAGATTGCATTGCTGTGTGCTTGACTATATATACCTGTCAGCAATGGGTGTGGCTGAAATAGCCGAATCCACTAATTAGAAGGGGTGTCCGCATACTTTTGGTCATGTAATGTACATTGCTTCCACTCACTCAGGTTTATCTTTGCTTAGAGTCTGAATATTTGAATTAAACAATATTTCAGGGCATTTACTTGTTATGTACGTACACTGTATTGGCAGAAGTCTTACCTCCCCCCACCCCTCTTTCGATCCCACATCGATTCCCCTCCACCATCCCCATTCCTACTTAATCTTCTCTTTTTCATAAATTCTGCCCCAATGCATAGATATTTTCTAGTGTAATATGGAGGTGATTTCTCTTCTTCATTGGAGAAAGTCAGACTATTATATTGTTGCGGATCTCTGACGTCAGCTCTCCCCTTATCAAGAGGGGGTTAATCCCCTTGTCTTTTATCTGGCCGACGTGACCCTGGGGGTTATAACGTCCTTCCCGGGCAGCGTTAGGTAGGGTTTGTTAGGCCTAGGGATTCGCTACTACCTAAGTACTAACGCCGACCGGAAACGAGGGAATAACTCCCGCTCGAATCACGGATATTGTTGGAATATTGCCGAGCAGATAGCAATCCGCGACCCGAGCTGTTAAAAAGTGACTAGACCCGATTATAGCGGTTCCGAATCGTGCCGCGTTTATCCAATGGAGAAAAGACTAGGATGGTCGGATTGAGAGGAAACCAGGAAAATAGGAAGAACAGATGGGTTTATTAATTATGTACAAAGAAGAAGAAGAAACGAAAGAATGTACAAGAAAGAAAGAGGAAGGAAAAGTACACAGGGCAGCCTTAGACAGTCTTACTCTATTGCCTGGACAAACGGGCCTGTCTCACACCCAGACACTCACACGGGGGTTGCAGATGGTAGGGTGGAAGGTCCGGCGATGATGTCCAGGCTCCAGTCCGGCTCCGGTCCAGCCGACAAAAAACCCGGCAGGCAGCTCTTCACGTAGCGTAACGCGAGCGGACAATTATGATGACGGGGGAAGGCTGGTATACTGGCGTACGTAATATGCGCACTACTCACTCCAAGCGCCCCCCTCTCCCCAATATCCTGCACGCTGCAGTTCGTGGCAATGCATGCCGCGCGCTCGCCCATAGTACAGCGGGTTTCCACAGCAAGTCTCTTTGAAATACAATTGCTTGGCTTCAGTTCCCTTGTAAAGCGCACGTCCCAGGTCAAGCGCCTCTCTCTCCCCGCTCAGACCTTTAATGAGCGCTGCTTCGTAATTCTTCCCAACAGTTCTCTGTAATCGCATCAGCGCTTTCCACAACGATCAGTCCTTTCAAGCCCTTCAAATCGCAGCAGTCCTTTTACCAAGCGCGATTCCTTGCAGTCCTCTCAAAGTGCTTTGCGTGCGCGCTTTTATAATCAAGCCAGCGAACGCTCTCGAAGCCCAAAAGCCACGCCTGCCAGGCGATGTCACTCCAGCCCTGGTTGGCTGGTTATGGCTTACCGGCCCCGCCCTGACGGCTGGTTGATGTGGCCACACCTTCATCCTGGCGCTCCGCCCCCTTTTCGGGCCTTACCTCGTGGGTTTCTGGACTGGTTTGGGCGGAAGCCCAGCGAAGTGGCGAACGCTGCTGACAAAGGCACGTAACAAATTGGGAAGGGCCATGGGGCACAGACTGGAGCGCGCTTAATGGCGTCGCTTGGAAGGGAGGCTGCCAAATGGACGAAAGGAGCCTACTCTTATTTGTTTGACACAACACAGATGCAATTATTGGGAATTGGCCTTATCTAAACACAGACTATGAAATAACTGATGTCCTATGGTGACCTACGTGTTGCTTGTGGCCTATCTATGGGGTGCTACCTTTAACCTTTAATGATGTTATTATTTACAAGTGTGGGTTCTTAAAACCGCAACACTATTATAATGCAATACCTCCAACAATTCCTCCTATTATTATGCAATTTCCAATGTGGCTTATAAGCTTTATTTTTACTAACAAAGATAACAGGCTCAGTGATAAAAAAACAAAAACAAACAACTGACACATGTTACAACCCTGTATACAGAGTAAAACATGTTACTATGAATGTTAATGCCAATATTATAAGAGACTAGCCGAAAGCACCGTACGTTGCCCGGGTTCTTTTTGAATGAATTTACTACTATAATTCAGCTTTTACTCGCGGCCGTAGAAGAATGACTACTATAATTTAGCTCAGCTTTTTATTGCAAAATGGGCCCAGCCCAGCCGATGCGGCCTCGACCGGCCTTGCCACCTAGCCTATAACCTTCCCAGGGACCGTCCCGACATTTTTGGTTCTTTTTGAATGAATTTACGACCATAATTCAGCTTTTACTCGCAGCCATAGTAGATTGACTATTATAATTCAGCTCAGCTTTTAATTGCGAAATGGGCCTGGCCCGGCCGAGGTGGGCCTCGACCGGTCTCACCACCTAGCCTAAAACCTTTCTGGGGCCCGTCCTGACATTTTGGGTTCTTTTTGAATGAATTTACTACCATAATCCAGCTTTTACTCGTGGCCGTAGTAGATTGACTACTATAATTCAGCTCAGCTTTTAATTGCGAAATGGGCCTGGCCCGGCCGAGGTGGGCCTCGACCGGTCTCGCCACCTAGCCTAAAACCTTCCTGGGGCCCGTCCCGACATTTTTTGTATTGAGAGGTTTTCTCCTATCTTTCACCTTTCAGGAGATTAGCTTGCACAGACAAACGAACAAACAAACAAACAAAAACTTTCTTTTATATATATAGAGATGAAATCATTTTATGATGCTTGAACTCATCAAATGGGATATGTATCACCTTTAAGATAAGTATCACCTCATTGATGGTCGATGGCGGATGCTCCAGAACTGCAGGGTCTACCGGAGTGCTCAGTTCTTCAACACTGACCACAGACTTTTTGTGGCAACTATAAAGTTGCAGCTCAAATCCAAGAGAATGCTACCATCCGAGCCTAGGCTGGATGTGGGTAAGCTCAAGAAGGAGAGGGTAGCTGAGGAGTTTGTGAGCAGGTTGAGTGGGGTTTTGGGGGGTCTGGATGCTTCGGGGGATCCTGAGGAGTTGTGGAGTGTCTTTAAGTCCACCATCCTTGATGTTGCCGGTGGCTGTCTTGGAACCCACCATTAGGCGAAGAAAAACTTTGTCTCTCAGGGGATGCTCTATACCATCAACCAGAGTCGCAGGGCCAGGCTCGATGGCAGAGCTGAACTGTTCCAGGAGCTGAGGCGTAAAACTCTACGCTCGCTGAGGGTGGACAAACAGGCCTATGTGCGAGGAATCTGTGAAAGGATAGAGCATCACTTGTGGACATGCAATTCTCGTCCTGCATGAAGAGGAATCCGTGCATTGCATTCATCTAAGCCTCTCCCTATGTGCACTGCAGTTAGAGCAGAGGGTGGTGGCCTCTTGACAGAGGAGTCGGAAATGAATGCCCGCTGGGCCAGTTACTTTGAGCAGCTGTACCAGGCTGACCCACCGGCTGTTGAGTTGGATGTCAGGGGTGTTGCTATCCAAAATGCTGACCCCCCAATTAACTGTGAACCACCTACCACCTTCACTTGTGGAAACACAGGTGGTGGTGAACCGGTTGAAAGGAGGTAAAGCTCCTCGGATTTGTGGCATCCATGCTGAGCTTCTCAAGGCTGGTGGAAATGCTGTACTTCAGTCGCTGCATGTAGTTCTGTGCTCTGTTTGGAGCACAGGCACCATTCCAATTGACTGGAAGAGGGTCCTTGTTGTCTCCCTCTGGAAAGGGAAGGGTGATCACCAGAACTGCAACAACCACCGAGGGGTGACGCTACTCTCGGTGCCAGGTAAGGTCTTTGCTTGGATCATTCTTGAGAGGGTTTGCCGCCATCTGCTCGAGCACCAGCGACCAGAGCAGTCAGGTTTTCCACCAAAGAGGTCAACGATTGACCGTATTATTGTGCTTCGGGTCCTCACCAAACACAAGAGAGAGTTTCGCCACGGGCTGCTTGCAGCCTATGTTGATCTCCACAAAGCTTTCGATTCAGTGAATTGGGATGCCCTCTGGAGGATTCTTGGTCTTTGTGGGGTGCCACCAACGCTGATCAATCTAATCTCTGAACTATACTCTGGTACTGAGAGTGCTGTGAGGTGTGGTGGCTCCATCTCTGACTTATTTCAAGTTTTTACTGGAGTTCGGCAGGGATGTGTCCTGGCTCCCACACTCTTCAGCACTTGTATGGACTGGATTCTGGGGAGGATATCAGAGGTCAAGCTGCAGTGCATCATTTGGGAGTGTCAATATCTCTGACCTTAATTTCGCAGATGATGCAGTCATCTTTGTGGAGACGCTGGATATTCTTATGGGTGCCCTCCAGGCAATGAATGAGGAGGTGGAGCCACTGGGATTACGGATTTCCTCAGTCAAAACCAAGATCCAGGCTTTCAATGACGACTTGGATGCTGCTGTCTTGTCTGTGCCTGTTTGTGGCGAAGATATTGAGGTCAGGAAGAGATTCACTTACCTTCGCAGTGTTATTCATGTCTCCGCATGTTGTGAGCCAGAGGTTAATAGACGTCTGGATCGGGCCTGGGGAGTCTTGGATTCACTGGATCATGGGGTCTGGCACTGTCGGTATCTATGCAGGAAGATGAAAGCCAGAGTCTTTAAGTCCTTGGTGCTTCCAGTCTTGCACTATGGATGCGAGATTTGGAACCTCACCAAGGGCCAGAGAATGAGACTTAACTCCTTCGGAACCAATTCTCTTCGGAGAATCCTTGGCTATCGCTGGTCGGACGTTGTATCCAACAAGCGGTTACTGAGAGAGACTCAGATGAGATTTGTTACGTGTATGGTCCGTGAGCATCAGCTGTGGCTGTATGGACATGTGGCTCTTTTTCCTGACGCTGATCCAGCTCACCAGATACTCCCAGCAAGGGAGCCTCATGAGTGGGGAAGCCAAACGGGCCGACCGCGTGCCTCGTGGTTGCAGCAGGTTTATCGGTATCTCAAGGAGATAGGGATGGGCCAGGCGTAAGCCTGGCGGATAGCCAGACGGAGGCCCCTGGAGTACCGTCGGAAAGTTGATGCGGTGACGTGCCAAGTCACGCATCCCATACATGCATGCTCCCATACCTGACCTGACCTTAGGAGAGATATTCTTTGGCTGTCCCGTCGCTAACAATGATGACTTATGATGACCGTGGAGGCATATGGGTCAGCACTTGTCTGCGTGACGATGGGAAACGAGACCAGCATTGGATATAAATTCTGTGTTACAATTGTCGTGGAAGTGGTTTGGGACTCAAGACTCCAATGACCGGAAACAGGTTTACAACAGGTCAAGACTTTATTAACTAGTTTCAAATAGTAATAACTACCGTTAACTCAATGGACCAGATAACTCTATCCGCATAGTCCCTCTTTCTCAGCCGATGTTCCTCCGCAGCGCCATACTCGTTCATTCCATCGGGCAGAGCTTCTGATGACAAGTCTCTTGACTCAAAGTTTGCTCTGGTTTATATGGATAAATTGGAGTTAATCCCCTGTGCGCTAAAAGTTAATCCTCCATGCGCTGAAGCTCCTTGGTCATCCACAATCGCCCTGCTGGCACCAACTCGCTCCCCTCCTGCTGTGAGTTCCATTTACCTCACAATAGGAGGGTGCTCTAGTCCGGGGCTGTACAGGAGGTGGACAACGGACTCCCAGCTTTAACAGAGCGAGATACATTCCTAACATTCTTACGACCACCTATTGGTTCACTCACCAATCTCATAACTAGTTACATAGTATAAAGATTTATTCTACCACACAATGAACGAGAGATATTAAAATTGTTAAGCAGGGCACTTCCAGTGTTTAATAATAATACAGACATAATGGTCACATGATCGACACAGGTGATCCAACTGCTAATAAAAACAAAGATGCAAGTTCAAATGGAGGACAAGCCTTCCAACCGCACCTTAAAATTGGACGTGCAGATATGATATATATACAGTGACGTGAAAAAGTAAGTACACCCCATGTAAAGTTTTGACTTTTGCAACATATTTCAACATACAGATATTTGATCTTCATTTCAACAATATTGAGAGATAAAGGTGATATAATATAACAAATATCATGAAACATTTACATTTTGTAGTCCATTGTATAATTTAAATAAACATAAATGCAAATTTCGCATGTGGAAAAAGTAAGTACACCCTTGGTTCGAATAGGTGGTATTGCCCCCTTTGGCAGAAACAACCTCAAGTAGGCGTTTCTTATAACTGTCTACCAGTCTCTGACATCGACTGGGATAAATTTTTGCCCACTCCTCCATGCAGAATTATTTCACTTGTGCGATGTTTGAGGGGTTTCTTGCATGCACAGCTCGTTTTAAATCCTCCCACAACTTCTCGATGGGATTTAGATCCGGGCTTTGACTTGGCCATTCCAGAACCCTCCATTTCTTTCTTTTCAGCCATTCTTTGGTGGATTTACTGGTATGTTTCGGGTCATTGTCATGTTGCAAGGTCCACCTTCGGTTGAGCTTCAACTTCCGACAGGTGGCCTCACATTATCCTCAAGCACCCTCTGGTACAATGAAGAATTCATAGTGGATTCTATGATGGTGAGCTGCCCAGGCCCTGATGCAGCAAATCTGCCCAAACCATAATATTTCCACCACCATGCTTTCCAGTTGGTATCAGGTTCTTGCGGTCAAATGCTGTCTTTGGTTTTCGCCAAACATGTCTTCTGGTACTGTAGCCAAATAGCTCTACCATTGACTCATCTGTCCAGAGCACATTGTTGCAGAAGTGCTGGTCTTTGCCGAGGTGTTCATTGGCAAACTTTAGTCTTGCCCTGATGTTCTTTCTGGACAGCAAAGGTTTCCTCCTGGCACACCTCCCATGTCGATCAAATTTGTGCAGCCTCTTTCTCATGGTAGACTCGTTCACTTTGACATCATCAGTGGCAAGAGCTACCCGTAGGTCCCCTGATGACATTCTGGGGTTCTTAGAGACTTCTTTCAGCATCTTGCGGTCTGCTCTCTGGATGAACTTGCTGGGGCGGCCTGGCCTGAACAAGTTGGCAGTTGTTTGGAATATTCTCCACTTGTCGATGATCTTCCGGACAGTCGAATGATTGATTTCAAATTGTTTGGAGATCTTTAAAAATCCCTTCCCAGACTCGTAGGCATCTTTAACCTTCTTTCTGAAGGCCTCAGAGAGCACTTTTGGTCTAGGCATGGTGATGCCACACCCTTCAACAACAAAGAGCAAGCCAAAATAAATGTCTGAGGTTTAAATAAGACAGGTTCCTCCAAGATCCTCTCTAATGATGTTCTAATCATTTGCACCTGAGCTGGTGCACCTGATTCTAATTTTAGGTATTTGAAGTAGTGATAAATGTAGGGGTGTACTTACTTTTTCCACATGCGAAATTTGCATTTATGTTTATTTAAATTATGCAATTGACTACAAAATGTAAATGTTTCATGATATTTGTTATATTATATCAACTTTATCTATCAATATTGTTGAAATGAAGATCAAATAGCTGTATGTTGAAATATGTTGAAAAAGTCAAAACTTTACATGGGGTGTACTTACTTTTTCAAGTGACTGTATAATGTCTGCAGCTGTAGAGGAACCCAGGTAGGGTTTGAAACAGCAAAGGGTAGCTTCTCTTGCATATCTTTTGTTTGTTTCTTCATGCAGCTTTCTTTGGCTGTAAGAGAATGGGGGTTAACTCTTTGAAATCCTAGCCACCTGGGGTAATTGACTAAGTGACAGCTGAATGGTTATTCTCTCCAATTATGGATATGTATATAAACACATATTGTATGGAAAGTAAACGCACGCAGAAAAAAACCTGATGTTTCAGAAGAATGCAATCATCCATCCTCAAAGGTGACAACATGAAATATGCACCTGTGGGGAAATCAGCTGTAGTTACTGCGTCCGATAGGAATGGCTGCTTGTTATGATTGGATTGTGGGGTAGAGCGGGGGCGTGGGGGGTGAGGGGGGGAGGAGGGAGGGGACCATTCAGCATGGGATTTGGGATATATTTAACACAGAGAGTGGGATTGGTGGATGGATCTGCTTCCGGTTCTGGTGTCTGGGTCATTGATTTGGTATCATGTGGTTCATGTCTTGGGCATCGGGTCTGACCTTCGCATCAACCATGTCGCAAGTCACTTGGATGTCTTGCCCATATAATTATTGGCATCAGTCATGACAGGGGGTTTCGTTGACCACGTTCATCTTATCGAGATGCTCATCTCTGCAGCCCATCTCTCCTTCTTTGGGCCTGGATAGCTGCACCGGAGTGTTGCCCGAGGTTTGTGTTCGACCCGGATTCCAAATGGTGGCAAACGGTTGGCTTTCTCCAAGGTATTGCCACAGACTTAAGATCACAGGGTTGCATGGTCACAAGTGAATGATTTTGTGGTGGGTTATCCTGACAAGCTCCAAAAAGAGCAAAACAATGGTCGATGACTCCACATTCCTTTACCTGTGACCTTAGAACCGGTCTTTAAGATAGATTGAGTGTGCGTCACTGAATATATCCGAGCAGGAAGGAGCGTGGCGAGCACTCGTCTCGATCTCCACTGGATAAGAAATCCAACAGAAATCCCACACATGCGCAGCCAATGGCGTCTCCTCCGACCTGGAGGCGTAAGGCTGGGCCCTCAATTTGCATTGAGATTCTTATGGTGGTCGTTGGTTAAACCCGAAACTCAAACAGAGAAAACGAATTCAATAACGACCATATACAATGAGGTAAAACAAATCCTATAAAATCGAAGGTGCCTCTCTCTCCAGTCACAAGAACAGATGGAGTGAGGGACAAAACCGGGTGTGATTTAGCTCTGGTGGTAGCGGGGGAGGGGGGAAGATGGGCACGGTGCAGATGATGGGGCAGGAAGATGACGAGGTGATAAGGAGAGGAACAGGATGATCGACAGGCAAGGGGGGAAGATGAGAACAGCAACAACAGAATTCCCCATCTCTCAATTCTCTTCAAAACTCCACAGATCTCACAAAAACGCGAGCTCCACAACATCCTGTCCACGCCCCATCTAGGCTCCTCCCCCTTCTCCTCAGACCTCTTGCAATCCTTTTAGAACCGTTCCCGCTCAATTTTCAGGTCTCATGCAGTTTCCTCGCAGGATTGTTCGCGATCTTCTCTGAACACTCAAGAGAGAGCTACTGGCTCCTCCCTCGTCTGCCTTGACAACCCTCTAGCCCTTCAGGCGTAGGGCTCCACCCCCTTCTATGAGACGATCATAGCTCCGCCCCCTCTCCCCTTGCCTGGCAGGAACCCCTTTGCTTTCTGCCTACTTCTTCATCCTCCCCCCCTCTCCAGGCCACCACCCTCCCTGGAACTGCAGCTCCTGCAAGGTTCAATGCAGAGGCAACAGATCCAGCCTTGTCACTTACAGACTCACACCTAATTAACCTCCATTAAATAAATCAGGAGGGGCTGTGGGAAGCGAAGCAAACTTACCTATTCTCCTTACAGAACCATCCCCTTAGTTTCAAACAACAATTCAACAATGTACAATTCTATGAACAAATATTCTTCCCTCTCTTGTCTCCTCGCTCCGATATGCAGAGGCAGGGAGAGAATGGCTCCAAAAACAAACAGGCAAGCCTACCTTATTGACAATTTAACTTAATCAATGTACAACCTCATCTACTTGATCAGATCCCTCAGTGGATGTCACCTGCTCCAGGTGTCAGCTGAGCCCAAATACCCAATTTTGAAACTACCTATCCAATTTCACGGGCTACCTGTCCTTCACAGCACATACCAAGTCGCACAGCACAGAGTGGAACATTCCCACACTCATACACAGCAACAACCACAACAACAATTACTACATTTCCTGCAAGGCTCTTATACACTGAAGGTGTGGCCCTGAACTCGGCAGAGGGGAGGTCTTGTACAACCAAGATGGTGGAGACGCTTCAGGCTGTGGTGCCCGCAGTACCAAACACAAGTCACAGACTCATGGCCCCTCGCAGCCAAACAGCTCCTTCACTGTATGTCCCGCCAGAGAGGGTCTCCACACACACAGGCTCTCCTGGCCTCTTCCTAGGTCGCTAAGGGTCTCTCTACCCACTGGTTGCCCAAACAGACCCTTCTCCACCGGGCCCCCATTTCCAGACGCCACTGGCTGCCAGGGACGAGTTACCTCAGGGGGGCCGCAGTCACCGCTCCTCCAGCTCCATACCTGCGGACACGCACACCTTCCCCACTCACAAAACCCCAATTGTCACTCCCTCCCCTGCTGCCATACAATCTCCATCACCTGCAATACACGGTACTGGGTACCTATCCCACCAGTTCTGGGTCTGGGAGACCCGAGTGCTTGTTGCCGAATTACCTGATTAGCATGGAATTAGGTCCTGGTAAAGAATGCTAAACTTGGAGGGTGGGATGGGGAGGGACGAAGCTCAATCATTATTGATGTCATTCCATTCCATTGCCATGTGTAAATGTGTTTTTGCCTTTCATTTCTTCTGTGAGCTTTCCCTGTTCGCATAAACGTTTTGTTCGTTGTTTTAGCATTTTTGAAATTGAATTACTGCTTCGATCCCTTTGACAAAGGTGAGCTTATTCTTTTTAATCTCATGATTTTATGCGTTTCATTAGCTTCGCAAGTTTTTGGGTCTTACTGTTCATCTTATGGGTCTTCAAGACCTGACACTTGCAAAGCTGTAAAGTTTTTGAGAAATTTGTGGAGATATCTTCCAAATAAAAGGATCAATGAATCATCTTCTTTGGGCAAATACTCCTTCATGAGCCTCAACTTTCTCAAGAAAAAAAACAAAAAAAAAACTTTTTTCCTCTAAGTTTACCTTGTTATGTTTCCCACGTCTCCCAGACCCGACACCTAGAAAGGTGTAAAGTTTGTGACAATGTTGTGGATATATATGCTAAATAAAAGGATTAGTGAATCATCTTTCTTGAGCAAACACTCCTCCATAAGCATCAACTTTCTAGAAAAAAGTTTATAAAATAAAATTTTTATTTACAAATTTAAAAAAGCTGTACATTATCTTATGGGGCTTCTTATAAATATATGAACAATGAATCACCTTTTTTGGCCAAATACTCCTTCACAAGCCTCAACTTTCTGGAGAAAATATTTTTTTTAAACCTTTTTTCTTCTTCTAAGTTTACCTTGTTGTTTCCCACGTCTCCCAGACCTAACACCTAGAAAGGTGTAAAGTTTGTGACAATGTTGTGGATATATATGCTAAATAAAAGGATTAGTGAATCATCTTTCTTGAGCAAACACTCCTCCATAAGCATCAACTTTCTAGAAAAAAGTTTATAAAATAAAATTTTTATTTACAAATTTTAAAAAGCTGTACATTATCTTATGGGGCTTCTTATAAATAATATGAACAATGAATCACCTTTTTTGGCCAAATACTCCTTCACAAGCCTCAACTTTCTGGAGAAAATATTTTTTTTAAACCTTTTTTTCTTCTTCTAAGTTTACCTTGTTGTTTCCCACGTCTCCCAGACCTAACACCTAGAAAGGTGTAAAGTTTGTGACAATGTTGTGGATATATATGCTAAATAAAAGGATTAGTGAATCATCTTTCTTGAGCAAACACTCCTCCATAAGCATCAACTTTCTAGAAAAAAGCTTATAAAATAAAATTTTTATTTACAAATTTTAAAAAGCTGTACATTATCTTATGGGGCTTCTTATAAATAATATGAACAATGAATCACCTTTTTTGGCCAAATACTCCTTCACGAGCCTCAACTTTCTGGAGAAAATATTTTTTTTAAACCTTTTTTTCTTCTTCTAAGTTTACCTTGTTGTTTCCCACGTCTCCCAGACCTAACACCTAGAAAGGTGTAAAGTTTGTGACAATGTTGTGGATATATATGCTAAATAAAAGGATAAATGAATCATCTTTTTTGAGCAAACACTCCTCCATAAGCATCAACTTTCTAGGGAAAAAAATTAAAAGGACATTTTCTATTTTCAAAATTTTAAAAGCTGTACATTATCTTATGGGGCTTCTTCTAAATAATAGGATCAATGAATCTCCTTTTTTGGCCAAATACTCCTTCACGAGCCTCAACTTTCTAGAGAAAATATTTGTTTTAAAACTTTTTTTTTTCTAAGTTTACCTTGTTATGTTTCCCACATCTCCCAGACCCGACACCTAGATAGGTGTAAAGTTTGTGACAATGTTGTGGATATATATGCTAAATAAAAGAATTAGTGAATCATCTTTTTTGAGCAAACACTCCTCCATAAGCATCAACTTTCTGGAAAAAAGATTTTTAAATAAATTTTTTATTTACAAATTTTAAAAAGCTGTACATTATCTTATGGGGCTTCTTATAAATAATATGAACAATGAATCACCTTTTTTGGCCAAATACTCCTTCACGAGCCTCAACTTTGTAGAGAAAATAATTTATTTTTAAAAACTTTTTTGTTACTAAGTTTACCTTGTTATGTTTCCCATTAGTTAGGCAGCTTAGCAATTTTTGGGGGAACGACTTTACAAAAGTACCATTTTTATTTTAGTGGTTCATTGGACCATATGCAATAGAATTAGGACCGGAGGCAAGACATATACAGTGTTTGAGTTTTGCGCAAATACGACTCGCACAGCATAATATCGAGCAATACATTTATGCAAATAAATCATCAGCTATTGGAGTTAGACTAAAATCGTAAATACATAAATTGCTGGACAAATTACCTTGAACAACATGTTGTCTGTTCTAAAGCTATATTGTCATTACATCCTTGTAGTTGCGTACATGTTAGATATATGAGAGGTGCGCGAGTCACAAGTATAACACATTTGTATAAACACTCGGTATTATATTACTAATTATTATTACATGGAAGCGTAAGATTTATTAGGCAGGCATGCATAAGTTTTACAAATAACACTGCATGTAATGAAATAAAAGTTAGCCTCCTTGTTGAAAATATATACATAATTGGTTTTTGTCCTTGGTTTTTGTCCAATAAAAAGGTGATGAACACTGTATATTTCTTGCCTCCGGTCCTAAATCTATTGTATATGGTCTAATGGACCACGAAAATAAACATGGCGCTTTTGTCAAGCCGTTCCCCATTTTCGATAAATATGCTGCTAAGCTGCCTGACGACATGTCTCCCAGACCCGACACCTAGAAAGGTGTAAAGTTTGTGACAATGTTGTGGATATATATGCTAAATAAAAGGATAAATGAATCATCTTTTTTGAGCAAACACTCCTTCCATGAGCATCAACTTTCTCGAGAAAATAATTTAAAAAAAAAAAAATTCAAATTTAAAAAAGCTGGACATTATCTTATGGGGCTTCTTATAAATAATATGAACAATGAATCACCTTTTTTGGCCAAATACTCCTTCACGAGCCTCAACTTTCTAGAGTAAATAATTTAAGTTGTTAAAAAAAAAAATTCTAAGTTTACCTTGTTATGTTTCCCACGTCTCCCAGACGCGACACCTAGAAAAGTGTAAAGTTTGTGACAATGTTGTGGATATATGCTAAATAAAATGATTCGTGAATCATCTTTTTTGAGCAAACACTCCTCCATGAGCATCAACTTTCTCGACAAAAAATTAAAAAGAAATTTTTTATCTTTAAAATTTTAAAAGCTGTACATTATCTTATGGGACTTCCTCTAAATAATAGGATCAATGAAACACCTTTATTGAGTAAATGCCATTCATGGGCATCGACTTTGATTCCAAAAGAACAACAAAGAGTAAACATTAAAAATAAACAGAATTAAAACAAACTTCACTCTATTACATTTGGCAGGTCTCCCGGACCCGATGACTGGAGAAGTGTAAAGTTATTGACACCTGCGTCTTCGGGTACAGTTATCGAGGCTCTGGAAGAATAGGATGATGACAGGGCGTAATGCATTGACGAAATAAATATGGTAAAGGGAAAATAGTAGAATGATAACCAACGGGTGCACGACAACACGAAGAGAAGAATTGTAGAGGAAGTATGGGAACAAGGCCTCAGCAGGTGAAGCATAGCTCAGTGGTGGAAATGTGAGAGACCATGAGGTGTCTGTGGGCAGTAAACCTGAAATCCTGTGGAGAAGACAGTTCCAACAGGCAAGGGAGGTATGAAATAATGGAGGTGAGTATTGAGTTTAGACTTGGGGATGGTAACAAGGATATGGATTTCTGGTGAATGTGCATTACCTGGCAAGGCAGTGGCTTAGTTCAAAGGTGAAAGGGCAGGAGGTACAAGACCAGAAATGACCCGGTTAAAAAATTGATGAAATAAACTCATTGAAACAAACCACAGCTTCATGGCACAAACAAATTTTCAATAATAAATCCATATCTATGATCCTACTATTTAAAGAAGCACGACATCTATCCCAATATAAGAAAGGATGGATTGGAGAGCTATAGTCCAGGCCTTATGCGGTGTAGATAAATACGAATCCATACTACAGGTATATAACTCAGTTGTGTAATGGATAGAACGTCCGCTTTGACAACTCAGAAATTATTATAGGAAAACTTGAACAAGGTAATTGCTGAGCCACTGGATGTTTTGCAAATATACAGAACAATTTTTTTTTTGAAGAAAAGAAAATAACCTGTCGATGGCATAGTTTTTTTTTTTTTTAGTTTGTGATTTAAAAAAAATCCCTGCCTATTGTTATTGTACCTGTAACACTCCTATCCCAATCCAATGTGCAATCCTCCTCATAGGATTCTCAAGGGAAGGAACATGTAGGTTTAGCCATTTCTTTTGCAGAGGTAGTTGAACATGGAATTTGGCCAAGGTTTCACAACATACAATGGTCAACTCTTTTTGAAAGTCTGGAAACTTTACGAGCAGCATCTCTGCTGCGTTGCAGCTAGTGTAATGAAGGTGAACCAGCATATTTGCAGGATGGTTTAGCAAGTCGCACATTCGTCCCATAGTGGGTTGCGATTCCATTTCCCGGATAATGCAATTGCCATATGACTCACTGCCAGCAGAGGGCACTGTATTCTAGCGCACCAAGCATTTCATCACACCACATATGATGAGGCCTTTTGTTCAATCTTTTGGTGAAATTACAAATGCCATATACTTGCAGTCGACAGTAGGAGTTCATTGATGTTCAGGCTCCGACAACAGGTATAATCATATCAAACACTTGGCAATAGGTATTTAACAGGTTGGTGCTAAGGTATAGAAGCGTGGACTCTGGCATCTTTTTGAGCGGACCACTCCTTGTTTGACTCCCGAGCAGAGTCGCGTTAGTGCTTCCCAGGCAATAAGAGGCAGCACAAAGTGTGCCTTCCCTCAGATGGGTGCTCTGATGGGTGATCCTATGGTGTCCTTCGCAAAGAGTAGACGGTATCGCCAGCACCCTGAAGAAATTGCAAATTTCTGCCAGCTTCAGGCGAACGTTAGGCCTGGCCAGCTGGTTCGTGAAAGACTTGGAACAAAAACTTTTTCCAGCTGACTGACAAGGAGGGAAACATCGTGGCCATTAAAGTAGTCGTAGTAGTCGCAGTCGGATGCTATGAATCGTTTGTTAAAACCTGAAAATAGCAGAGCTTGCTGTCCTTTTAGAAGAAGAGGAAGGAAATATATTAACATGGGAGGGATGGTGTAAGGGGTGGGTGAAAGTTACAACAATGAAACATGGAAAACAGCGAGTCTGGATGGAATAGGCAGTTATCGGCATTTAAACGCGAGTGCAAAATAAACATTCACGATGGGAAAAGGATACCATTGATCAAACAATAGCACGATGAAACTGCACAGATCAATGGAATACTTGTGAGGAGATAAGTAAACTGTACAAAAAGGAGGAAAAATAGGGTCGGGGATGAAGTGTCTCACAAAAGCATTTAAGCATTTAAGGTGCTAATGAAAAACAACAAAATGAGAACAAAACACACAAACATAAAGATAACTAGAACAATGCGACTGTGTCGCCAATATGCCTCCACATAGTCCCACAACGGGTAGATGCCAACACTCTGCATATGTATGGGTAGGGGATGACGTTTGTGAAGTTTCGTGTTGATCGGATAAAGTTCGTTTTTCTAGCCAAGATGGCTGCCAAACCACATGACCTATGACATCATTTTCAAACTATATGCATTAGTGCTGTTGGATGATATTTGTAAAATTTGGCATCGATAGGGTGAGCGGTTTCAGAGATATCATTGTTTCATATTTTCCTTAAATCCAATATGACTGCCAAAACATGTGACCTATGATGTCATAAATTTAATATTTCAATACAAATGGGTCATAGATCATGTGCATGCAATTTCAGACTTTTAGTATAAGGAATTCGATTAAAACATTTTTGGCTGGTATACCACTTCACCTATGATGTCATCATTACCATGTTTTTGTTCCCCATTGGGCGTACTTGACAATGTGCCAAGTTTCAAATGTTTCCATTCAGCAGTTGCCGAGAACTAATGTTTTTATTATTTGCTTTGAATCCAAGATGGCTGCCTTACCACGTGACCCATGACGTCACAATTATCATAAAAACATTCTGCAAGGGTGTCACTCCTACCCTGAAAGTTTTGTCTCAATCGGACATATGCTTGCTGAGAAAAACGATGTTTAGCCAGTACGGACAGACGGACGGACATACGTATGGGCGTACGGACGGGCAGATGGATGGACAACCCGAAAACATAATGCCTCCGGCGACTTTGTCGAGGGAGGCCTATAAATGTAGTGCTATATTTTCATTAAGCTACGGTACCAGTGTGATAACCCCAGCAGGTATACCAGGAAGCCGATCTTGTTCTTGCTGGGGTTTTATTCTTTTTAGGAATCCAATTCTTCCAGGATGGATACCTATTGCCTACCGTTGGTCAATTAACACAACATTTTCACCGGTGTATGCGCCTATTCGTGTATAATTTTTTAATGATAATTATGACGTCATAGGTCATGTGGCACGGGCACCATCTTGGAAAAATGAAAAAGCTTAGGACCTCTTTTTCTCCAAAACCACCATAAGGAAAAAATTGAAATATGGTTCATTGTAAATTACTCCGCATGGAGAATAGTGTTGCTATCCAAGACGTCATCGTTGCCAACATTATGATGTCATAATTCAACAAGGATAACACTCACAAGCAAGAAGAAGACAAGTAGAACAAGTAGAACGCTTTATCGACCAGTTTGAAATTTATTGAGCATGATCTACACAACAATGTAAGAGAAGGTAAATTTATGACATCATAGGTCATCTGGTTCGGCAGCCATATTGTATTGAACATAAAAACTTTAAAAATCACCTCCTCCAGATTCGAAAAACGGCTAACCAGATAGATGCAAAACTTAATGAACACGATCTACTGGACATGGGGAATATAGGGTGATCATGAATAAATCATAGGTCACATGGTCTGGCAGGTATGATTTTTTGAAGACCAAACATTTAAAAATCAATTCCTCCAGAACGGCTGGACAGATGGAGTGGAAACTTCACACACATGTTCCCCAAAACTTAGGGATACCAGAGTGTTCACAATAAATCATAGGTCACATGGTCTGGCAGCCATGTTGAATCAAAGGATAAAAAATACTTCTCTGAAACCACCAAAAGGATTGACGTCAAACTTTATAAGTACGATCTAGTTGCCAAGCGGAATACATGTTTAAAACGTCAATGTGATAGGTCGCACGGTCTGGCAGCCAGATTAAAAAATATATATTTTAAGAAGAAGAAACCTTACTATTTTATCTTCTCCAACCGTGTGACTACATATCTATTAATTATGTACTGTTTCAACTAAGTGGCATTCTGTCTATTAATTACATACGTCTATTAATTACGCACTATTGGAATGTACCTTTTGACACTTTAGACTGCTGAGACACCTTAGACCATTAAAGACAATTCAAGACCCTCAAGACCCTTAAGGTGACAAAGACTGTTGATGTCCTGAAAGACCCCGAAGACCCTCAAATACCCCAAAGACCCAGAGGACCCAAAAGACTGAGAGGAATATGAAGACCCAAAAGACCCCAAGGGCCCAAAAGACCCCATGGTTAGCTCTTATATGAGCCTCGACTAATTATACAAAAGATGGACCCAAAAGACACCAAGGAGCCAATATACCTCAAGGACCCAAAAGACCCAGAGGACCCAAAAGACCTTGAGGACCCATAAACACCACAATGACCAAAAGACTACAAAAAAGACCACAAGGACCCAAAATACCCAAATTAACCCATGGACCCAAAATAAAAAAAGACCCCAAGGACACAAAAGACCCTGAGGAACCCTAAATACCCTGAAGACTCAAAAGACCCCATCAACACAAAAGACTCTAAAGTCCCTTAAATACCCAGAAGATCCAAAAGATCCAGAGGACCCAAAAGACTCATATTTTTCATATTTTGTTTTAATTCAATTTCTGAATTCAGTTGATTCGATTTCAATATCCAATTTCTGAATTTACACACACACACACACACACACACACACACACACACACACACACACACACACACACACACACACACACACACACACACACACACCACACACGGCTCGCCTCACCAAGCGTCGATACTGAGGAACGTGCTTATTTTAGCTGAGGATAATGACTGTACCTGAGTTGCTGTGTTGTCATGATTTACACCAATCATAATACAAACAATTACTTTGCACAAATGTATTTGTAGTGTTTGTGATATTACATTTTGAGAAGGAATTTAGCTTGAAGATTTAGGTTGAAAAAATAATAAAAGAAATTCAAAAAAGAACCCCTCAGCACATATGTACGGGAGAGGTAGGTGCAGACTGGAAGTTTGGGATGATTATACCTCACCACCACATAATTAAAAACAACTCACCACTACGATTCAAAACACCTCACCACCACATAATTAAAAACAACTCACCACTACGATTCAAAACACCTCACCACCACATAATTAAAACACCTCACCACCACGTGATTAAAAACACCTCACCACCACATATTTCAAAAGAACTTACCACCACATAATTCAAAACACCTCACCACCACATATTTCAAAAGAACTTACCACCACATAATTCAAAACACCTCACCACCACGTAATTAAAAACAACTTACCACCACATAATTCAAAACACCTCACCACCACGTAATTAAAAACAACTTACCACCACTACGATTCAAAACACCTCACGACCACGTAATTCAAAACACCTCACCACCACGTAATTAAAAACACCTCACCACCACATAATTCAAAACACCTCACCATCACGTAATTCAAAACACCTCACCACCATGTAATTCAAAACACCTTACCACCACATAATTAAAAATACCTCACCGCCAGGTAAATAAAAACACCTCACAGCCACATAATTCAAAACACCTCACTACCAAGTAATTCAAAACACCTCACCACCACATAATTCAAAACATCTCAACACCACGTAATTCAAAACACCTCACCGCCAGGTAAATCAAAACACCTCACAGCCACATAATTCAAAACACCTCACTACCAAGTAATTCAAAACACCTCACCACCACGTAATTCAAAACATCTCACCACCACGTAATTCAAAACACCTCACCACCATGTAATGCAAAACACCTCACCACCAAATAATTCAAAACACCTAAGCACCTAAGCACCAGGTATTTTAAAACTCCTCACCACCACGTAATTCAAAACACCTCACCACCACGTTATTAAAAACACTTCACTACCACGGAAACAAAAGTTTGAGGGAGTAGTTCAGTGGCAGCACAGACACTGCCCAGATATGTAGTTACAGTATATCAACAGATGATTGCACCTGAGATGCTGTTTTGTCATGGTTTACACCAATCATAATACAAACATTTATTTTGCACAAAGGTATTTGTAATACACGTCATATTACATTTTATAAACAATTGAAGTTGAAGATTTAAGATGAGAAAAATAAAAATAATAAAATTAAAAATACCCTGATGACATGCACACGGGAGAGATAGGTGCATACCAGAAGTTTGGTACGATTTCACAAAAGTTTGAGGGAGTAGTTCAGTGACAAGACAGACACTGCACACACACACACATATATATATATATATATATATATATATATATATATATATATATATATATATGTATATATATATATATATATATATATATATATATATATATATATATATATATATATATATATATATATATATATATATATATATATATATATATATATATATATATATATATTATATATACACACACACACACACACACACACGAGGGCCAATCAATAAGTAACCTTAAAATGGCGATATAAATTTGAGAATATAATGTGCGTAGTTGTAGACGACATATGATATATCTATGGGTAAGAGTCATGTTCTGCCTGTTTTAGATTTGGCAACATTGAGTGTGTGACATCGGTAGAGCAGTTCCAAGATCGCGGCTCCCTTAGAAGCATGCAACAGGGAGGAGCAACGTTCTGTCATCAGTTTCTTGGGAAGTGAGTGTTTGAATCCCAGTGAAATCTATCGTAGAATGAAGATGCAATATGGTGACACATGTTTATTGCTGCATCAGGTATACGACTGGGACAGGAAGTTTAAAAGTGAAGTTTCCAGTGTGGCAGACGCCGCACGCTCAGGCCGCCCTCACACAGGCGACACACCATAAATAGTTGCACGAGATGAGCACATGCTAAGGCAAAACAGTTGCATTACGCTTTAAGAAGTGGTGTCCAAATTGAACATTAGCCATGGTTCAGCACACCATATCATTCACAACATGCTGGGGTTCCGCAAAGTGTCTGCAAGGTGGGTGCCTGGACAACGCACACCCGAACTGAAAGAACGGCGAGTGGATGTATGTGAAGAACTTCTGTGACGTTATGAAACAGAAGACGACCCTTCGTAGAGCACGTAGTGACTGGGGATGAAAGCTGGGTCCACTACTTTCAGCCAGGAACAAAGAGGGCAAGCAAAGAGTGGCGCCATTCAACTTCACCGAAGCCCAGAAAATTCCGAACACAGCCGTCCACTTGAAAAGTGATGCTGACGCTCTTGTCAGATAGCCGAGGCCCACTTGTAGAGCATTACATGCCCAGAGGGACCGCAATCACCAGTGCATCATACTGCGACCTCCTTAAAAATCATCTGAAACCAGCAATCAGATCAAAGCGTCGTGGACTACTCACTACCGGTGTTTTGCTGCAGCATGATAATACCTGGCCCCATACTGTCCGCGCTACAGCTGCAACAATCGAGGACCTGCATTTTGAGTGTCTTCCTCATCCACCCTACTCACCAGACCTCGCCCCTTCGGATTACCACATATTTGGGCCACTTAAAGAGGCGCTTGGTGGAAACACTTTTCAATCTGACAAAGAGGCCCAAGAGGTGGTACACGAATGGCTACATAAGCAGCCAAAAATTTTTTTTTTCCTTGAGGAATCTAGGCCTTAGTAAAGCGCTGGAAAAATGCATTGAATTTTTTTTTTCTTGAGGAATCCAGGCCTTAGTAAAGCGCTGGAAAAATGCATTGAACACAATGGAGATTATGTTAAAAAAAAAAAAACAGTTGTTACACACGTACATGCAATAAACAAGTTGTGAAAAATATTTCAAGGTTACTTATTGACCTTAAAATATTAGAGGGCGTGGTCCTCGTATATATCAACAACCTAGTGATATCACTCACCCATAATTTGTAGATCATCTTCATCCAACCATCCACTTACAACTTGATGTATACCTCTTCCATATCATTCCTCGCCTTATCCCCGGCTCTCCTTGCTGCTTTCTTATTCTGCCCATAAAGGTGCAGCAACGCTGCATCCGGCTGCCTCCCTCTATCCTTGATCTTTCTATTCTCTTCCAACCTTCCTTCTTTTCACCAACTGCCTTCGTGACTTCCTCCGTCCACCATCCCTGGTTTATATCCCTTGACGATGCACTATTTACTGATGCCCTTCCACACATCACTTCTGCAATTCCCCTAAATGCCTCTCCTGCTTATTCCACTTCTTCTCCAAACGTTTCGCTTCTTCGCTACATTGCTCATTCCTGGCCCGCACCCTCTACTTGTACTTTACGACAACGTTTCCCCTACACTTCACCCACCTAATCTCCTTCCGACCCTGCTCTTTACCTCCCTCCTTTTCTTCATCCGTACCAAAAACACCACAGGCTTGGTACCATGCTCTCTCACCACTGTCTTGCAATCCTTAACCATCCACAGCAGTCCTTACCACCACCAAATCCAATTCTGTTCTGTGCTGTCCACTCCTATAGGTAATCTTGTGGCTCTCCCGCTTTTAAAAGAATTAACCAAATCTGACTATCCCATTCCTTGCAACCAGCTCTACCACTCCTCTTGACCCTCTCTATTCCTTGTCTCCCAACCAAATTTACCAACACCTTCCTCTTCATCGGGCTTCGCTACTCCGACATACGTGTTAAAGTCCCCTGCAATGCACAGCATTACCTCCAACTTAACCATTCCCATCATCTTTGCCAGTGCATCCCTGAATTCCTGCTTCTCCGTCAAAGTGCTTCTCACTTGTGGCCCATATACCAACGTAACACACACGATTCGCCTCTGTATCACCACCCATACCATAACTATCCATCCCTCCCATCTTTCAACTCTGACCACCTGCTTGTTGATCTTTTCCGATACTATTAATCCTTTGCCATTACTCCTTAATGCACCCGTGTAAAACATCTTGCATCCTCCTACCAATCTCTTCTCCCTGTTTCCTTTCCATCTGGTCTCCTGCGCACACACAACACTTCCAACCTCTTTCTCTGCATCATCGCCACATCAACCCCTCTCCTCCCCATTGATCCCACATTAACACTATCTACCCAAAGCTCACTTCTGAACCGCTGCACATCTGGCAGAGCTAGTATCATCTTAATTTATTTGGAAAGCTCAGGTCATCAATCAGCAGGCTTACTTAAACATATTGTTTAAAAGTAAAGTGCGCTGTATATAAAACCCTTAAAGAATATGTTTAAATAACAAAAACGAAGCAATGGGTGAGAAAATGAGTAGCGGACTGAATGACAAGTTGATTAAGAAACTGCTGAATGAACCGACGAATGGGAAAATCGCATTGAATCTTGTGATGGGGAGGCTTCATCCTTTTATACTTTTCTCAAGCATTAATCTTGTAACGACAGAACCTCCAGCAGATAGATCATGAAACCCTTAACAGGTAGTTTCAAACCTAAATGGCCCGTCTCTTGTTGGGTCAGCCAGTAGTGTTGTATAGTAATTTTACGTCCTCAGTTTTTGATCTGCAATGACATTTTTATGATTCGATGCCCAGTAGCGGAGATGACAAACCAGTTGCTGCAATCACTAGTTTTCTAAGCTACGGCTCTTTCTCCACCCTCTCTTTTGTCTGGCCACCCACCTATCCATCCGATTGAAATAAAGCACAGTCACAAGCTGCTGCTGCATGCTTGTTGCATCAGATAGGGAACCAGGCTGCCGGGGCCCTGTGACGTTGATATTTTACTGTGTTAGAGGAACAGCCGGTTGTGACACCCAAAATATTTCAACGTGCCGCATTCAAGTCACCATGGCACAAGGACAAATGATGCGTCCCACATATGTATAGGCAAGGACCATTAGGCTATGCTAGTGGGCACTCCACCCTACGGGCGGGAGTTCCCTTCTCGGACCACCTTCTGTGGGCAATGTGCTTCAGCACATTCTTGGAAATGTAATTTAAATGTTTTGGTAATTTTTGAAAGAAATTTGATTGATGACAACATATCATGCTCCATATCATAATATAAAGGATGGTTTGTATAAATAAATACAAATATGATAATATAAAGAAGGATGATTTCTCACCCATACAAACCTCAGGCAACACTCCACACCCAGCTGCCCAAGCCCAAAGACAGAGTGAACTAGAACGGCACTCAGTAACGAGCATACCTCCACCTGGTTGGCCATATCACTCAATGGTGAAGATTCACTTAAAAATTAAATAATCCTCATATCCGAATCCAAATTCAGATCTTCACCAAAATCGAATCGATTCTTTCTTGTCAGAAACACAACCTGTCCTCCAAGTTTCGTCCAAATCCATCCATAACTTTTTTAGATATCCTGCTATGTATCGTTTTTGGCCCTATCTCCCAATGGTGAAGAGTCACTTAAAAATTAAATAATTTTCATATCCGAATCCATTTTTAGATCTTCACCAAAATCGAATCGATTAGTCCTTGTCAAATACACAACCTGTCCACCAGGTTTCGTCCAAATCCATCCAGAACTTTTTGAGCTATCCTGATATGTATCGTTTTTGGCCCTATCTCCCAATGGTGAAGAGTCACTTAAAAAATTAAAAAACTCTCATATCCGAATCCAAATTCAGATCTTCACCAAAATCGAATATATTTGTACTTGTCACACACACAACCTGTCCACCAGGTTGCGTCCAAATCCGTCCGTAACATTTTAAGATATCCCGCTATGTATCGTTTTTGGCCCTGTCTCCCAATGGTGAAGAATCACTTTGAAAATTCTAAAAGCCGGATCCGAATCCAGATCTTTACCAAAATCTAATCATTTCGTCCTTGTGACATACACTACATCACTGCCAACTTTCGTCCGAATCCGTCCACAACGTTTTGAGATATTTTGTTCGCAAACAAACAAACAAACAAACAGACAGGCATGAAAACATAGCCTCCATCCACCTTTTGTGGCTGAGGTAATAAACTCGATAAGATGAACAGTGGTCCACGAAATCCACTGTCGTGACTGTGATGCCAATTATGTGGGCCAGACGTCCAAGCGACTTATTGCATGGTCGACGCAGCACCAGCGAACGGCAGCATGAGGAGACAAGGTTTCACTGATAGCAGCACATTGTCACAACCAAGAGCACAAATCTACGTGGGAAAACACGGTCATCAAAGCCTCGGCCCTCTGTTAGAAATCAGCCTCCTCCCCCCCTACCCCCCTAACACCACATTCAGTTATTTAATTTGGGTTCCTGCACAATCCACAACTTATAGGCAGAAAGCTTTAGTCTTTTATGCAAAATCCTGTGTACAGTGGTGGTTGGTAGTCCCAGTTCTCTGGATGCGCGTCACATTGATGTTCTGGGAGTTTGTTGAAATGATTCATGCACTCTTTTAACGTCTGCTGCACTTGTGCTTGGTCGACCGGCAGTTTTCTGTTTCTGACAACTTTTAATCCCCTTAAATCTCTTGTACCACTCTCTGATACTCGTCCACAATGGTGGATTCCTTCCATACCTTGTACGGAAATTACGCTGAACTTGCGTGTCGGATCACGTCTCGATGAACCATTTGACGCACTGAGCTTTTCCTCTGGAGTCGCCATTTTATTTTCCATTAAACCACCAGACCTGAATATAAAAACAACTTTATGAGTTGCTGTAACATGCAAAAGAAAGGGTATCGTTGTGTCGTTTGTGGTACTAAATATATTAACAACCAAAGTTGTCCAGGTCTTTTTGGAACAACTTGTATTTCATCGACTACCCATGGGGATACAATGGTGATAACTAATACAGATACAGATAATACAGATGACCAGTGTCATCGGTCACGTTGTCTGGCGGCCATATTGTATTGAGTGAAAACCTTTAAAAAGTCCTTCTCTTGAACTGCTTAATCTATTGACGTAAAATTTCATATAAACAATCGACTCGTCATGGCAAATATAGGTTGAAAATGTGAATGTCATCAGTGACATTGTCTGGCAACCATTTTAGATTGAAGGTAAATACCTGTAAAAATCTACCTCTCTCAAGGCACTCAAACAATGGATGTATATACTGTCGTTTGAAAAATAGAACCTCATGGGTCATGTGGTCTGGCAGCCATATTGGGTAGAAAAATAAACCTTATCTAATCAATGTGAAACTTAAAATATGTGATCGAATACCCATTCTGAATTCAGTTTTATAAAGATGATGTCATCGGCACATCGTCTGCAGCCATATTGGATATAAAAAATAAACCTTATTCTGATCAATTCAAAACTTTAAATATTATGTGATCGACTACCCATGGCGAAAACAAGTTTGATCCCAATGACGTCATGAATCACATGTCGATCAAAGTGGGGTGGATTGGGCCCTGGCATAGCTGCTTGCAGTAATAAACTAGTTATAACTAGTTATCACAGTTATTATTAATATGGTTAATATTATTATTGTTATTATCATTATCCCACTCTCTTTCTCCCTCCCTCCCCAACAGTTGCCGCAGTTTCATTCTTTTCCACCTTGCTTGTCTTGGGCCATTTTCTCTCTGCTTGTGTGCCTTTGCATCACCTGTTTCTTGAGTGTTGCAAAAGCGCCACACAAAAAGGGAACGACGCACAATGCCCTTTAATTGTGCAAGACCTGATGATAATTCGTCAAGCGCTAAATGCGCCACGGCCTCACTGGGTGCACTGTGCTCCAGTGGGAGCCCCAGGGGAGGAGAGCCCCCTGGACCGTGAAATGATGTCTCGCGTGCCCTGAATGGCGTATCGACTTGCGCTGGAAATTGGACGCGTTCGGTCGCGAAGTTGGAACGCGATGGCCCTGTGCGCATGTTTTATTTATACGCCTTTTTCTGCCCCTGCCCGAGCTCAATTCTGTCCGCCTGCCCGTCTGTCTTCTCTACTACCCGTCTCAGCACTCTGGAACCGGTATTCCAGCTCAGGGTGGTGGCCTGGTTCCCAGTTTCAATCTCATTGCGCACGGGGTAATTCTCATACATACGCCGCACACTCATTGTGTGTGCTGGGAGATCGTGTCGCACTGCTCCATTTTAAATCACACACAAGAGACAAATATAACATGTACATTGTACAAGTCAGTAACGTCAACGATATCAGGAATAATTGCGTAATAATCATTTGATTGGGAAATTTTCCGTCAGTCTTTTTTTTACTTCTCTGAGCCTTGCACAAGTTTCTTTTCAGTTGTTTAAAACAAAAGCTAATTTAAATGCCTTTTCAAGCACACCAAACACGCAAAACAAAGTGATATTAAGTTTGACGACATAAATTTATCGAGTCAACAAAATGGTACAATTATTGATTTCCTCTCTCCCTGCATGCCCATACATTCCCCTTCCCAATCCCCCACCCCTCTCCCCTTACTCCTATCTCTTTCAAACGTCCTTTCCATTCTCTTCTCATTCCTAAACTTTCCCACACTTCTTCCCCTTATGCTTTCTCAATTTTCTCATCCACTTGTGCATATGTAATAAGTAGATGGCTCCCTAAATATCGCCTTTCTCAACGTGTCCATATTATCCCAAACATTCCAATTGACCTTCCAACTGGCAGAGCAATAGCATCACATGTGGACCCACATGTCTGAATCTCTTCTATACTTTTGCAAACCTAGCTTGTTTATTCATTGTTTGTTCGCTTGTTGTCTAAGAGACTATTACAGTATTACAGTTAACTAAAAAAAATCATCCAACCGTTATCATTTACGTCTACCATGGACGTCATTTGTCGATTAAAATAAGAAAAAGACACTGACATATATTATCAGGCAGATATTATAAAAACTGGATAGGGTGCATCAAGTCCAAAATCAGAAACCTGTTTCGGATTAGAGTCCTTTTTCACAAGGAGAAAAAATGTTGTATAACACTTCATTAATATTGCAAAGTTGGCCTTACATTCAGCCTTAAAGGCCATGAGGAAAGATTGTAAAATTAGTGCTTAGCTGATAGCAAAAGCATCTGCTGAAAGAATTGGAGGAAGAGAGAGATGGATGACAGTAGGCAGCAAAGAGGGTAAGGGTAGAGACCAAAAATAGAGGAAGGAATAAATACAAGAAATATGTCATGCGTAGCACGATACTTGAAAAATTCTTAAAATAAGTTGTTGACCTGTTGACCAATGTTAACCTCAAAAATAATTGGTGCTTGACTTTAGTGACCTAACATGCAAATCCTTTTCAAATTTCAAGTCAATCGGATAAAAATTGACAATTTCAGAAATTTTGTCTATGTTGACCTTTTCACGTTTAGACCTCAAAATAATTGGTGGTTGAATTGATTGACATCATGTGCAAGTCCTGTTCAAATTTAAAGTCAATCAGATGAAAACTGAGGTTTTTAGAAATTACACCCAAGATGTTGACCTTTGGGCTATGTTGACCTTTTGGCCTATGTTGACCTCAAAAATAATTGATGGTTGAATTAATTGGCCTTATATGCAAATCCTCTTAAAATTTTAAGTCAATTGCATGAAAATTGACAATTTTAGAAATTTGGCACAATTATTGAGTCAGACCTGATGACCTTTTGGACAATGCTGACGTCAAAAATAATTGGTGGCTGAATTTGCAGATCTGATGTGCAAATCCTCTTCAAATTTCAAGTCAATCGGATGAAAATTGATGATTTTGTAAATTCAACAAAGTTCACCTCTGACCTCATATCAACTAATAATGACGAAAAATAGAATGAAACGTCATGCGATGATAAGGCTAAGTGATTGTCACATGGAGTGTTCACAATGTCCGAGGAATGAGATGCTGAACACAGTCCAAGAAACGACAAAGTTTTGTTGTTTTTTACATATATAAACTTGCGCACACGTTTATCTATTTCATCCAATTGATTTTTTTAAATACCGGTACGAACTATATATATATAGTATATATACTTACCTGGGAAAGCAATGGCAAACCACCCAGTACAACCGTAGCGAAGAAACTACTTTGGCAGCACCGATGCTCTGTAACAGAATACGGTACATCAGAAGCAGAGATGTACTGTATACTTACATATCAAAAAAAAAAAAATGTTTTCTTTTCTGGGACTATTTTGTCTTGTTCTGAAATCATACCTCGTAAGATTGCAAGAGTTTCTAGATATAGTCCAGGATTAATTTCAAAACCAGTTTGCAGAAAAGCCCACAAGGGGGAGCGCATTGTTGATCTCTTTTAAGTAATGATTCGAATATCTTGGAGAAGATGGAGGTAAGAGAGCAATTAAGGATAAATTATAACATAGTGTGTGCACGTATAGGAGAGTAAGGCTATTAGATTTGAGGGTTTGATGAACGAGTTCGGTGCTATCGATGGGGAAAAGCTAACAAGATGTCAATCAGTGTCAGATAAATGGGAAACATTCAAGGAACAAATGTGTAGTTCGCAGAGTAAGTATATTCATGTGAAGTGTAAACCCTAGAGGCAGTAACGGAGCAGGGTGGTCCAGAAGGGAGGAAAAGAGTGTGATCTAAATATCTATAAAGCTCAGTTGACTTTTTGCTCCACCAAATAACAGCGAAAATGAGTTGAGTAAAAGGGTGAAAATTCTACAGATGCTGTGATAAATAACTACCTCTGTCGGTTTGAATGTTTGAAAGAGAATAGACGTCTGGATCAATTTTTGAATTAAATTTAAATCCCGATTTATATATATCTATCTATAATTCCAGTAATCTCTGTGTGTCTGTCTGTGTGTCTGTGTGTCTGTGACCGCTGTTTCTCGACAACCACGGGTCCGATATACTTGAAACTTGCCAGGTATATTGCTGGGGACCCGAGGATGTGCCTTTTCAAGGTTTGTAATTAATCGGACAAGTACCTACCGAGCTATGTCCAAAAAACGCTTCAACCAATCAGAGAGCAGCGAGCTATCACGTGTGCCGAACCGTTAATGCAATGCAAGCGTTAATGCGTTAATGCAAGGCTTTTCTTTTTTTCCCTCTTCTCTTTCTACTTTTCCTTGCGATTAAATTGCAAACAGCCAAAATACGTTGGCGCTAATTGAATAATTGGCCATTAACACTAAAATAATCGTAACTGCGATATGCCAACTTCCGGACAGTGCAGCCTTCCCTGTTGTTGTTGTTTGCAGCAGCTGTTTGCAGCAAGGCAAGGCTTTTCTTTTTTTCCCTCTTCTCTTTCTACTTTGCCTTGCGATTAAATTGCAAACAGCCAAAATACGTTGGCGCTAATTGAATAATTGGGCATTATGTTTTACAACTAATAAAAACGAATTTGCGATTCATTCGCTTTCCTGCGCGTTTGTGTACGCGATGGCGATTTCTTTACCAAACTCCGGAAGCCGTTCGCTTTGGACCGAACCATTGCATGTAAATAGAGGGGGGGGGATTGTCACCACTCGCAAGCCGTTCGCTTTGGACCAAACCATTTCATGTAAATAGGGGGGGGGGATATAATTTTAGATATATATATAGTACGGGCATGCCCTAGTATATATAAACGCGAGTTGTCTGTGTGTGTGTCCGCATTTTATTCAGAGATAGCTGAACGGATCTTCATCAAACTTTCAGAGGTTCATCAGTGCGTGCCTGGGAGTGTTCTTGGCAAAGAAAACAAAAAAAAAATTGAAAGAAAAAAGTTCGTTTTTTTTGGAGTTAAAAAAAAATAAAATGAAAAAATCGCTCGATAGTGCCGAAGCCTTTTTAAATGAATGACAATTATATACAAGTACACATTCGCATAAATAAACACAAAACAATTACCAGACATTTGAATACAAATAAATCAAAACAATTTCAGAAGTGTACGAATTTGGTAGTACGGCTTCTTCTTCCTGATCGGCATCACACAACTCAGAAACGTTAGCCACATTCACTCAGAAACGTGAGCCACATTCACTCAGAAACGTGAGCCACTCCCCTTCCTTTCCTGCCTCCCCCCCTCCCCTCCCCTCTCCCCCTCCCCTCTCCCCCTCCCCTCTCCCCCCCCCTCTTCCCACCCTTCCACCCTCTCCCCACCCTACCCTCCTCTCCCCACCCTTCCCCCCTCCTTCCCTCCTCCTTCCCTCCTCCCCTTCCCTCGCCTCCCCTTCAACCCCTCCCCCTCCCCTTTAAGATATAAATTCTCTGTAAAAGAGCTTCCACTTCTGACTGCTCCCCTTCCCCCTCTCCCCACCCTTCTCCCCTCCGTCCCCCCTCCCCTTCCCCCCCCCCCCCCTCCACTCACCCTCCTCCTTCCCCCCACCCTCCCCTCCCCTTTAAGATATAAATTCTCCATAAAAGAGCCTCCACTTCTGACTGCCCCGCTTCCCCCCCTCCCCTCCTCTTTCCTCTTTCCCCCTCCCCTCCCCCCGTTCCCCTCCCCTCCGCCTTCCCCTCCCCTCCGCCTTCCCCTCCCTGCTCCCCTCCCCTCCGCCTTCCCCTCCCTGCTCCCCTCCCCTCCCCCGCTCGGCAATGCCGGGTACTTCTGCTAGTTAATGATAAACGGTAGTCATTTGCATGAAAGGTATGAAACAACAGGACTGGAGTCAGACTCAGATCAATATAGGAGGAAAGAGAGGATATTTCAAAAAATAACTAGAAAGGTACTCGGTAAAGAGGATACCTCCGCCAGGCTGAACAGTTTATGTTTTGTATCCCACTGATGGGTCGGATCTGGATTCGGACCTGAACCAAAATCTAATCGGCTTGTTCTCGTCGCCAAACCAACTCATCCACCTAGTTTTGTCATAATCCATCTGCAACTTTATGAAATATCATGCTATAAATAGTTTTAGGCCCTAACACTCAATGGTGAAGAATCACTTGTAATTAAAAAAAAAAAATTCTCGTATCCAGATCCATAATCGGATCTACAGCAAAATCGAATCGATTCTTCCTTGTCACACACACAACCTGTCCACCAAGTTTCGTCCGAATTTGTCAATAACTTTTTGAGATATCGTGCTATATATCAGGTTTAACCACATCACTCAATAGTAAAGAATCACTTTAAAAATTCTCTGATCTGGCTTTGGATCTTCACCAAAATATGAAAATGTCGTCTGTGTCACATACAGGAGCGTCGAGAGCCAGCCTGGCCCCCAGGGCAAACAACTTCGTGGTCCTCACCCCACCCTTTCCCTCTTTTATAATTTTTAAAGGAACTTTCTTTAATGAAAAACAAAAAACTTTAAAAAAACAAATGGCCACTTTTATTTAGCCGTATGATCGAAAATAAAGGAGACAAGTCAGGAGACGACGATGGTTCACGAGCGAGCAGTATTCAATGACAAAGGTCAAAACCGACATTGAAAATATATAAATAGGAATGTATTATCTGTTATGAGGCTAATTAGCTACACAATACCGAAAATTCTGTTCGACTCCGCCAACTTTGAAAATTTGACCTTTGTGACCTTGAAATGTATAATCAGTTATGAGGTCAGTTAGCTACACAATACCGAAAATTTGGTTCGATTCCGAGAACTTTGACCTTTGTGACCTTCAAAGGTCAAAGGTCGAGGATTCTGAAATTTGTTGGAAAACTTGTATTTCATTATGTATGTGATAATATAAGATCATGTACGACATTTCACCCTATCAGGAAGCGAACAATGTAATAAAACCATCAAAAATCGACTTTTCTAAATTTTGTGACCTTGTGACCTTGACCATGGGGCGAAAATGAAAAATCGAGCTCCGTGCGGCTAGACACATGACATTGGTCTAACCAAATACCGAAACCCCTGTCAGATTCCACCAAACCCCTCAGAGAAGATGTAGCTTGAAATCGATTACCCCCTAAAAATACATCTTTTTCGGGCGTCGCTCCGCCCACAATGGGTGCAATACGCCCACTCTACGCAGGACACAACTAGATCATGATATCAACCTCCCACCCAAGTTTCATTAAGATCGGATGATATCATCGGGTAGTTATGCTGCGGACAGACAGGCACACACACAGACAGACGCACACACATGACGAATGTAGTGGTCACTTGATAACTCGTGAACCAATAGCGGGATGTTTGGACTGATCCAGTCAATTGGCACCCTCGACTGTTGAACACTTTCTCCATAAGATTGGAAACTAGAGCAATGCGACTGTGTCATGAATATGTCCCCTCCGCATAGTCCCACAACGGGTAGATGCCCTCGGTCACTGTCCTATAAATAAACAAGTTTGATTTTTTTTAAAAACCCTTCAGCTGTTTTCAAGTATCACATTTTCACTAGTCATGACAGGTTTCACATTGATCGGTGAAGCGGTTTCAGAGAATGGATTTTTTTAATTATCGGCTTTCAAGCTAATATGGCTGCCATACCACGTGACATATGACCTTAAAAAATGTACACTCGGCATATGTATTGGTAGGGGTAGGGGATCACATATGTGAAGTTTTGTGTTGATCGAATAAGGTCCATTTCTCTATCCAAGATGGCTGCCAAACCACGTGACCAACGACATCATCATTTTCAAACTATATTTTCAAACTCCATCGCCGCTCCCACACTCTGGAACTCACTACCTCAAACCATCAGAGACTCCTCCTCACTCACCACATTCAAATCATCACTCAAGACCCACCTGTTCAACACCGCATTCAACCCCTGACCGTCTCTTCTCCTTCTCCTTCCTTTCTGTTTGGTTATTTAATTATGTATTTTTGTCTTTTTTGTCTTTGTTTTACGTACTATGTCAAAGCGTCTTTGGGTTTCTTTAAAAGCGCTATACAAAATAAATGTATTATTATGTATTATTATTATATGCAACAGTGGTGTTAGATGATATTTGTAAAATTTAGCATTTATAGGGTAAGCAGTTTCAGAGATATAATTATTTAATATTCTCCTTCAATCCAATATGGCTGCCAAATCATGTGACCAATGACATTTTTGTGGTTATCTTTTAATCGCCATGCCCAGTCAATGACATATGTAAACTTTCAAGTCAATCGATTTGGTGGTTTGGGAGAAGATGCGTTTTTAGGGTTTTAGGTTAAATCCAATATGGCTGCCAAACCATGTGACCTATGATGTCATAAATTTAATATTCCAATACAAATATGTCATAGATCATGTGCATGCAATTTCAGATTTTTAGGATAAGGAATTCGATTAAAACATTTTTGACTGGTAGACCACTTCACCTATGATGTCATCATTAGCATGATTTTGTTCCCCATTGGGAGTACTTGACAATGTGCTAAGTTTGAAATTTTTCCATTCAGTGTTTTCCGAGAAATATTTTTTTAATTATTTGCGTTTAATCTAAGATGGCTGCCATACCACGTGACCTATGACATCACAATTATCATAAAAACATTCTGCATGGGTGTCACTCCTACCCTGAAGTTTTGTCTCAATCGGACATGTAGTGCTGAGAAAAACGAGGTTTAGCCCATACGGACGGACGGACAGACATAGGGACGGACGGACAACCCAGAAACATTATGGCTCCGGCCACCTTCGTGGGCAGAGGCATAAAAATACGTGAGAAGATGGTTAATAATTTTTTTTGGACAATGGATACAAACCCATTTCTTTATAACGCACATTTATGGTTAATAACCATTTTCTGTAAAGTTTGAAACTGTACCATTAACAGCTGTAAATGTACAAATAACTTCGTACTTCGACAGGTTGCGAACCAGCAACTACGAATGCCAATTGGTCCATCGCGCGATAGCAGGGTCCAATCATCGAACACCGCTAACCTGTACCACGTGACGGTTTCAATTGGGGAACATACCTTCCCTCCAGCAGTGTACCACGCCGGCAATATGGCCAACCCCAGTGCAAACACGAATAGGCAAAGGTGATCCCCAGAACAAACTTGAGCAGGTAAAGGTGATCCTCAGCACAAACTTGAGCAAGTAGAAAGCATCGGGAACTCGGCCGAGTGAGTGCGTCGGTAACCGTGCAGGTATGAACTAGTACACGTGGAGAGAAAGCACGCCGTGATATCGTGCAGAGTAAGAGTACGTCATGGCCTCATGCACAGAGAGCGAAAAACACGTGCAGATCGAACAAAGTCCCAAAGCTTTCTCACCAGCAGAGAGCGTCATGCAGATACGTGAAGAGAAGATAAAGGGTCCGGCCAAGAGAGACATGCACACGTGCAGAGGGGGCAGAGAGAGACCGGCCAAGAGGGAGTGGCACGTGTGCAAGGCCTTTTTTGTCCAGCCCTGGCGAGAGGTGGGGGCTGTTTTAGGGTGTTTTCCGGGCTGCCGATTGGTGGAGTGTTGCTTCCACTGCCCCCACAAACCCTCTCGAAGGGACTTTTACCTGGTGCTTGGATGGTGTGCATTTGAGCCTGTGTGCATTGCCTGGTAAATTATCCCCTTATGAGTGGAGGGCCTGGCTTTCCCCTACCCAATGCATAACGACATACTAATCCATATAAGGGGAAGGGACTAAGATAATGTTCTGCTCTGAAATAACTATTCTAAGGGACCTGTATGATGGTTGCCGTTACTTCTTAGCGGTTTCCCAAAACCGCAACAATATGATATGATATGATATATTGTTTATGTAGATATAGATATCGATCTAGGTATGATATGATGATTTTTGTAATTGCACAGCAATCCAAGTGTACAGTCAAACGTGATGTTGGGATGATTTATGTAATTACACAGGAATTCATATCTACATTCATATTTGATGACGATATATCCAATCACAGAGTAAGCTATTTCTGCACTCATATATGATGACATACTGATATACATAATCACACAGCAATCTATACTCGTATGTGTGGATGCAATTATTTACATCATAACAAAGCATCTCTGATGATACATTGGTTAATAGCCAGCACCCATGGGAAACCCACGGGCATAGACAAACGTTTATGATATTTGGACATCCTGAGTTAGATGCTGCAAATAGAGTTTTCTAAAATGGCCACTGTCAATTCGCCACATCCAGAAATTATGTAATGTGATATGTGAATCCATGTCCATGCACATGTGAAATACAGTTTATGTATAAATCCGAAATGTGAATTGAAGTTGCCCTCCAGTGGTTGCCTGGAATTGTGTCAGTGCAGGACCTCTGGGTAAAGAACATTATGGGTGAAGATTTCATGTGGCCATCGATTTTTCCCTCTTGGCCATTACTGACTACCTTTATCTTGACGTTTTCAAATAGTTTAGCACTCGGCAATGCAACATGTGATTGACCATGGCTGAAGAATAGAATGATGGGTTGGAGATGTTTTAATTAAATAATTAAAATATTAATATTTTTATAATTTGTATTAGCATTACCTCCATGACCATGACATGATCAACATGAATTACCCCCATTACTATTTTATTTCCTCCGCACGGGGTAGAATCAAAGCAGAACTTTCTTTTATGATCGACAACACATTATTCAGTCTTCAAATGCACATAAATGTAAACTCAGAAATCCGCTTGAGTATACAAAAATTACGTACAACCGCACCACCCCCTTTATTTGGGTGGTGTATAGGCAACAGACCACCACCTCAATTGCTTCCGTAAAAAAACCCCCCAAAAAACCTCTGGCTGTATAGTTTGGATAGATTCCAATCGCGATGGCTCATATATATATATACGGCAATCCCCCACATTATGGGAATTCACCTTACGGAAATTTGCTACGGAAACGGAGTCGTGACGAAAATTCATAGAAAGGAAAGCAAAATTCAGTACAACAAAATTTGAGTCTTAAAACGTTTTTTTTTCTCTATTCATAAGTTTTACATACACCACACGACCTGAGGGCAAAAAGACTCGTTGCTGCACGTCTTACTGGTAAGTCTGCACTTGCTGACATGACTTTTTGCACTTGCAGCGAGCAGTCATGCACCTTGTTATGCAGCCAAAGCTGATCAGCTCCATACATGACTCTGGAATGCGAGGAAGCGACATCAGGACTGGCGCTAAAGATCCGGTTTCCAGCTTCCATCCCATGGTCTCAGGTCGGGGTAGCTCAGGAAACTGCAAGTGGGGTTGTCTCCACACCAATGCCTGGTAATGGGAGCACTTGATGCGGTACCTTAAGGCATCACTTGTGGGTGGAAGTCTGTCGGGTGTATGACCTTTGGCGAACATACTTGCTCGTGTGTCGTTCACGCTGCCACTATTCTGTGCCCCACACACCTTGCAAACAAACTCCTCGGCATCTTTGACTGGTTCTCGCAGCATGGCGACAGTACTCTCAGCAAGATGTTTCAGCAGGTCATGGTGCTGCTGAAAAGCTCTCCAGCTTGTCTGCTTGATGTGTCCAGCAAGGTAAGAGGTGGTATCACAGCCTGTCAGGGCATGAAATGCTGGGACTAACTCCAGGACAGCTGAGTCCATCTCCAGATGATCGACAAGACTGTGGATTAGACCATACTTTCTCTCCTTTGCTGTTCTAGCTTTGAGCCAAACATGGGAACAGAACATCTTGTTGTAGTGGGGTATCAGCAACACTTATACATCAGTGTCTCTTGCAGCCACTACAATGCTTGATGTCTGACTGTCCAGCCAGTGAAGAATGATTCGCGTGTTGGCTTCTTCATGGTGGGCCTCCAGCTTCTCTGTATTGACTTGAGGACCAAATTATTTGACTCTTATTTCATGGCTGAAGCCACCAGGAACCACAATTTCCTTGTCGTTGGGCAACTTTAAGATTGACTGTTGTGACAGGAATCGTTTCAGCTCCGCTTTGTTGGCCTGATCAGCAAGAAAATTATCCCACTTGAATGGAAGAAGAATATGCCTGCTCTCTACCGGCCATATGATGGAGACCGACCCTTGGGCACGCCTCTTGCGGGTACTACCCTTGATGGAAACCTCGTCGAATATATCAAATATAACATCAATCTGCTTGAACGGCATCCCACTCTGATGGACAGCCTCGACAAATGCATCAGCCAAGTGTCCAAAGGTAGCAGCTTTCTGAGGTTTTCCAATTGCTACAACAAGTGCATGTCCATCGATGATAAAAGTTGGGTTTTCTTGGAGATCTGTTGCTTCAAGAACAGGGGGACAAGGGATTTCAGCAGCCAGGTCTTGAGTGAAGATCGCCTTGGATCCAGACCGAAGATCACCATTAATTTATGCAAAAGCACGTGGGACAGGCAGCAGCTCATGATTGAGGATCTCATGAAGATTTACATCCTACCCAGATTCATAGGCCATGATAGGACTAAGAATCTTACTGTCTGCTTTGACAATTATCACTGCACCACCTCGAGAATCTGTACGCTGTGCATCAAACAGGGTCGAAAAGGTAAGAAACGTGTTCATTGGAAGAGTGTCTCTAAATTTGGTGTTTCCCTTGTCACAAGGCACTCTCTCTCTGCAGACCTGGACAAAATCACAGACTGCTCAAACAAGTGGAACATGTCTTTTAATCCTGACAAATCTCACTCTCTCACTATGTCTCTCCGAAAAGACCGACTGGACACCCTCCCATCTACTTTCTCAACACTCCTCTTCAAGAAGTTCTGCCACTCAAGCTTTTGGGTCTCACTATCTGCTATGATCTTTCCTGGGAAAAACACATTTCCAAGCTGGCCTCCAAAGCCAGTCGACTCCGTCGTGCGAAGTCCTTCCTTGGCACACCTGAGCTCCTCACCACATACAAGGCTTTCATCCACAGCTCAATGGAAAACGGTTCTCCCCTCTGGGCTGGTGCTCCTGCCTCACACCTAGCTCGGCTTCACGCTGTTGAAACCAAAGCTTTCAGAATCATTGAGTCTCCTGCGATGAAGCTAACTCACTCACCGCAGGCAGGTTGGTGGCCTTTCTGTCTTCTACCGACTCCTCTCCGGCCTAGCTCCCCCAGCCCTGTCTGTGCTCTGTTCCCCAAATTTTCCTACAGGTCGCACAATATCTGCCAGCAACACTCTTATGGTGAAACTGCCAAACCAAGACCCTCTGCTCACCTTCACACTTTCATTCCTCTTTTCTCCCGCCTCTGGAACAAGCTCCCACAGTCTCTTCCATCCCACTCCTCCCTCCATGTCTTTAAAACAGCTGTTCACCACCATCTCTTATCTTCCCCCATCCAAAACCTTGATCTTTTCTATCGAAGTTAATTCACCCCAGATCCACTTTTTTTAAATACCGACTTCTTTCCTGGAAGTCCTAGCAGTGTCCATGTGTTTTATACCTCTTCCCCCCACCCTCCATTTCCCATGCATCCTCCCCCAAGGCTTCTCCCTCCTACAGATCTCCTGATGTCCCTGTTCTCTACTGTTGTACTTGTGTGCTTCCCTCCCTCTCCCAATATTCTCCCGGTCCCTTTATCATATGCTTCATGTGTCAGATTTTTTTTTTGTGTGATTAATGTTAGCTCTTACACGAGCCTCGATCTTGTAAACAAAACAAACAAAAAAAAATGCAAGAGCCTGTCTGTAACAAAGGTATTCAGCTGTTCTCTCTCTTTCCTCTCAGCTGCCAGCAGGTCTTCTTCAATCTCCTTTGTTGACAGATCTTTGTTTGCAATATTTTGCAAAGTTGGAGGCATGTCGCAGGAAACATGTTGAAGCTCTTCAAAGTTGTCATTAGACGATCTTCATCTTTGTTGTCTTGCCTTTGTCTGCCTTTCCGGGATTCATTGTGCATGGTGGCATCATCCGATCGAAGGCCAAACACTTCTCTTGTTTCAAATGCCAGGTGAGATTTGAGTTTGTATGAGAGTGCCCATCTGCTCAGAGCTGAAGACGTCTTTGTGATCCCAATGATGCCTCCACCCTTTTTGCCTGTTCCAATGAGCCATTCCTGACTGGTCAGAATCCACTTGGCTGAACTGTGGAGTACCACGTTTCACGCCCAAGATACTGGCATCAAATTATATTCTGGCAGTTCTGTCAGCAAAGTTACTGGCAGTTCTGTCAGAGTGGTCATTGGGCTATTGGTCACCTTCCTGACTAAGGTCCTTCTTGCCCAGTTGCTCAGTTTGGTCGGACAGCCAGATCTAGAAAGAGGCTGTGTAGTTTCATATTCTTCCAATTTCCTAATGATGGAGCTCACTGTGCTCTTGGCAATTTTCAACAATCTAGAAATGGTTTGATACCCTTCCCCAGATCGATCCTCCTCACAATTGTATCTCCGAGTTCTACGGACAGTTCCTTGGACTTCATGGTAGAGTTTTTGCTCTGACATGCACTGTCAACTGTGGGACATTATAAAGAAAGGTGTCTTTCTTTCTAAATCATCTCCAGTCAATTGAATTGGCCACAGGTGGACCTCAATCAAGTTGTAGACACATCTCGAGGATGATCAAAGTAAATTGGATGCACTGAGCTCAATTTGGAGTGTCATAGCAAAGGGGTTGAATAGTTATTGAGTAAAGACATTTAAGGAGTAAAATTTTCAAAAAACAAAATTCACTTTGACATTATGGGGTATTATGTGTGGATCAGTCGTAGAAAATCTCAATTTAATCCATTTTAAATTCAGCCTGTAATACAACAAAATGTGAAAAAGGCAAGGGGTGTGAATACTTTCTGAAGGCACTGTATATAGTTGCGGTTTTGGACCCCCAGGTAGAAAGAAACGCGCGCGCACACACACACACAGCATAAATCTCCGAGTATTCCGTTTAGATCCATCATGCAGAGGGGACAGTGCACCAAAAGCCTGAGGGCCAATCACCAGATTGAACCAATCACCACTGGAGGTCGGGGCACCAGCACACCTATCATAAGTATGGGGAGGGGGGATCCATCGGCAGCTGCAACTCCTCCTACGGACAAAAGGGGGGAGATGAGCAGGGGGAGGCAGAGTCCCCATATAAGGTGAAGACAGACGGTTTCAAAGTCAGTCGAGTCAAGACGAGACAGACGACCTTCCATCTTCAAGACAGCTTCGAGCTTCTTCTCGACTCCGGCTCTCACATCCTGTATTCTCGTCCATCCGGTTTCCTCTCTGCCTTTCCAGTTACCTTTCATTTTTTCTCCTTCTTGTTCACCACCTTTCATTCTTTTATTCCCATTTCCTCCCGTTCTCATGTCTTTATTCCTTTCACAGATATAACACCTCCCATCCTTTCACACATTTGCATCAAGCCCTGCTCGTCATGCTGCGCCACCTGGTATAATCAACAGGCCACTTCTCCTCGTACCTCCAACGTTTTTCAAAACCAAAACCATACGTCAAGTATTCAGCCCCTTCGGTCGGTACTTGGTGGATGTACCTTTTGCAGCAATGACTGCTCGGAGTATTTCTGGGTAGGTCTCTACCAGCGTTGCACAGTGAGATGGTGAAATCTTTTCCCATTCTTAACATGAAAATTGCTCTCGTTCTGCCAATTTTGATGGGGATCGTCGAAGGACTGCAATCTTCAAGTCTCGCCATATATGTTCGATTGGTTTCAAGTCAGGACTTTGACTGGGTCACTCAAGAACATTTATTTTATTCTTATTCAGCCACTCCAGTGTGGCTCTAGCTTTGTGCTTCGGATCATTGTCCTGCTGAAATGTGAATCTCCTACTCAGTTTCAGATTCATGGCTGACTCCAGCAGTTTTTGATCAAGGATTCTCCTGTACTTTGCACCGTCCATTATCCCTTCTATCCTGACAAGCTTGCCAGTCCCTGGTGATAAAAAGCAGCCCAATAACATGATGCTGCCCCCACCAAGCTTGACAGTAGGGATTGTCTTAACTGGGTGATGTGCAGTGTTAGGCTTTTCATTTACACCAAAAAGTTAATTTTTTGTCTCGTCTGACTCCAAAACATTTCTCCACATGCCTGCAGTATAATTATAATGGTTTTTCACAAACTCCATACAAGCTTTTAGATGCGTCTTTCTGTAATGGTTTATTTTTTGTCACCTGTCCATAGAGGCCAGCTTTGTGAAGGGAATGGGATATTGTTGATTGATGGGGGTCTAGGGATGGGGCTGGAGCATGGACATATCATAATAAAATACGCCAATTAGCGACATGAAAACAATAGATCTCATATAACCATAGATATCAGGAACAAATAATTTCGTATAATGTTGTTCAGAAAGATTGTACAACAACTTTTTGATGGTGGTATTACCCTTTGAATTATAATGCGCATGTTGTTTTTTTTGCTTTGTATACAAGATCGAGGCTCGTGTAAGAGCTAACATTAATCACAAAAAGACAAACTGACACATAAAACATAAGATAAAGGAAGCGGGAGACACTGACCCCCATCTTGGACCTAGAGCCTTGCAGATCTTTCAAAGTCATTGCTGGATTTACAGTGATATCCCAATCCAGTTTCCTGCTTGTCCGGCTGCTGAGTTTGGATGGGTCACCTGATCTGGATAGAGTCTGGTGGTATGATACGTCTTCCACCTCTTAATGATGGATTTCACCATACTCAAAGGGATAACGACTGACTTTGAAATCTTCTTATAACCCTCTCCTGAATGGTGCTTCTCCACCACTTTATGTCTGACTTATTTGGAGAGTTCCTTAGTCTTCATGTTTACCTTGTTATTTGACCAAGTGAGTTGCACCTTAAAACTCCTTAGATAATGGGGGAACTTAATTTTTAAGTTAAACAATTGATTACTTACAGGTGAAACCTATAACACATATTTTATAACGTGTCAAACAAATAATTTGCTCCTGAAGTGATTTAGGGTTAATTAGGCAAAGGGTTTGAATACTTATGCAACTGAGAATGATCTGATTTTCTCTGTTAATCTCACTTATTCACATTTTATCTGCATTTTTTTTAGCTTTATCACTTTGGAGTAGTTTGTGAAGACTCTATATATTAAGTTTGATTTGAATGCATCATGAAACAAGCGTTACGCCTAGATCCCCCGTCGGTGAAGTGATGTGAGTTGATAAAGTGGATGACGCAAGGCGGCCATCTTAGATTTTGACGTGGAGACCCAATTTGCAATAGCGTTCTCCCTTATACATAGATACACCCACACACCAGATTAGACGTTAGTAGTTCGTTTATTTTTCAAGATATTTCGCTCACAAGGTCAGACATATATATGCTGGCCGCCATCTTGGATTTTGAGGTGGCGATCCAATTTTCAATAGCGTTCTTCCTTATGTCGAGGTACACCCACACACCAAATTAGAAGTTGGTACCTCGCTTATTTTTCAAGATATTCCGCTCACAAGGTTCAGACATACATGGCGGCGGCCATCTTGGATTTTGACGTGGCGACCCAATTTTCAATAGCTTTCCTCCTTATGCCTAGATACACCCACATACCAGATTAGAAGTTGGTACCTCGCTTATTTTTCAAGATATTCAGCTCACAAGGTTCATACATACATGGCGGCGGTCATCTTGGATTTTGACGTGGCGACCCAATTTTCAATAGCGTTCTTCCTTATGCCGAGATACACGCAAACACCAGATTAGAAGTTGGTACTTCGCTTATTTTTCAAGATATTCCGCTCAAAAGGTTCAGACATACATGGCATCAGACATACATGGCGGCGGCCATCTTGGATTTTGACGTGACGACCCAATTTTCAATAGCTTTCTTCCTTATGCCTAGATACACCCACACACCAGATTAGAAGTTGGTACCTCGCTTATTTTTCAAGATATTCCGCTCACAAGGTTCAGACATACATGGCGGTGGCCATCTTGGATTTTGACGTGGCGACCCAATTTTCAATAGCGTTCTTCCGTATGCCTAGATACACCCACACGCCAGATTAGAAGTTGGTACCTCGCTTATTTTTCAAGATATTCAGCTCACAAGGTTCATACATACATGGCGGCGGCCATCTTGGATTTTGACGTGGCGACCCAATTTTCAATAGCGTTCTTCCTTATGCCTAGATACACCCACACACCAGATTAGAAGTTGGTACTTCGCTTAATTTTCAAGATAATCCGCTCAAAATGTTCAGACATACATGGCATCAGACATACATGGCGGCGGCCATCTTGGATTTTGACGTGGGTTGCACCCACACACCAAATTAGATTTCGGTCCTTCGCTTACGCACGCACGCACGTATGCATGCACGCACGCACGCACGCACAGACGGACGGACGGACAAACCATAGTCCCCCACCGCTCCGCGGTGTGACGGGGGACAATAAGCTTCGGTGGCATCAAAATGTGAAAACTTTGGAGGGGGAGGTGGGGTGGTGGGGTGGTGAATCCTTTTGCAGGCCTCTGTAGAGGGAGACTTGGTCAAATAATGGGTGTGGGGAAGAATGATGGGTCAGGGAGAATGCATGGGGTGGAGGAGATAGATACAGAAGGTCAAATCGAAGCAGGATGAAAGTGAGCTGGTGATGAAAGTGAGATTGCAGGCTTATAAAATAGTTATTTTGCTTCAACACCTACATAAGAATGGTGAGTTGAATTACCAGCAGCTAAGATAATCCATCGAGGAGGTGAGGAACAGCTTTTAGAGGAATTATATGTTGGAGAACAGGAAGTATAGAAGCAGCTAGGAAAGCGAAGAGAAGATAAAGCCTCCGGGCCAGATAGTGTGCATCCAAGAGTGCTGAGGGAGGTAGCAGCGCAGATAAGCGTGATGTTAACCGATATCTTCAACAGCTCATTAGAGTCAGGACAGGTAGCAGAGGATTAGAAGGTAGCAAATATAACACCGTTTTTTTTTAAAGAAACGATGACGCAGATAATAATCAGAGAACTATGGACGTGTTAGTTTAACTTCAGTTTTCAGGAAGATGTTGGAGATGTTAATTAGGGATGAGATAGAGAACTATTTTGATAAATTAAAGATAGCAGTGTGGGTTTGCTTTGAAACAGTTTCTGATTTGGTGGAAGAGTGAAGTGCAGTGGATATCGTATGTACATGTATAGGATTTCAGAAGGCATTTGATTAGCTACCACATGAAGTCTGGTAGCTGGTAGCGAAGGTAAGACTTCTGGAATGGCTGGTAGAGTAGCTAGCTGGATTGAAAACTGGCTCCGTGATTGGGAGGAGAGAGTGGCTGTGAGTAGGAAGATGTCTTGCTGAACATGTAACTGAAATGAATGATTTAGTCTTTGGGGTTAAGAGTAGGCTTTCCAAATTTGTAGCTGACACAAAGTTTGGAAATAAGGTATATCGTCTGGAGGGTGATGATCAGATTCAGGAAAATCTAGATACTTTTAAAGATTGGCCAAAAAATATTGGGAGATGCAGTTTATCATTTGGAAATGTAAGGTGCTGGGTATGTGTAAGGAAATGAAAACAGGGACTACATGATGCAAGGGAATTGGAGCATGTGATTGCAGAGAAGGATCCGGAGGTGGTAAAATATGTGGAGAGTAAGCAGACGGCATAGTTCCAGGTAGCTACAGATAGAGCTAATTGGGTCTCAGGTTGTATTTGGAAGGGGACACATTTTAAATCAAAAGAGGTTGTGTTAACACTGTACAGTAATTTGGTGAGGGCAGCACATCTGTGGGAGGACATAGTTGCATAGAAACGATTCAGCGTAGGGCTACTAGATTTATTCCAGGGGCTAACTAGACCAAGTTATGAGGAACGGCGAAGGAGACAGGACATTCTCTGCACTACAAAAGGAGCCTGTGTTGTGCGAGTTACACCCATTGGTTGGACAGTTTCACTTAACTCCACCCACAGTTTCCATATTATGTCCGCCAATTTAGGAGCCCTTTAGGATTACCCGATATAACCCTTTAGGAATACCCTTTAGAACCTTTCTCTCAAGCAGCGCTATTACTGCGGAGGTAATGCAGGTTTGCTATTCCTGTATATCCGACTATTTTCTCTTAGAATTGTGATGGGTTTCCATGATAGAATGATAGGGGGGCAGAAAGCATTACATATTCTGCTGTTTCGACATAGGAATTCCCTTTTGGTTTTGTGAGCGTGAGGAGGGTGCGAGTAAAGATGGGACACCTATGGAAGGTTGGGGAGTTGAGGGTGTGTATGTGTCACACCCTACGGGTGGTGTGCTAGTCTTTTAGAAAGGAGGTGGATATGGTGGGATCTGATAGAGTTGTTTAAAATAATGAAGGGTGTGGACAAAAGAGGTGCAATGGAGATTTTCAACAAAATGGACAGTGACAGGACAATAGGGGCCACAGACTGAGAGTAAATAAGAAGAGAGTTCAGATGGTGGTAAGGTAGGGGTCTTTCACTCAGTGTAGTCAATGCATGGAATAGTCTCTCTGGAATTTCGTGGCAACAGAAACAGTAGATCAGATCAAACCGCGATGGGAACCTATAGAAGCATTAGGGAAGAAGCATTGAAGGTACAGGTGTACATGGTAATTGGCAGGACTGGTAAGTTGCTTCGGTAAAGATGGGTGATTGTACACCTGTGTAGTGATTGTGATGTCTGAGAGGGTATGGTCAAAAGGTGATGACACTGCCAGTGTATGTCCATTCCACACCTTAGTTCGCAATCCCCCAAAAACAAGAAACTTAATGTGATGAAGAAAAAACACATTTTGCCGACCTCCTTTTTCTCCTCCACATTCCTTCCCTTGCCCAGTGCAATTAAGTAAGCAAAACGATAGATTGATTGAATTTTGTGTTGATAGAGCAGAGGCATGATAGACCAAATGGCCTCCTCCTGTGTCCAAGCTTCTTGTTGGGGTTTATCGTGTCCGTTCATAGTCAAAAATAAACGAAAAAAGGATAGCTTGTGTTGAATCAATGGTTTTATGCATAACTATTGTTAATAATTTCCACTATGAGTGGTTAAGGTCTAAGAATACGCGGCAAAAGGAGAGGAAAAAGAGGACGACGAAAGTTTCGACAAAGGCATATATAGATTCCAAACAAGATCGGTAGATAGGTCAGAAAAGAGGAAAAAGGAAGGAGAGAGACAAAGGCCAGAGAGAGAGAGAGGGTGGAGAAGCAGAGACCCCTTGAGCGGCTTTGAAGGTCTCGATGTCGCCACCCCTCCGGAGGGGGAGACGCGCCGTGCCAAGAACAACAGCGGTGCATCCGGCGCGGCCGCTCCGCATCCGCACGGGCCTCCGAGGAGGAAAGCCGGTGCCTGGAAGGGTGAGAAGGGTGGAGGGATTAAGACTCGGGCTCGGGAGGGAGAAGGGCGGATCACGGGTGATGGTGGAGCAGAAGCAGAGAGGAAGAAAGTGCCAAAACACGGAAAGAGATTGTCGTGATGTCGGAATGGAGAATGTTTGTTATGCTCGGCCAGCATGGGAGAAGGGGAGTTGAGCGTGGACGAAAGGGGCGGGTTTCCGGGAAAGCACCTTGGCATGCTCCTTCCGCACCACCAGCTTTTCCATCCTCCAGGCCACGGGCCTCACGTCGCACCTGCAGCCCCTCCACTCGCCCATTAGGGTTCGTTCAAGGTGCGTTCTCCACCACCCGTGGGGGTGAAAAAAAAGATTACTCACGCACGCCATGTAGTGTCCCTTACTTAAAACAACACATTGGCAAAAATTGTTCATAATTGCTCACATCACAGCTTTCAATGTGTTGTGTTGTTCAAATTGAACGGAAATGGGAAAGAAGCGACAGCTGGGCAGGTAAGGAGGACACACCGGGGAAAATCTGGTGGAAAATTGAGATTGAGTTAGGGTTACCTCTGCGACCATGAGCTGGTTGTCTATCTTGGACCCCCAGTGATGGTACAGTAGGAGTCTGATAGGATGATGTGGATGTTGAGGAAAAAAAAAAGGACACTCACCTTGAGCAGTCTAATCTGGGTTTGATCCCCGACTCGACTATATAAAATATCAGATTGATGCTTCTCAGGCAGGTAGAGCGTTGCACCGCAGAAGGATGAGAGAGGGATGTTAAGCCGGCTCTCCCATCTGCTGGCATTAGAATGTGGACGTTAATGATGCCACCGTGTGTTTTGCGAAGAGTAGGCTGTTGGGTGCCGTCACCCTGAACAAATTCTAAATTCCTGCCCTGGCTCACTATACCAGTGCAGGTAGAGGTGAAGTCAAAAATGCCAAGTATAATCCTTTCCATGACGCCGCTTTGTCAGCACATACCTGACTTTTGGAAAACAAGAAAGAGGAGAGACAAACAGAGAAAGAAATAGAACAGTTTGGTTGGGCGTCACACTTCTTGGACAGTAGGTCGAACTACTTGGTATATCGAAGAGACCACATAGCGCGTGCTATACCTTAAACAGTACAAATCTTATGCTGTAGTTGTAACCTCTTAAATATTGTAGTTGAAGGCGAACTCATAAATAAGGCCCTCACAGTGTCTCCTGGTTGTAACTTCTTCAATATTGTGTTTGAAGGCTAACTCATTAATAAGGCCCTCACAGTGTCTCCTGGTTGTAACCTCTTGAATATTCTGTTTGAAGGCTAACTCATTAATAAGGCCCTCACACTCCTCACAGTGTCCCTGGTTGTAACCTCTTGAATATTTTAGTTGAAGGCTAACTCAATAATAAGGCCCTCACAGTGTCTCCTGGATGTAACCTTTTGAATATTGTAGTTGAAGGCTAACTCATTAATAAGGCTCTCACAGTGTCTCCTGGTTGTAACCTCTTGAATATTGTACTTGAAGGCTAACTCAATAATAAGGCCCTCACAGTGTCTCCTGGTTGTAACCTCTTGAATATTGTAGTTGAAGGCTAACTCAATAATAAGGCCCTCACAGTGTCTCCTGGATGTAACCTCTTGAATATTGTAGTTGAAGGCTAACTCAATAATAAGGCCCTCACAGTGTCTCCTGGTTGTAATCTCTTGAATATTGTAGTTGAAGGCTAACTCATTAATAAGGGCCTCACAGTGTCTCCTGGATTTAACCTGTTGAATATTTTAGTTCAAGGCTAACTCATTAATAAGGCCCTCACAGTGTCTCCTTGTTGTAACCTCTTGAATATTGTAGTTGAAGGCTAACTCATTAATAAGGGCCTCACAGTGTCTCCTGGTTGTAACCTCTTGAATATTGTAGTTGAAGGCTAACTCATTAATAAGGGCATCACAGTGTCCCTGGTTGTAACCTCTTGAATATTGTAGTTGAAGGCCAACTCAATAATAAGGCCCTCACATTGTCTCCTGGTTGTAACCTCTTGAATATTGTAGTTGAAGGCTAACTCATTAATAAGGGCCTCACAGTGTCCCTGGTTGTAACCTCTTGAATATTGTAGATGAAGGCTAACTCAATAATAAGGCCCTCACGGTGTCTCCTGGATGTAACCTCTTGAATATTCTAGATGAAGGCTAACTCATCAATAAGGGCCTCACAGTGTCCCTGGTTGTAACCTCTTGAATATTGTAGTTGAAGGCTAACTCATTAATAAGGCCCTCACAGTGTCTCCTGGTTGTAACCTCTTGAATATTGTAGTTGAAGGCTAACTCAATAATAAGGCCCTCGCAGTGTCTCCTGGATGTAACCTCTTCAATATTGTAGATGAAGGCTAACTCATTAATAAGGCCCTCACAGTGTCCCTGGTTGTAACCTCTTGAATGTTGTAGTTGAAGGCTAACTCAATAATAAGGCCCTCACAGTGTCTCCTGGTTGTAACCTCTTCAATATTGTAGTTGAAGGCTAACACATTAATAAGGCCCTCACAGTGTCTCCTGTCTGTTTGGCTTAGAAGAGCCTAGCTATAAAGTATGTTTGATTAAAGTATTTCTTGGGAGTCCGGGGTCAGTTGTACGTTGAAGCACTTGACTTCTGAGGATACTTTGTAGGCTTTTACTCGGTATTGGACTTACCATACTCGAGGAGAAAACGGTTGGAAAACGGTCTCAAGACCAGTCGAAGCCTCGACCTCCAATCTCATTTGACAAGATAGGTACCATGGGACAATTGGGAGGAGATCCTTTTTTTATTTTCTCCACGCATGGCTCTCCATCTGGAAGCTCATCTCCCACGTCCCGTCCTTCAGGCCTCCTAATCGCCATTTCATATCGGCACCGCCAACGCGTTACGTAATGAAACAAACGCAAACCGGCGCAGAAATGAAGGCCTCGGGGTAGTAATTGATGCTTGCGCGGTGAGCCAAATCGTTCGGCGTATTTCTGGAGACGCCATCGGGCGCTTGTCGGTGCGAGGGCGCGCCTCTCCACGTCGGCCCAGGCAAGCGTGTGTTCTCTGCGGCCTGCTGCCATTTGCCGCGGGCTGTGACCCTGAAAAGGCCGCTCCCCGGTGAGGGAGTAGAAGCGGGTGGTGGGGAGGGCAGCCCAAGAGACGTTTCACGCTTTGAAGCCTCCGCGCTAGTGGAGATAACGGAGGGAGGAAAAAAAATATGAAAGGCTTCCTGCGCCGCGGTCTCTTCGTCTCCTTTATATAATGATGGCGTCACCTGCACTGAAGTGGTGTTTCATATTTCCGAGACGCACCGGAGCACCACGTAGCACCAACAGGAGAGATCTTGTTTTTTTCTCAGTCCGTTCGAGGGATTCAAATCCGCTCTGACTTCCGATCGATGATGGGATTGTGCACATTGCGGCCCTGTTGGCCGTTCACACCTGTGGGGGGACTGTTGCGAAGTGGCGGAGTCCACCATTAATCATGCGTGCCCACGATCCTGCCTGCATGCTGCACTGGAGAAGCTTCAGAAAGCTGTTTCGTTTAGTTCAAACCACGCACGCCATCCGGAAAGTTTCTGACAGCAGTTACTGGATAACTGTGGAAGAGACTTCTTGTTTTATGAACTAGCAAAGAACATCTCCTCACACATGGATTAATTATAATTCCCCCACTTTACAATGTATATGGCATTTGTATGATAACTTGTAATACCCACTTCCACCAGGTGACTACACAGAAAAAATTGGTGTCCTCCCCTTTTTTACCACCTAAAATCTTATTTTGCGCCCGCTGAGTAGAACTACCTGTTTTCAATTAACAGGTGGTTTAACTCGAGCTTCAGGAGCATGATATAGTGTATAATAATACTCTTTTTTGGTTCAAATTCACCCGAAACTAGGCTGGGAGCCACTAAATGTGTCCGGATACAAAGAAAAAGAAGAAGAGGAATACCTGGCAAAACCTTCACCTAGTGCTGATACAAGGAGACCTCTTCACATGATCAATGTGCAAGAGTGGGTAACTAGGTAAGGTGGAAAAATACATTTTCCTACTCCCATTGAACATGTTCCTTTACAAGGAACCTCAATGTTGGAAAAGACCATGACACCCATCAAAGGTTGCACTCTGAAGTAAACTTGTGGTTGCTTGTCCATGCTCTGTACTTTCAAACCAAGGAAGCACCATATACCCATTTTAAGTCTTTGGTATGAATCGGCCAGAGTTCGAACCAATGACCTCCCAGACTCAGAGCAGAAGCTCGAACCATTACGCCACAGAGTCGGGAATGATGCATTTTGCCCGACTCCTCTCCGGCCTTGCTCCCCCAGCTCTATCTGTGTTCTGTCTCCCAAATATTCCCACAGGTCGCACAAGATCTGCCTGCAACCCTTTTATGGTTAAACTGCCAAAATCAAGACTCTCTACTCACCTTCACTCCTTCATTCCTCTTTTCTCCCACCTCTGGAACAAACTCCCTCACTCTATTCAATCCCACTCCTCCCTCCAGGTCTTTAAAACAGCTGTTCCCCACCAACTCTTATCTTCCCCCATCCAAAACCTTGATCTTTTCTACCCCCATTAATTCACCCCAGATCCATTTTTTTGAAATTCCGACTTCTTTCCTGGAAGTCATAGCAGTGTCCATGTGTTTTATACCTCTCCCACCCCCACCCCCCCCCCTTCCCGTGCCTTCTCCCCCCAATCCTTCTCCATCCCACAGATCTCCTGATGTCCCTGCTCTAAAATGTTGTACTTGTGTGCTTCCCCCTCTCTCCCCATCTTGTCTCCCGCTCCCTTTATCTTATGTTGTACATATGTGTCAGTTTGTCTTTTTGTGATCAATGTTAGCTCTTCCACGAGCCTCGATCTTGTATACAAAAAAAACAAAAAAAAACAAACAACATGCGCATTATAATTCAAAGGGTAATACCACCATCAAAAAGTTGTTGTGCAACCTTTCTGAACAACATTATACGAAATTGTTTGTTCCTGATATCTATGGTTATATGAGATCTATGGTTTTCATATCGCAAATTGGCGTATTTTATTATGATATGTCCAATATTGTCCATGCTCCATCCCCATCCCTCGGCTCGGCACGGATCTATACAATGCACATTTACATAGGGATTCTCCGTCCCTGCTTGCCCTACCTCCCTGCTTGCCCTACCTCCCTGCTTGCCCTACCTCCCTGCCCAACCACCCTGAAACCCAGTGACTATGTTTGTTATCACCTAAAACCATCCAGTGCACTCCCCAAGTACAACCAGCGGCTTTCAACACATTCTGTTCAGCAGTTTAGGAATGCATACAAGTCAAACAAACAAACCCACAAACAGCCACTCCAAAAATTATACATACAGTATCGGAGTGTCGCCACGACGTGCTCCCCGAGTCCCTGTAAAAATGGATTTGTAAGAGTCACTACTCCCACTAATAAGTTGTACAGATAAAGTCTGCTGCATTAACACTCGGAGTGCATTGTCCGCATATGGTGAAGCTGCTTGTGTTGAAGCACTTTGTTGACTGTTCATAAAGTACGAGTGTAGTTGTCCCTGCATTCATAGAACATTTCCCGACAGACAAAATGAAACCAATGTAAAAGAAAAGAAAAAAAAGCCACCCGACCCCATTCCTTAGTGGGCATAGGGAAGTGTTTAGTCCCCCACAAAAAATAGAAAAATAAAAAAATTGATTTTTTTCGAAATGCCACAGGACGAGAACAGCACCTGGAAACGCCAGGTACCCTCACTAGTACTAAATATAATTTTGTGTGCTCCTCCTGTGTCTATGTAAAGATTTGCTCTCATGGAGTAATCTATCTCATGGAGTATCGCTTGCTGGTAAAATTGGTTTTAAAAACAGGCATTCTTCCGATTAAACGTTTACAAATGTTTCTTCCAAGTAAATCGATTACTGGGTTTCCAACGGTATGATTTTTATTATTGTACGACAGCAGGAACGCCTTAGAATGAAGTGATGCAGACGGAGAAAGAAATCAGCTCCTTTCACATAATAGTACACATGCTCACTATGGGAGCGGCATGGGGAGTCATGTTATTGTCCCCCGTCGCACCGCGGAGGGAAAGGGGGACTATGGTTTTCCCCTCCGTCCGTGTGTGCGTCCGTTCGTGCGTCCGTCCGTGCGTGCGTGCGTCCGTCCGTGCGACCGTCCGTGCGTGCGTGCGTCCGTCCGTCCATGCGTGCGTAAGCGAAGGACCGAATTATAATTTGGTGTGTGGGTGCAACGCACGTCAAAATCCAAGATGGCCGCCGCTATGTATGTCTGAACTTTGTGAGCGGAATATCTTGAAAAATAAGCGAAGTACGAACTTTAAATCTGGTGTGTGGGTGAATCTACGCATAATGGAGAAGGCTCTTGAAAATTGGGTCGCCACGTCAAAATCCAAGATGGCTGCCACCATATACATGTCTGAAACTTGTGAGCGAAATATCTTGAAAAATAAACGAAGTACGAACTTCTAATCTGGTGTGTGGGTGTATCTACGCATAATGGAGAAGGCTTTTGAAAATTGGGTCGCCACGTCAAAATCCAAGATGGCCGCCACCATATACATGTCTGAACCTTGTGAGCGAAATATCTTGAAAAATAAACGAACTGCCGTACTAACTTCTAATCTGGTGTGTGGGTGTATCTACGCATAAGGGAGAACGCTATTGAAAATTTGGTCGCCACGTCAAAATCCAAGATGGCCGCCTTGCGTCTTCCACTTTGTCAACTCACGTCACTCCACCGACGGGGGACCTCGGCGCAATGCTTGTTTTCCTTATTATTATTGTAATTTTTTATTACTTATGTTAGATCAGGTCATTGAAAAGATCAGACCATGCCTCACCATTCTAAACTCCCGATAATATAATTTACTTCCATTCGGGTGCCGGGGAATGTGGGGGATCCAAGAGGGGGGGGAGGGGGGAGGGAAATTTCTAATAATTGTTGTGTAATAACATCAATATTATGCTATTATAAATAGTGTTGTTATTACTATTGTTATCAGAAGAGGCCTTGGAAAAACGCCATGGAAGCGGCAGGAATGGTCGTGTTATTAACCCTTGTGGGGTATATAGACAACAGTAGATCTGCAATCAGGTGTGATTGTCGATGTGAAAAACATAGAGCATACCCCACGGATGTCGGGATTCCTCCAAATTTCTGTCAGTTTAGTGCTAAACATCATTAGTGCCTTTTAAAAAGGTAATCATTCGTGTTTGTGGATTATGATATCTTTACTTCTAGCAGCGACCGTTACTCCCACGAAAACACCACGATAAGCTATTTATGCACGTTAGCATGGCATTTCACGAGCTTCAGACTTGCATACAAAAAAAAAAAAAAAAAATTGTTCAAGGATAAAACCCCTCGGGGAGAGCGGATATTATTAGTATTAATATTGTTTTGTAATAACAATAATATTTTGCTATTATCATTAGCCTTACTAGCACCCGACTGCAAAGCCGCAATGAGCCGGCGAAGCCAAAGCCTCTTGCCACTATTTTACCCATCACGATGGCATCAGTAGGTTAGGTAGTTGATAGTAGGTCGGTGTAGGTACCGTACCTGGTAAGACTTGGTAAAAGAGAAGAGCAGACAGTCCTCCCCAATACCTACATACAATAAATGTCACAAGAAGCTTAAGGAAGTAACTATACGATGTGCTAGCTTAAGGCCTATTTTAAGAAATTTTAACTGGGCTTAACATACGTTTTCACAGTATGTGTGTAGTCTTCTAACTTCAGTCGCTGTCAGGGCTGGTTCTCTCCGGGCACTGCGGCTTCCTCCACCAGAAGAAGTTAGCTTGCAGTGATTAATTCGGTGAATTCCGTCTCAACTTCGGATATTTCCGGCCGTGAAAAACTATCCGTATTTCTAAACTAAATATGTAAACCACTTATACCGTATTTCTGGCCGTGAAAAACTATCCCCTACGGCTGCGAGATTTCTAAAAAATAATTCTTCGTCAATTTTAGAATATTTGACGCCGTTTTCACCCTCCGAAACGCGTAATAAGCTTTTAAAAAATATTTTTCAAATGCTCGAATCTCATTGGTTCCGGTGTTTGGTGACGATTTTCGTTGAAGATAACGAGGTTGGTCTTAACGTATTTTAATTACAAATTAGAGGTGCATTAGATTGTGAATCAAAGAAAGACGGGTGAAACAAACTCCTATTGAACGTTTTCGCAATTGTTTTATGCAAACTTCCGCATCCGGTCGATGGCGGCCTCCATTGCGTGATTTGGTTTTAGAAATATTTTTTCAAATGCTCGAATCTCATTGGTTCCGGTGTTTGGTGACGCTTTTCGTTGAAGATAACCAGGCCCGTGCGGGCCGAGGTTGGTCTTAAAGTATTTTAATAATAAATTGGAGGTGCATAAGATTGTGAATCAAACAAAGACGGGTGAAAGAAACTCCTATTGAACGTTTTTCAATTTGTTATGCATACCTCCGCATCCGCAAGATGGCGGCCTCCATTGAGCTTCGGAATTCTCAAGCTAAGGCATAATCTGTTTTTCGACATAATACGTACGCGTTTATTGACAACACCGGCTTCGCCGGCTATTACCCTCACCTGAGGAGAGGGTATTGCATTTGAGTCCGTTTGTCTGTCTGTTTGTCTGCCTGTTTGTCCACACAGAATAAATGATTTTCTCTGCAACCGTTGGTCCGATTGACAGAAAATTTTCACCATAGGTGCAACTCCACCTGTATAATTTTTTATTGGTAATTATGACTCCGAGGTCACGTGGTTCGGCCGCCATCTTAGAAAAACCGAAAAAATTTGCACCTCTATGTCTCCGAAAGCGCTGAATAGAAAAAATTGAGACATGGCTCATTGTAAAGAACTCTCCATGGGGAATAAAATATGTTAATGATGATGTCATAGGTGCCTCCATTATGACATCATAATTCAACAAGTACAAAACTTCATCCGATCAAGATGAAATTTATTGAGCATCATGTAGGCATAAATTGGTGGAGAAAAAATAATGATGACGTCATAGGTCACGTGGTTCGGCCGCCATCTTGAAAAAACCGAAAAAATTTGCACCTCTATATCTCTGAAAGTGCTGCATTGAAAAAATTGAGACATAGCTCATTGTAAAGAACTCCCTATGGGGAATAAAATATGTTAATGATGATGTCATAGGTGCCTCCATTATGACATAATTCGACAAGTACAAATCTTCATCCGATCAAGATGAAATTTCTTAATCATAATCTAGGGATAAATTGGTGGAGAAAAAATAATAATGATGACGTCATCGGTCAAGTGGTTGTGCCGCCATATTTGTTTTAACACAAAAGCCTTAAAAACCACTGAAAACACATCCTGGCGAGGGTCTGCAATCTCTGATTGCTCTTTCTTTTACTTTTGTAATGAGAAGCGGCTTTGGAAAAATGCCAAAATAAGCTATCTTAACACAGATATACACCTCAACACGCAACCCCCTTGGTGGGGAATACCCCCTTGGGGAGGGGAGGAAGTTAAATCGCGACAACCGTCATTGTATGACCCTTAGCCTCTCTGTCAAATTTGGTTGATATTGGGTAAGTAACAACTAAATGTATCATGGTCAAAAATCATCAGACAGACAGTCACCAAATTGTGTATTTTAGTACGATGATATACATTGATGTTTTGTTGCATCTAACATGTAAAGGCTTTCTCAATAACCTTCTATAAAGTCCTCGATCTTCAACTTTTTAAAGCTTGTGCAATTTGGAACACTTTTGGAAATAGGCTGGGTTTGTTACAAAAAAAAACAAAAACAACAATGTATTGTTATGGTTTTTAGAACCTTCACTAGTTAATTTTAGTAAATGTATCCCTTATAAATGTTTCCCCTGTAAATATCCCCCTCAATTGGCTGGTTAAAGATCGCACCCTAGTTGGTCCATGAACAACACGTAGCGAACCATAGGCCCTCTTCGTAGTTATTTAATTATTATGTGTTTCAGTTAAGGATCTGTTCCCAGTAGTTGAATCTGCGTTGTATTAATCAAATAAGATAGGTCCCCTTTCAATTTCTCCAATCATCTCCGCTCTCCAAAGTTCCCTTCAAAAGCGGTGCGAGTGGTTTGCTAACTCCCTACCAGCCGCCATTGGCCATGCGGTCGGGCCGAGAAGAAGGGGAAGGAGCCGCCAGATCACGGGCGTGGCAAGTCGGCTCGTCATCGGAGGTGGAGTCAGAAAGCCCTTACCGGCCAACCAGCACCGCGGTGAGCCAACCGGTATGCGTGCCCCCGGAGCCCGAGGCTTGATACGGCCAACAGCAATAAAAAGGGCTGCAAGGGACTGCTTGGCGAGTTGGAGTGAGAGGGTTCCGAAGAAGGAGAGAGAGAAGGTACGAGTCGGTGAGAAGGTACGAGTCGGTGAGAAGGCACAAGAGAGAGAGACGTGAGTTGGAGTTGGAAGGAGAGTCGGTGAGAAGGTACGAGTTGGATGAGTTGGAAGAGAGTTGGAAAAAGAAGGCAGAGAGAGAGACGAAGCTGCGCGGAGCTCTGAGAAGCTGCTTCAAACAGCCCTACCGCGTGAAACGAATACGTGTACCTGCCGCCAGCTGCTCGTTTCCAGCCCGGAGCGTGGAGCTGGAGCGGACCTCCTTGCTGTACCCTGCCGAACCTTCCAGCCCTGCTGTCCTGCACGGACCCTTCTCCCTCCTCCAGTGATTCCTGCCTGCTATTCCCTTGTCGTGTAAGTCTGTTGTCTGTCCTTTTTGTTGTCTGGGGTTTAATATAAGACTGTTTAAGGCTGCCCTGTGTATCTTCTTTTTCTTCGTCCTGTATATTACTTTCGTTTTGCTCTTCCTTTGGTTTGTTGTACATAATTAATAAATGTCTGTTATTTCTTACCCTTTTGGTTTCATTCTTCCCCGATCACGTTAGTCTTTTCTTTCGATTGAATACCTGTGGCACACTTTGGCCAACGCTCGTAATCGGGTTTAGTCAATTGATAACGGCTCGAACCGCGGATTGCTAAACCGCTCGGCAAATACCATCTTGTCCGTGGTTCGAGCGGTACTTGTCTCCCTGTTTTGCGGAGGGATTGGTGAAGGTATTCAGGATAACACCTTGACCATAACCCTGATCAATCCCACCCCGCAAAAGAGCGTTACAAGTACCAGGACCAGAGACGGCCGGCTTAACAGGCCAGGGGGATTAACCCCCCCTTGCTAAGGGGAGTGCCGTCTCTGAGATCTGTAACAGTATTATTCAATTCTCAAACTTGTGCTCTCAAAAGATTCAAGTTCTTGCGTCGGCTCCTGTCTTCCTTTTATCAGTCGTGTTGTTTGTGCTGTTGTATGAGGTCACCAGAAATGTCCTGACGTGTTCTGCAAGCCTACTAGTGTGCTGTGTCAATTCTGACAGCCAATCCAATCCAATTTTCATGGCACAGGGCCATGTTAAGGTGTGGCTCACGTTTGCAGAATGAAGGGCTGACGGGATGGCTTTGTGAGTTCTTGCTTGAGGCTGATAGAGCAAACAAAGTAGTTTAGGCACGCGCATGAGTGGTGCTGTGACGTACTCAAAGTGTGACCGGGTGGGTTTGAGAGTCTCCTGTTTCGGCACAAGGTTGACAATGAAAATGATCGAGTTTACATCACCGTGTTATTCATCATCTCTAATCATGGAGCAATCAGGAAGTACCGGAACCAGACTTGGTGTTGTAATGGTTAGAGCCGTCTGGTATGAGTCTGGCTGGAGGTCGGTGGTTCACACCCCAGCCGAGCCATACCAAAGACTTTGAAAATGGTATGTGCAGCTTCCTTGTTTTATGCTGAGGATCTAAAGAAAATGGTATAGTAGAGACAAAAAAACAACATAAATTGGTAATATTAGCGGGTTTCGATGGGCCTAATGGCCTCCTCCTGTGTCGAAGTTTCTTTAAAGGGAACTCGCATTAAACATGCACTTTTGAATGTCACAACTCATAATACAGAAAAAATACATTTTTTGTGAAATACATTTTACGACTGCAAGTGCAGTGTGGAAATATTTACATGCAAGATCAAAATGGTAGAATTTTTACTTTATATATATATATATATGTATGTATATATATATATATATATATATATATATATATATATATATATATATATATATATATATATATATATATATATATATACATATATATATATATATATATATACAATATATATATATATATATATATATATATATATATATATATATATATATATATATATATATATATAAAGCAGTAAAGTATGTTTGTTTGTTTGTCCTCTTATAACCGAGAACTACTCATCGCAGAGCAAAACCAAAGGCATATTCGGAATCAGTACGTCTCAGAGCAACTACAGCACACCTTAATTTTTTTTTTAAACTTCGGGTTTTAAAATTATGATGTCATCAGCGTATTTGGGAACGCAAATTTTTCAACTTCATATTCGGAATCAGTACGTCCCAGAGAAACGACAGCACACCTTAAATGTTTTTAAAACTTCGGGTTTTAAAATTATGACGTCATCAGCGTATTTCGTAACGTTAATTTTTCAACTTCATCCGATTGACATGGGACCAACGGCATGTGACAGAGAGTGAAACATACATGCTACATTTATTTGACGACAATGACTTCCAACTTCCGGGTTCAGAATGCGGGACCAATGCCATTTGACAGGGAATAAAAAATAAATGCAACATTCAATTGACGACAATGACTTCCGACTTCCGACTTCCACGCAGGTTCTGATCGCTTTTTCTGATTCTGGATTCTCTGATTTTACATGACGCAGTTTCTCAATTAAATTCCACTTTGTGGGAGCTGTGCTCGCACGATAAAGCCAGACAAAATGGACGACACAGGAACGAAGTTTCACCGAGCTATTTATTTAGCTCAAAACCAAAGAACTCAAAAGCACACTGAATCCGCCCCTCGAACGGGCGGCAATTTATATCGCAAACTGAACACACAAAAGCCACGCCTCTCAGGCGGGTCGTAGTATGCAAAATAGGTAAGTCACGCCTCCCGACGGGGCATGGTATGCAAGGCAAGTGAAGTGTTCGCCCGAGAAGGGCAAGTCTGGACACGCCCGGGCGAGTGCGGACACGTGACCGCTCGCCGGTTGCGTCATCGGCCGGTGCACGGTAATTGTGTCATGCTTCCGGTAACCGCTACATGCGCCCCCCCCAGAATTAACCTGCACTGGGGGAGTCAGTTTGAGGGGGCTCCTGATGACCCGGCCGAAACGACCCCTCGTGATTCGTGTGGGGGTGGTAGGTGGCGTGGCGGTGGATGGTCGGGCTGGGGGCTTGGTTGATGGGGGACGGCCCCATCGTGGAGGAAGGGCCAACCGTGGAGGTTGGTCGAGGTCCAAATGGGCCGGCTTGAGGCGGTCCACGGAGATGCGGTCCGGCTTGCCGCCGATGTCGACCATGAATGACTTGTCGTCCCTCTGCAGGACCCGGAAAGGTCCATCGTACGGCGGCCGGAGCGGTCCCCGGTGTGCATCGTGCCGGATAAAAACGTACTCCGCAGTGCGAAGTGCTGGGGGGACGTGGGGTTGGGGGCAGCCGTGGTGGGACGTGGGCACGGGGGCAAATCTCCTGGCGGTCTCCTGGAGGTCCGAGCGTCGGCGAGCCGCGGACCAGGGGCCGGTGGCGTCAGGGATGAATTCGCCCGGCATGCGCAGTGGCTGGCCGTAGACCAGCTCAGTGGTGGAAGCCTGGAGGTCCTCTTTAGGGGCCGTTCAGAGGCCCAATAGGACCCACGGGAGCCTGTCGGCCCAACCGTCGTCCTGGAGGCTGGCCCTGAGAGCGGCCTTCATCGAGCGGTAGAACCGCTCGCACAAGCCGTTGGCTTGGGAGTGGTAGGCCGTGGTGCGGTGAAACATGACCCCCAAGGCCTGGGCGACCACGCCCCAAAGCTCGGAGGTGAATTGCGGGCCTCTGTTGGAGGAGATGTCCGAGGGCGCGCCGAAAGGGGCAATCCAAGTGCCAATGAAGGCCTGCGCCACATCGGCGGATGTTGTTGATGCCAGCGGGATGGCTTCCCGCCACCTGGTGGTCCTGTCCACCATCGTGAGGAGGTGGGTGAAGCCCCGCGAGGAGGGAAGGGGTCCCACCAGGTCCACATTGACGTGGTCGAACCGCCGCATGGGCATATCGAATGGTGCCAACGGGGCCTGGGTGTGCCGGTGGACCTTCGCACGCTGGCAGGCGACACAGGCATTGGCCCCGTCGCGGACATCCTTACGGAGCCCGTGCCAGACGAACTTTGCTGCCACGAGCTTCTGTGATGCTTTCCGGCCCGGGTAGGAAAGGCCGTGGAGGGCGTCAAAAATGTGCCGCTGCCATCCGGTGGGCACGATGGGGTGAGGTTGGCCCAGGGAAACGTCGCACAGGAGAACTGTGCCTGTGTCCTCGAAGGGGACGTCGGCCAATTGCAGGCCTGTGTCCGCTGTCCGGAGGGCTTGCACCGCGGGGTCGGTGGTCTGGTCGGCCGCCATGCGGGCGAAGTCCACACCCAGGTGGACGGCATTCACGCCGGACCGGGAGAGGCAATCGGCCACAGCGTTGTCCTAGCCCGCGACGTGCCGGATGTCCGTCGTAAATACGGACATGGCGGAGAGGTGGCGCTGCTGGCGGGCCGACCACGGCTCCGTAACCTTGGCCATAGTGAAGACCAGGGGTTTGTGGTCCACAAACGCCGTGAACGGGCGGCCCTCCAAAAGATGGCGGAAATGGCGAACAGCCAGGTAAAGGCCGAAGAGCTTGTGGTCGAACGCGCTATACTTGCGCTCGTTAGGGCGAAGCTGCCGGCTAAAGAAGGCCAGCGGTTGCCAAGCCCCGTTCACCCACTGTTCATGCACGGCGCCCACCGCATAGTCGGAAGTGTCCGTGGTGAGGGCGATGGGTGTCTCAAGCACCGGGTGCGCCAGCATGGTCACGTTGGCGAGGGCCAGCTTAGCGCCCGTGAATGCCGCATCCATCTCTGTGGTCCAGGCGACGACGTGCTTGGCCGGCTTGCCCCGGAGGGCGTCGTACAGGGGGCGCATGAGTTGGGCGGCGCGAGGCACGAACCGGTGGCTAGAAATTTACCATCCCCAAAAATTCCTGTATGGCCTTGATGCAGCGGGGGCGCGGGAAACTTGTGACTGCCTCCACCTTGGTAGGCAGTGGGACGGCCACGCGCTTCGTGATGCAGTGCCCCAGGAAGTCGACGGCCATTACGCCAAACTGGCATTTCGCCGGGTTGATGATGAGGCCGTGCTGGCCGAGGCGCTCGAAAAGCATGCGCAGGTGGACGAGGTGCTCCGCCCGGGAAGTGCTGGCGATGAGAATGTCATCCAGGTAGACGAACAGAAAGGTGAGATTGCGCAGCACACTGTCCATCAGCCGCTGGAAGGCCTGGGCCGCGTTCTTAAGGCCGAACGGCATGCGGAGGAACTCGAAGAGGTCAAAAGGTGTAATTACAGCCGTCTTCGGAACGTCGGCCAGCCGGACAGGTACCTGCTGGTAGCCCCGAATAAGGTCGACCTTGGAGAAGATCACCCACCCCGCCAAACGGGCGGAAACGTCCTGTATGTGTGGTATCGGGTACCGACCGGTCGGGGTGGTGGCGTTGTTGAGGCGGTGGTAATCGCCGCATGGTCGCCATCCGCCACCCAGTTTGGGCACGATGTGCAGGGGCGAGGCCCATGCGCTATTTGAGCATCGCACAATGCCCAATCGCTCCAGCGCGTCGAATTCCACCTTCGCCACGGCGAGTTTGGCCGGGTCGAGGCGGAGAGCCCTGGCGTAGACCAGTGGACCTGTGGTCGGGATGTGGTGTTCGACGCCGTGCTTGACGGCGACGGCCGAAAACGTCGGCTGCGTGAGGGCGGGAAACTCGGCGAGTAGGCGGGTGAAATCGTCCATGGCCGGGAGCGTGCAGGCTAGCTTGATCGGAGCGGAGCCGCTCAATGAGCAAGCGAGCAAGCTGGAGGTCTCCGCGTTGATGAGCCGACGCCGTTTGACGTCGACAAAAGCCCATGCGCACAAAGAAAATCTGCACCCAGCAAGGCCATGGGCACGTTCGCCGTGATGAAGTCCCACCTGAAGCGCTGGCCCCCGAAGCAAAATGCGACGCTGCGCGAACCGAAGGTGCGGATGGAGGTACCGTTTGCGGCGACCAAGGCGGGGCCGCATAGCGTGGCCTGTTTGTCCTGCACAGAGGCGGGTATCACGCTCAGCTGAGCACCGGTGTCACACAAAAAACGCCGCCCATGTCCATGCTCCATGTCGCTCCATGTCCATGATACGCTCCATGTTCATGATAAATGCTCCATTTCCATGATAAACGCTCCATGTCCATGATAAACAGAAGGCTGCCTGAAAGGCCGACACTCATGGCAGGCAGCGAGCGCCGGCCTGGTCATTTCCCGACCTGCCGAAAGTGCACGGTGGGCGGCACGTTCTGGCCTTCTGCCCGAAACTGGCGTGGCAATAGCACATGGTTCGCTCTGGTGGAGGCTCCGGCAGTCGCGTCAGGTTCGGTCGACGGGGCGTCATGGCGGCCGCTTCCGTCAGTGGCGCGGACTTGGCCGGTGGAGGCGCTGGTTGTGGTGCGGGCGTTGCCTCGGTCGGCCCAGGGTCCCAGGCGGCCGCTCCAACATGTCGCCTGGCCGAGAAAAATTTATCGGCCTCCTTGGCCAGGGCGCGTGGGTCCGTGATGGGCGAATTAGCCAAAGCTAACCATACCTGCCCGGTTAGCTGCTGGAGGAACAGCTCGCGGAAGAGGAAGTCTGGGCTGTGGTCACCGAGAAGAGCAAGCATGTGGTCCATGCTTTTGGATGGACGGGCCTCACCCAGCTCCGGGAGGTGTAGTAGTTGTCATGCGCGTTCAGTCTCCGTGAGTCCAAACGCACCGAGGAGTAGGCCTTTGAGCGCGCCGTATTTGTTGGCGTTCGGCGGGTGCTGGAGGAAGCTCAGGACCCAGGCAGCAGAGGAGGCGGTGAGCGCAGAGACCACATGGTGGTAGCGCGTCGTGTCCTTCGTAATCTTTCGCAGGGCGAATTGAGAATCTGCTTGGGCAAACCAAACGGCCGCGTGTGACTCCCAGAAGCCCGGGAGCTTCAAAGCTGCAGCTGACTCCATCACCGTGTTCTTAGAAAGGGGTCACCAATTGTGGGAGCTGTGCTCGCACGATAAAGGCAGACAAAATGGACGACACAGGAACGAAGTTTCACCGAGCTATTTATTTAGCTCAAAACCAAAGAACTCAAAAGCACACTGAATCCGCCCCTTGAACGGGCGGCAATTTATATCACAAACTGAACGCACAAAAACCACGCCTCTCAGGCGGGGCGTGGTATGCAAAATAGGTAAGTCACGCCTCCCAACGTGGCGTGGTATGCAAGGCAAGTGTTCGCCCGAGAAGGGCAAGTCTTGACACGCCCGGGCGAGTCCAGACACGTGACCGCTCGCCGGTTGCGTCATTGGCTGGTGCACGGTAAGGATTTTCGATTTTCTGCTTTTAGATGACCCAGGCCTAATTCCACGCAGTTTCTGATCAAAATCTCCGAAATGCCCCGAAAAAGGAAGAGCTGCAGCTAAGCGAAAACAGACTGAGAGACAACAGGTGACCGAAGAGGAGCGAACAACCCAGCTCAATGAGCAGGCTCATCGGCAACAACAACAGCAAGTAAATGAGACACAAGATGAGCGATCGACCAGGCTCAATGAACAGGCTCATCGGCAACAACAACAGCAAGTAAACGTGACTGAGGAAGAGTGTGATGCAAGACGCGAGGCAAACCGTCACCGCACTGCAGAAGCACGAGCTCGGGCCCGGACACCAAGTAACAAAACGGAGGCATTCACGTATGACCCGGCTGACCCAACAACTCACGCAACATCGGCCGAATGGACCACGTCTGCACTCACTGCTCTGCTTACAAGTTCGAAGGAGAGACCAAAGGTGTGTGCTGCAACAATGGGAAAGTCGTCCTTGAGCCTTTCCCTGCCCTTCCTCCCTTCCTGAAGGAACTTCTCTCTGGCGAAGGTCTCCTCAGCAAGCACTTCCTTGACAACATTCGAACGTATAATGGCAGTTTTTTGATGACGAGCTTCGGGCATAAGGAAGCTCAAGTACAGGGCTGGAACCCGAGCTTCTGTATCCAAAGTCAAGTGTTCCACCGCATTGGCAGCTTGCTCCCGCCTGAAGAAGGTCAGCCAAAGTTCTTACAGGTCTACTTCCTGGACTCGCATGCCAAAGAGCTGACTGCCAGGAACCACAGCGGCCTCAAACCACACATCATTGAAATGCTCACAAAGTGGTTCCACGAGAATAACCATCTGGTCCGTGAGCTGAAGACTGCAAGAGATATGCTTGCAGAAGGAGATAACTCGGAAAAGCGCCAGATAATCATCCGTGAAAACAAGCGACCACGTGGTGAGCATGCACGCCGCTACAACACCCAGTCTGCACCAGAAGTCGCCATCTTAATGGACAATGAGCCAACAGAACCCAGAGATATTGTCCTTAAACTTCGCGATGGGGCACTCAAAAGGATAAGTGAGCTGCATGCATCTTATGATGCACTACAGTACCATACTACCCCATAGTGTTCCCATATGGAACGGATGGCTACACTATCCACCTGGTGGCCATGACTGCTACTGGAAAAGATGGACAAAAACTCACACAGCTGCAGTACTACAGCTACCACATCATGGTGGAGGATCCTAGAGCACCCAATTTCCGAGCATTTCCCTCCAGTCATTGGCCTAGCTGTCCACCTCGAGAATGGCCAGCGAGTCTACTTCCATATGGACAATGCCGTACAGAGGGCAGAGCGACCACCACCAGCCACTACGCTGACTGCCTTCTTCGACCTCTGCAATCATGACGATTTTGCCAAGACGCTCAAATACCACGAGGTGCCCGAGTACTACTGAAAAATTTCTGATATCAATACCCCCTATCTTAGGCATTGTAGGATATAGTCAGAGCGTTCACCTTTAATTAATGCATTTTAAGAATCCTTCCAATTTGCACCCGTCGTAGACGGGTATCCTTGCATATATATAAATACAATATACATACATATATATATATACATACATATAAATACATACATATATAATTATATATATATATATACATATATATATATACATACATATAAATATACATACATATAAATACACATACATATAAATATACATACATATAAATATATACATATAAATATACATACATATATATATGTATACATACATACAAATATACATACATATATATATATATATATATACACACATATATATACATACATATAAATATACATACATATATACACATACATATAAATATACATACATATATATACTGTACATACATTTAAAATATACATACATATAAATACATACATATAAATATATATACATATAAATATATACATATATATATACATACATATATATACATACATATAAATACACATACATATATACACATATAGATAAATATACATACATATATATATACATATAATTTCAAAACACACCTAGTCACAAGTGTGCCTCACTAACTGGGTCCTCAGTCAAAGTCCTCAGCATCATCCCGTTTCGGCCCTTCAACCTCGATACGGTCAGCTAAGGTGAACCAGCAGGGGGCAGATACGCCCCCACATGAAGCAGCTACACCCGGATGCGAACATACCCCCACCTCCAGCCAGTGAGAACACAGACGACATCAACAAAACCACCTCCACTCACAGAATCCACAGCCCCTCATCCACTCACTCACACACCAAATAAACAAAACAACCGACCACCACCCTTACAACATGCACCACTCAAAAAAAAAAACACATTCATGCAAAACCACACCCACTCCTGCAAAAAAAACCACACACATACACACACACACACACACACACACACACACACACACACACACACACACACACACACACACACACCTCCATTTCTCTTCCGTGCTCAGTCACTACTCCTTTAGACTGAAATTAACCACCACCCACAACCTCAAACTAGACCGTTCAACGTGCCTCCATAGACTTCCTCCATATCCAAAGTGAGCCTTCCAAGTCAACCTGGGCAACTTTGTCACACATCCTCCTTCTTTCTGTCCCACACATTCCAAGCCGAGCATTACAAATTATCGTTAGAAATTCTACACGTCGAGATGCACCTATGGTGAAAATTTACTGTCAATCAGACCAACGGTTGCAGAGAAAATCATATTTATTCTGTGCAGACAAACAAACAGACAGATGAAAAATCACTCATAGAGCGACACTTGGCAAAAGTGAAGAAAGCAGAATGGCACTCATAGAGCATCCTTTTGACCTCACAAATAATTGGTGGTTGAATTCAGTTAGCTGATATGAAAATCCTTTTCAAATTTCAAGTGAATCGGATGAAAATTATGGATTTTAGGAATTTGAAAAAAGTGGTTGACCTTTGGCCTATGTTGACCTTTTGGCCAATGCTGATCTCAAAAATAGTTGGTGGTTGAATTAAGTTAGCCAATATGTAAATCCTATTCAAATTTCAAATCAATCGGATAAAAATTGAGGATTTTAGAAATTCGAAAAAATGTGGTTGACCTTTGGCCTATGTTGACCTTTTGCCCTAGGCTGATCTCAAAAACAGTAGGTGGTTGAATTCAGTTGGCTGATGTGAAAAATCTATTCAAATTTCAAGTCAATCGGATGAAAATTGAGGATTTTATAAATTTGAAATTGTTGTTGACCTTTGGCCTATGTTGACTTTTTGGCCGACGCTGATCTCAAATGTAGTTGGTGGTTGAATTCAATTCGCCGATATGTAAATCCACTTCAAATTTCAAGTCAATCGGACGAAAATTGAGGATTTTAGAAATTCGAAAAAAAGTGATTGACGTTTGGCCTATGTTGACTTTTTGGCCGACGCTGATCTCAAAAGTAGTTGGTGGTTGAATTCAGTTAGCCGATATGTAAAGCCTATTCCTGATGGTCTATCATCTCATGTCATGACTCGGTTTGGAACGGTCTGGCACAGTTTGACATGGCTCAGGTGGTTCGTCACAGCACAGAACGGTTTGTGGCAGCTCGGAATGGTCTGGCACAGCACGGCCCTGATGGTCCATCATGTCATGCCATCACTTGGTTTGGAACAGTCTGGCACGGTTTGACATGGCACGGAACAGTTTGTCACAACTCGGAACGGAATGGCACGGTATGGTTCGACGCAGCTCAGAACGTTCCGAAACGGCTAGGCTAACTTTTCGGTCATCAACATCATTTATCTACTGTGATAAATAGTTTTTTTTTAAATCAACATTATATATACTAGGGCATGCCCGTACTATATATATATCTAAAAGTATATCCCCCCCCCCCCCTCTATTTACATGCAATGGTTTGGTCCAAAGCTAACGGCTTGCGAGTACGGTGACAATCCCCCCCCTCTATTTACATGAAATGGTTTGGTCCAAAGCTAACGGCTAGCGGAGTTTGGTAAAGAAATCGCCATAGCGTGCACAAATGCGCAGGAAAGCGAAAGAATCGCAAATTAGTTTTAATTAGTTTTAAAACATCGTTTAACGGCAACATAGCGGCAACATAGTTTGCCAACGTGAAATAAATGAATACGCTCTCAAATGTGCCAAAAAAAAAAAAAAACGCTACCCGTACGCTCTACCCCGCCCGTACGCCCGTAAACAAAAAAAACAACGCTCTTCGCTTCCGCCCTTCGCTCTGACTGAATTGGGAGAAATAATGCGCATAAGAAATCGAGAAATTATTATTTTCTCTGGAAGAAATCGAATTACGTACCGTAATGGCGCACGCGCTGGGCTCGGCTCGCTGCTCGCTCTCACATCGGCCACGCCTACGCAATAACGCGTTCTGTGATTGGATGCCGGAAGTGCAGTCCTCACTGTCCGGAAGTTCGCAAATCGCAGTTACGATGAATCGCAAATTAGTTTTAATTAGTTTTATAATTAGTTTTAAAACATAGTTTAACGGCAACATAGTTTGCCGACGGGAAATAAATGAATACGCTCTCAAATGTGCCATCCGAGGCAGAGTGTGTTCGCCACGTTCGGCACACGTGATAGCTCGCTGCTCTCTGATTGGTTGAATCGTTTTTTGGACATAGCTCGGTAACTACTTCTGCGATTAATTTAAAACCTTGAAAAGGCACATCCTCGGGTCCCCAGCAATATACCTGGCAAGTTTCAAGTATATCGGACCGGTAGTTGTCGAGAAACAGCGGTCACAGACATACAAACAAACAAACAAACGTACAAACAAACATACACACAGAGATTACTGGAATTATAGATAGATGTTCCATTTCTCTTCCGTGCTCAGTCACTACCCCTTTAGACTGAAATGAACCACCACCCACAACCTCAACCTACACCGTTCAACGTGCCTCCATAAACTTCCTCCATATCCAAAGTGAGCCTTCCAAGTCAACCTGGGCAACTTTGTCACACATCCTCCTTCTTTCTGTCCCACACATTCCAAGCCGAGCAAGAAATGCAGAAAAGGAATTGCCACAATGCCATCCACACCCCACCTCAAATGGCGGACAAGAAACTTGCCAACCCTTCTCCCGACACTCTGCCTCCAGCTCACTGTACTTTCCTCTCTTCCTCTCGTGCAACTCCTCCATGTTCTCTTCCCAACGTACAGACAATTCCCCTAAGATGATCTGTCTTGTTGCACCTGACCAGATGACAATGTCAGGCCGCAACCTTGTCACACAGATCTCCTCTGGGAATACCAATTGTGGCTTTAGGTCTGCCACCACCTGCCAATCACACGCATCTGACATCCCTCTTGATTTCCACCTCCTCCTCCTTCTCTTTCCACCTCTTACCACTTGGCCCTCTTTGACAAACAACACCTCTCCCCCATCGGTCTCCTTCTCCACTCTTCTCTCTCTCGATTTCAGCACCTGTTGTTGCATCATCTGCACCACCACCGCCAGCACCTGATCATGCCGCCCCTTGTATCTTCCTGCTGCCAATGCTACTGAGCATGCACTCAGTGCATGCTGCACCATTCCCAAACCTCCACACAAAGAACATCTCTCCTCCTGCAACAACCCCCACAACCTCAGGTTTACTAGTGACGGAAGCACATCTTACGTTGCCCGCAACAGGAAGCTCAACAATATTGGCTCCATCCTCCAAATCTCTTGGCACTTCAATGTCCTCACCCGCACACCTTCCCACCTCGTCCAAGCACCTTTCTGTGACTGTCTGACTGCTTTCACATAACTCCCCTCCTCCTCCTCCTCCTCCTTTCTTCTCACCTCCCTCTCAACCATCCTCCTCCTCTCTTTCACACATGCCTTTCCCCATCGCTCATGCTTCATCCACCCCAAGCCGTGCTTCCCGTGCTGTACCATTCCCACGACCTCCTCCTGTTGCAAGCGCTCCTCCATCTCGTCCACCTCTGCTCTTGCATTCCACTTCCGACTTCCCTTCTTCTCTGGGAGAGCATTCTTTTCCACTACATCACTTGCATCCCACAACATCATGAAACCCCCGCACCCTCACAACCTTAAACTCCTCGGTTAATGATATCAAGGGAAACCGGAGTTTTCCACTATGACCATAAAAGGCAATGTTCGTCAAACAGCGTAGCACTCCCAACCACTTCCTCACAAACCCACTCACCACAACCTCCATCCTCTCTGCATGCCCAATCGCAATATCATACATTGTAGCGGCTGCCGCTGGGGTTTCACAATCGCCTTGCACCTATCAAGGACGTGGAGCGATCACCATGCCGGGCTCGTCCAGGACGCCCGGGCAGGCCCGCGCTCAACTTGCCAGGCCTCGGTCGGGACGCCCGGGCATGCCCGGGCATGCCCGGGCAGGCTCGCCCTCAACTTGCCAGGCTGCAGCCAGGACGCTGGGCCACGCCCCCTGGCGCCGGGCCTGGGCAAACCCCCTGGGTTAATAGATATATATTGCTGACCGATAAACGGGTTTTCAGAGTGCCTGAGTGTTTGATTTCATTAAAGCAACTTGGATGAATTCTAGCTTTTTGTCGCGTCCATTCTTCCGATCGACGTGGGAGCCCCAGCTCCTTCATTGGTGACCTATCGACATGGACACGGCAGTCGCCCTTAAACTGCCTACCTTCTGGGAGGCTCACGCGGCGGTTTGGTTCGCACAGGCGGAGTCCCTGTTCGCCCTGCGAGGCATCACGGCCGACGACACCCGCTTCCACCATGTGGTAGCTGCGCTCGGGTCGGCTACCGCGGTCCGCGCCCTGAGCCTCCTCGAAAGCCCGCCAGCCGCTGACAAATACGGCGCGATTAGGAAGCTTCTCCTCGATGCTTTCGCCCTCCCATCGGCGGAACGCGCACGGCGCCTGCTCGATCTGCCTGAGCTCGGCGACACGCGCCCTTCCGTGCGAATGGACTACATGCTTTCACTGCTCGGCGAGCACTCTCCGGCATTCCTGTTCCGGGAGCTGTTCCTCCGTCAGCTGCCTAACCCGGTACGCCTCGCCCTGGCAAGCACGACGATCACAGATCCCCGGGCCCTTGCCAGAGAAGCCGACAAGATCTCCGCCGCAGGACGGCGCATCGCAGCGGCGACATGGGACCCACCGCCGTCCGACACAACAACCATGGCGCCCGAGCACCCGGCACGGTTGACGGCCGAACTGCCGACGCAATTGGCGGCCGCTCTACCGTGCCGACCACCTCCAGCACAACGACCGAGGCCTCCACCCGACCAAGCGTGGTGTTACTATCATGCCAGGTTCGGACAAAAGGCCCGGACATGCCGACCCCCGTGCACCTTCGGCAGGCCGGGAAACGGCCGGGCCGGCGTTCATTACCAGCCATGAGCGCCGGCCACACGGGCAACTTACTGTTCATCACGGATAAAGCGTCCGGACGGCGCTTCCTGTGCGACACCGGCGCCCAACTGAGCGTCATACCCGCCTCTGACCAGGACAGGCAATCCACGGTTTGCGGCCCCTCCTTAGTTGCGGCCAACGGATCGACTATCCGCACCTTCGGCCCGCGCAACGTCACCCTCTGCTTCGGCGGCCAACGCTTTGCTTGGACGTTTGTAACCGCCAACGTGCCCGTGGCTCTGCTAGGCGCCGACTTCCTCTGCGCACACGGACTGCTGGTGGACGTCCAACGGCGTCGTTTAATCAACGCTGAAACCTTCAGCTCCCTGGTATGCACATTGAGCAGCTCCGCGCCGACCGAGCTGGCATGCACCATCCCGGCAGCGAACGAGTTTGCTCGCCTGCTCACGGAGTTCCCGGCCCTCACGCGGCCGACGTTTTCGGCCGTCGCAGTACGGCATGGGATCGAGCACCACATACCAACCACGGGCCCGTCGGTCTACGCCAGGGCCCGCCGCCTCGACCCAGCCAAGCTCGCCGTAGCGAAGGCCGAATTCGACGCGTTGGAGCACCTCGGCATCGTGCGGCGCTCCGATAGCGCGTGGGCCTCGCCACTGCACATCGTGCCAAAGCCGGGGGGTGGATGGCGCCCGTGTGGCGACTACCGCCGTCTGAATGACGCTACCACCCCCGACAGGTACCCGATCCCGCATATCCAAGACTTCTCCGCCCGTCTGGCGGGACGGGTCATTTTTTCGAAAATTGATCTCATACGGGGATATCACCAGGTACCTGTCAGGGCGGCCGACGTCCCTAAAACGGCAGTCATCACGCCGTTCGGCTTATTCGAATTCTTGCGGATGCCGTTTGGTCTCAAGAACGCGGCTCAGGCGTTCCAGCGCTTGATGGACGGCGTGCTGCGTGACCTGCCGTTCCTTTTCGTTTACCTGGACGACATCCTCGTCGCCAGCACGTCCCGGGCCGAGCACCTCCTCCACCTCCGAACACTGTTCGAGCGCCTCAGCGAGCACGGCCTCATCGTCAACCCAGCCAAATGCCACTTCGGCACGACGGCCGTTGATTTTTTGGGCCACCACATCACCAAGAACGGGGCCGTGCCGCTGCCAACCAAGGTCGAGGCCATCACCACGTTCCCGCGTCCCCGCACCATAAAGGCCCTGCAGGAATTCCTGGGAATGGTGAATTTTTATCACCGCTTCGTGCCCCGCGCTGCTCACCTCATGCGGCCCCTCTACGATGCCCTCCGGGGCAAGCCGGCCAAGCACGACATCGCCTGGTCCGCAGCAATGGATGCGGCCTTCCAACGCTCAAAGCGGGCCCTCGCCGACGCAACACTGCTCGCTCACCCGGTGCTCAACGCTCCCATCGCCCTCACCACGGATGCCTCCGACTACGCGGTGGGCGCCGTACATGAGCAATGGGTGAACGGGGTTTGGCAGCCACTCGCTTTTTTCAGCCGGCAGCTCCGGCCGAACGAGCTCAAATACAGCACGTTTGACCGGGAGCTCCTCGGTCTACACCTGGCCGTCCGCCATTTCCGCCACCTCCTGGAGGGCCGACCTTTCACGGCGTTCGTCGACCACAAGCCATTGATTTACGCCATGGCCAAGGTCACGGAGCCATGGTCGGCCCGCCAACAGCGCCACCTCTCCGCCGTGTCGGAGTTTACCACGGACATCCGGCACGTCGCCGGCAAAAACAACGCCGTGGCCGACTGTCTTTCCCGGGCCAGCGCGAACGCGGTCCACCTGGGCGTGGATTTTGCGCTTATGGCGGCGGACCAAACCACCGACACCACGGTGCAAGCCCTCCGGGCGGCGGACACGGGCCTCCGCCTGGCCGACATCCCCTGCGCGGACACTGTCCTGCTCTGCGACGTCTCCCAAGGCCAGCCTCGCCCCATCGTGCCCGTCACCTGGCAACGCCGCATCTTCGCCTCCCTCCACGGCCTTTCCCACCCGGGCCGGAAAGCTTCCCAGAAGCTGGTGTCGGCGCGTTTCGTCTGGCACGGCCTTCGTCGGGACGTCCGCGATTGGACCAGCGCCTGCACGGCCTGCCAACGGGCCAAGGTCCACCGACACACCCAGGCCCCGCTGGCACCTTTCACCGTGCCCGAACGACGTTTCGACCACGTCAACGTGGATCTGGTGGGCCCCCTCCCCCCGTCACGGGGGTTCACACACCTGCTCACCATGGTGGACAGGACCACCAGGTGGCCGGAGGCCGTTCCCCTCGTCTCCACCACCACCGCCGACGTGGCGCAGGCTTTCATCGCCACCTGGGTCGCCCGCTTCGGCGCACCGGCGGACATCTAGTCAGACCGCGGACCACAGTTCACCTCCGAGCTGTGGGGCGCGGTCGCCCGCAACCTGGGGGTCAAGCTCCACCGTACTACGGCCTACCACCCCCAAGCAAACGGGTTGTGCGAGCGATTCCACCGCTCCATGAAGGCCGCGCTCATGGCCGGCCTTCAAGACGGCGGTTGGGCCGACCGGCTGCCGTGGGTCCTTTTGGGCCTTCGCACGGCCCCCAAGGAGGACCTCCAGGCATCCACCGCCGAGCTGGTCTATGGCCAGGTGCTACGCGTCCCGGGCGAATTCGTGCCCGACGCTACCAGTCCCTGGTCCGCAGCTCACCAGCGCTCGGACCTCCAGGAGGCCGCCCGACGGTTTGCCCCCGTGCCGACATCCCACCACGGTGACCCCCAGTCCTACGTCCCCCCAGCACTCCGCACAGCGGAGTATGTTTTTGTGCGTCACGACGCACATCGGTGGCCACTCCAGCCGCCGTACGACGGGCCCTTCCGGGTGCTACGACGGGACGACAAGTCGTTCGTCATCGACATCGGCGGCAGGTCGGACCGGATTACAGTGGACCGCCTCAAGCCGGCGCACGTGGACGTCGACCACCCACCACGGGTGGCCCTTCCGCCGCGGCGAGGCCGCCCCCCGTCCACGGGGCCCCCCACTCGACCGCCCACCACCTCACCGGACCCCCTCCCATGACCCGCCAGGGGTCGCTTCGGCCGGGTCATCAGGACCCCCCTCAAGTTGACCCTGCCGGTGCAAGTCGATTCTGGGGGGACGTGTGTAGCGGCTGCCGCTGGGGTTTCACAATCGCCTTGCACCTATCAAGGACGCGGAGCGATCACCATGCCGGGCTCGTCCAGGACGCCCGGGCAGGCCCGCGCTCAACTTGCCAGGCCTCGGTCGGGACGCCCGGGCATGCCCGGGCATGCCCGGGCAGGCTCGCCCTCAACTTGCCAGGCCGCAGCCAGGACGCTGGGCCACGCCTCCTGGCGCCGGGCCTGGGCAAACCCCCTGGGTTAATAGATATATATTGCTGACCGATAAACGGGTTTTCAGAGTGCCTGAGTGTTTGATTTCATTAAAGCAACTCGGATGAATTCTAGCTTTTTGTCGCGTCCATTCTTCCGATCGACGTGGGAGCCCCAGCTCCTTCAACATCATCAATGGCCACAATAATCGTGGCTGGAATCAATCCCAACTTCAAACACCATAGCTTCAACTTATCTGGCAAACCACATCCATCAATCCTCTTGAAACCTCTCAAAAGCTGGTTCCTCACCTCCTCCACCCTTCCCACATCATTCAACTCCATTGTATACCATCTTCCCAAACTCTTCACAGGGGCCTCTGTCAATGATGGAACCACCTCCCCTCCCAGCTCAAACCTGTGCATGTTATCCACCACTCCTCATCTCACCACCACACTCCTCGACTTTCTTGCTTTAAAGCCCATTCTTGGCCACCACATCAAACTTTCCAATCATCCCAGTACCTCTACTGCTGCATCAGCCGACTGTTGGACAACTGTCAGGTCATCCATGAATGCAAACATCGCTGGCAAACACTGACCAGGGGCTGGCTCCACTTCTTTCCCATGTCCACTCACCGCACGCACGTAGCAACAACTCCATAACCAGCACAATCAAAATAGGGGAGATTGTACATCCCATTGGGATCCCCACTTCCAACTTCTGCCACTCTGTTACATAGGACTGTGTCGAAAACCGCATTCCAAAACTGATCATATTATGCCATCAAAAAATCCCAAAATCTCCGTGGCACCGAAAATAAATCCATGGCATACCTGATCAAGGCATGTGGCACTGGCCCATATGCATTCTCCAAATCTAGCCATACCACTGCAACATCCATCTTTTGCCTCTTTGCATCCTGTAACACCTTCCAGTGTTCAATGCATCCTGGTGATCCTGGTATTCTTGCCATCTGCACAGAACCATCCACAAAACCATTCCCTCTGAAGAAGCCTGAGAGCCGTGTCGTAAGGACACCCATCAATATCTTCCCATCTACATCGAGCAATGATATTGGTGTAAACTGCTCAAGTGTCACAGCCTCCTCATGCTTTGGAATATAAACTCCTTCCGCCATAATCCATTGACTGGGCACCACTCTTTGCCTCCATACCACCATCAGAGCCTTCCACAGATACTGCCTGATGCCTTCACAACTCTTAAACACCATGTATGGCACTCCACTTGGTCCTGGAGCCGATATATACTAGCTGAAAGCACCCGGTGCTGCCCAGGTTCTTTTTGAATGAATTTACTACTATAATTCAGCTTTTACTCACGGCCGTAGAAGATCGACGACAATAATTCAGCTCACCTTTTAATTGCGAAATGGGACCAGCCCAGCCGAGGCAGCCTCAACCGGCCTCGCCACCTCGCCTATAACCTTCCCGTGGCCTGTCCCGACATTTTTAGTTGTTTTTGAATGAATTTACTACTATAATTCAGCTTTTACTCACGGACGTAGAAGATTGACTACGATAATTCAGCTCACCTTTTAATTGCGAAATGGGACCAGCCCGGCCGAGGCAGCCTCAACCGGCCTCGCCACCTCGCCTATAACCTTCCCGGGGCCCGTCCCAACATTTTTAGTTATTTTTGAATGAATTTACTACTATAATTCAGCTTTTACTCGCGGACGTAGAAGATTGACTACGATAATTCAGCTCACCTTTTAATTGCGAAATGGGACCAGCCCAGCCGAGGCAGCCTCAACCGGCCTCACCACCTTGCCTATAACCTTCCCGTGGCCTGTCCCCACATTTATAGTTCTTTTTGAATGAATTTACTACAATAATTCAGGTTTTACTCGCGGCCATAGAAGATTGACTACTAAAATTAAGCTCAGCTTTTAATTGCGAAATGGGCCCAGCCCGGCCGAGGCTGCCTCGACCGGCCTCATCACCTCACCGATAACCTTCCCCGGGCCCGTTCCGACATTTGTGGTTCTTTTTGAATGAATTTACTACTATAATTCAGCTTTTACTCACGGCCGTAGAAGATTGATTTCTATAATTCAGCTCATCTTTTAATTGCGAAATGGGCCCAGCTCAGCCGAGGTGGCCTCGACAGGCCTCGCCACCTAGCCTAAAACCTTCCCGGGGCCCGTCCCGACATTTTTGTATTAGAGATTTCCTCCTATCTTTCACCGTTCAGGAGATTAGCGCGTGCAGACAAACAAACAAACAATATACAATATACAAACAAATGTATATACAGTCAGGTGAAAAAGTATGTACACCCCATATAAAGTTTTGACTTTTTCAACATATTTCAACATACAGCTATTTGATCTTCATTTCAACAATATTGATAGATAAAGGTGATATAATATAACAAATATCATGAAACATTTACATTTTGTAGTCCATTGTATAATTTAAATAAACATAAATGCAAATTTCGCATGTGGAAAAAGTAAGTACACCCTTGGCTCGAATAGGTGGTATTGCCTCCTTTGGCAGAAACAACCTCAAGTAAGCATTTCTTATAACTGTCTACCAGTCACTGACATCGACTGGGAGAAATTTTTGCCCACTCCTCCATGCAGAATTCTTTCAGCTGTGCGATGTGTGAGGGGTTTCTTGCATGCACAGCTTGTTTCAAAATCCCCCCACAACATCTCGATGGGATTTAGATACGGGCTTTGACTTGGCCATTCCAGAACCCTCCATTTCTTTCTTTTCAGCCATTCCTTGGTGGATTTACTGTTATGTTTAGGGTCATTGTCATGTTACAAGGTCTACCTTCGTTTGAGCTTCAACTTTCCGACAGATGGCCTCACATTATCCTCAAGCACCCTCTGGTACAATGAAGAATTCATAGTGGATTCTATGATGGTGAGCTGCCCAGGCCCTGGTGCAGCAAAGCTGCCTCAAACCATAATATTTCCACCACCATGCTTTACAGTTGGTATCAGGGTCTTGTGGTCAAATGCTGTCTTTGGTTTTCACCAAACATGTCTTCTGATACTGTGGCCAAATACCTCTACCTTTGACTCATCTGTCCAGAGCACATTGTTCCAGAAGTGCTGGTCTTTGCTTCGGTGTTCATTGGCAAACTTTAGTCTTGCCCTGATGTTCTTTCTGGACAGCAAAGGTTTCCTCCTGGCACATCTCCTATGTAGATCAAATTTTTGCAGCCTCTTTCTTATGGTAGACTCGTGCACTTTGACATCAACAGTGGCAAGAGCTACCTGTAGGTTCCGTGATGACATTCTGGGGTTCTTAGACACTTCTTTCAGCATGTTGCGGTCTGCTCTCGGGCTGAACTTGCTGGGGTGGCCTGGCCTGAACAAGTTGGCAGTTGTTTGGAATCTTCAAAACTTGTAGATGATCTTCTGGACAGTCGAATGATTGATTTCAAATTGTTTGGAGATCTCTTTAAATCCCTTCCCAGACTCGTAGGCATCTATAACCTTCTTTCTGAAGGACTCAAAGAGCTCTTTTGATCTAGACATGGTGACGCTGCACACTTCAACAACAAAGAGCAAACCAAACTAAATGTCTGAGGTTTAAATAAGACAGGTTCCTCCAAGATCCTCTCTAACGATGTTCTAATCATTTGCACCTGAGCTGGTGCACCTGATTCTAATTTTACGTCTTTGAAGCAGTGATAAATGTAGGGGTGTACTTACTTTTTCCACATGCAAAATTTGCATTTATGTTTATTTAAATTATACAATGGACTCCAAAAGGTAAATGTTTCATGATATTTGTTATATTATATCACCATTATCTATCAATATTGTTGTAATGAAGATCAAATAGCTGTATGTTGAAATATATTGAAAAAGTCAAAACTTTACATGGGGTGTACCTACTTTTTCACGTGACTGTATATATATATATATATATATATATATATATATATATATATATATATATATATATATATATATATATATATATATATATATAGTGGCCTGTATTCAGTGTATGTATGGTTCAGTATATGTATATATGTATGTATATATACATACATACATACATACATACATACATACATACATATATATATATATATATATATATATACTTTTTTTTTTTAAGAAACAGTAAATTCCTGTGTGGGGCTCGTGTGAAAAAATTCTGACTCATCCCAGGACTCGAACGCAGGAACCTCATCACTTACGCCGTGACAGCCCATTGAGCTGTTGAGTATCCGGGATATCCTCAGAGATTTCTCACACTAACACTGCGAGCAATGTGATTGGCTCCTGGAACGATTGAATAATGAATCGTATATGTTCGTTAAAAGCTGATATTTGAAATCCGATTCCATATTTCTTGATCGGAACTGATGGCTTGAACAATTATGTTGAAATATAAAGTGAAGTCGGAACTGAAATCGGAACAAAATAAGGAAAAAGTGATTTTTTAAAATGAAATAATTAAATAATAGGCTCCGCGAAACGTGAGGTCAAATGGCTCCAAAATGAAAAAATTCACTCTTTTAAAGGAGATTATTGTAGGTTTGATATTATTTAATACCGTCCAGGGAAATCGGTCACGGTCTTTTTGCATTTGGATTCTACTTTTATTGTACATTTTTAACGTGAAGCAATACATACCAGTACAACATGGAATCACAGTTTGAATGTTAACGGTGCGTTACGAGACAACCTCGACAGACAGGATGACCTCTGAGGTACGCACACTCTCCTCTCAGCTATCTAGCCTGGCTTTGAATCCCGACCCAGCTATAAAACGCCATCCAGGTGTTTCAGAGACTGGGAAATCATCAGTGTGTGTGCTGTCTCTCCGATGGACGTTAAATTCGTACCACCGTCTACCAGCATTCGGTGATGGACGTTGAGGATCTCCACATCGTCCTTAACGAAGAATAAGTGAGCTATCGATGGCCCCTGAACTAATTACAAATTCCTGCCTGAACTACTGCTGGGTAGGCAATGGCAAGCCACCCAGTATAAACATTGCTCAGGAAGCTGCTTTGGTGGCACAGACGCTCTGTAACAAGTATTGTACATCAGATATCAAATAAAAGTCACAACTAAATAGAGAAAGTGAAAATCATATAAAAAGGAAATTAAAGCCGTTTAAAAAGGATGGAGCATGTACATGTAGAGAGGAGAGAAGAGAGGAGAGAAGAGAAGAGAGGAGAGAAGAGTGTGGGAGAGGGGAGTGGGGGAGAAGGGAGTTGGTGAGAGAGGAGTGGGAGAGGGAGAGGGATGTGGGGGAGAGCCAGGGAGTGGGGGAGGGAGACAGAGGAGTGAGGGATGAAGTGAGATGTGAGGGGAGGGAGAGGGGAGTGGGGGAGAAACAAGGAATGGGGGAACGCGGGGTGGAGAGAGAGGGAGTGGGGAGGGAATGGGATTTGAAGGGAGGGAGAGCAGAGTGGTGTAGAGAGTGCAGTGGGAAGGAGCAGGGGCGGGGGGTTAGAGGGGGGGAGGGTGAAGGGAGTGGGAAAGTGGAGGGGGGCGGAGAATGGGAGGGAGAGAGAAAGGATGATGAGGAGGCTACTTTTGCTTGCTTTTACCATCACATGGGATGGGTACTCTTCCTAGTGTCCCATAAAGTTCCTTTTATAAATCCTCTCCACTTCTATCTCTTCTCTGATCTACTCTTTTTCTCCTTCATTCCCATCTACTCCGAAATCCTTGTGACCTCACATTGTTCTCCCGTCCCTTTGTTTTCTTAATTTTATTTTTCTGAATTGATATCCTCTTCCTCTTTGCCTTGTAATCGGTATATGTATATGGCCCTTGAGCGAGAACCAAATTCCATAGATAATGATCCATGCTGATTTGTCCATTGACCCTAATATAACAAGTTTTCTGTTGGCCTTTGTAACAAGATTTATCAACATGCCAAACACATGAGTTATGCTAAACAATATGCTCAACAGACCGTGATTGCTCATCTTTATTCACTCACTCATGTACACCATTTGGTTGCTTGTTGCATCACTGCTGCATGGAAGCATAACTGGTCTGCTGATGCAATTCTTCTTATAGGCCACGGCAGACATTTACAATTTGTTCAGGGTACCGGTGAAAATCGCAAACTCTTTGCGAAAGACACCTTGGGATATTTAATATCTACCAGCCACCGATGCTGGCAGGCGGGTCCCAAGCTCCGAGGGATGGCACACTCATCGATTTATCACCTTCCCCGTGAAGCACTAGGGCTGGGAATCGAACCAAGATGTGACAGCTCAAAGGAGAGTGCACTACCTCTGAATTATGTCTGCCAAACCATTTTCAGCTTGGAGGTTAGAAATGGTCGAAAAGAGCTTGAAGACATCACCTTTCCGCGAATGGCAGACATTTTGACTGTTTCTGTTGCACTATGCGGACTTATTGCTCGTCCCCTATATCTGTTCAAGCACTTCTCAGAGATTTAGACTGTAAAAAATGGCATTTGCTGATGAGGTATCCACTAGGCAGATGTTTTTTGCAATTTCCACTGAAGTGTCAGCCAAGACCGATTCATCCCTCACACAACTGTAAATCACAACTTCAAAGGAACATTTGTCACAGCAAGGTACAAAAAGTATTGGCACAATCTTGGGTCTGATGTAGCCTAGCACGAGTAGGCCTACTGTTGCGTAACCAGCATTCATATATGAAACAGGTCTTTCAACGTGAATAAATGTAGCATGATTGTCATCACACGACTTATTGCTGAACTATTTGCTGATCAATCAAGCGGTATTTTTGAGGAATGGCGTTGCATCAGTGAGTATGCCATCGTTCAGAGATGAGGCTTTGACCCAGCTGACCCATCTGCTAGCATTCCCTGGTGGAACTTCAAGACCCAGCGGTACCTTTTGAGAATAGTAGGCCGCTGTATGCTGGTACCTCGTCCAAATATTTAATTCCTGCCCTCCTTTATGGGTGTACTAAGCCTGGTGTTGGCTTAGCGGTTAGGGTGGCGGCTTAGGATCCTAGGATCCTGGGTTCTAAATCCCGGTCGATCGCTGAATTAACGCCAGGGGGGTTGACTCAGCCTGTCATCCTTGCGAGGTCGGCAAATTGAGTACCAGTTCACTGGTAATTCCCTGTGCGTCGCAAGAGGCGACCAACAGCGTTGGCAGCAGGAAGGGCATCCGGCCATAAAACATTGCTTCAAAAAGGGGATCAAGGTGTCCCAAAAAGGTGGGGAAAATGGCCTCTAAAGGCGGTTCCTTTATGGGTGTACTGCATCAGCGGCACAGCTTCACATCAGGAATGATGCGACTCACAGACTGAAAATCATGATTGAGTGTTAGTTACCTCTTGGTCTCTCCCAGTTCAACTTCCTGAATGTTTCTACACACATTGAAAACCTGCTCAAAAATTCTGTCACCCTGCTTGTAACATTTTAAAAGGACAAGGTAATAACAAAATTACATGTATATGGTCTCCTTATTTAATGTAATGTGACCTGGTAAATTCGAAGTTTCTCACACTTTTTTGTTCCAGAAAGTAAAAGATTGGCATCCACCATCTAGTACCAAGGATATGAGGCTGGCAGGATGGCAAGGAAGTACACACACTCGCCCCGAAGTGGTCTAACCTGGGATTGAATCCCAGGCATCCTGTCTGCCAGAATTCGTCCTGTCTGCCAGCCAACTTGGTCGTAAAAGACAAGGATAAAGTTTTCCCCGGCCAACTCCACAATAACGTGGGAATAGTTGTGGCCTCTAAAACAGGAGAGTACCAAGGATGTGTCAGCGTCAGTAACAAACACATCCGGAAGTCTTGTTATATTTTTAGTGATGCAGAAGAAAAATAGGTGAAATGTCCCAAAAAAAGAATCAGCCATAAAATATTCAGGTTCAGGGAAAATGTTTTGCATCTGCTTAAGTTACAGTCATGTCCAATGTGTGATGGACATTTCAGAAGGAAAGCTTCTGTGTGAGGCTCAAAAAGCTGGTCGACTGCTTATGAGTGAAATAAGTTGAATAGGTTGGAGATTATGTATAACAAGCAAAAGTACCAGTCCCCGGTGACGGGAAAAGTCTAGGTTAATCTATCTGTTTAAATTATTTAATGGACTTTTAAAATATTAATTGTGTTGCACTCTTGGTTTCATTCAAAGCAAAAGCTCTGAGCTACTTAGCCCACCCACAGCAAAATTGTGGTGCAACATCGGGTGGCGGAGGTTGGATTTGTCTAAAAAGAGGGTAAAACATCGCTATTTTAAATAGTGAGTGTTGAGCTTTGCCTGCATGCGTAGCTTTTCAAACGCAGCGTAAGAAGTGGCCGCCGTAAACAGGAGACAGATGAATGCACGGACAGACACTGGGGTTCGCAATATATAATCGATAATGTGGCATTATTAATGTTGGTCAATGGTACACAAACTATTATGCAGGTTAGGGTGGCAGATATTTTGGGAAAACCCTCAGAAAACAAGCATTCTGAGTATTGCGCTGCAATGCATGTCCCCTAACAAAGTTCAAAGTGCCATAACTTTGTCAAAAATGATCGAATATGCAAATTTATGCACGGCTGATGCTGGTTTTCAAACTTGATCTGAGGTATGCTGAGACACATGTGTGTCACGCCTCGCCTCGTTGATAAGCCTGCAAGGTCGCTCTGTGGAGCAGCCGGCACATATTGCACTGTGTGAATTATATAATTACCAACTCATGGTCTGAGGTACTAGCGATTCAAGAGATATCCATTTTGAAAAAATATTTTCGTTTAATTAACGATATCTGCCAAACCACGTGCCCTATCGCAAATTCCAAAAGGACATTTTAGTAGACTGACATGCTGAACAGATCTGTGAAGGTTCCCCTCGATAGGATCAAAAATGAGGGAGGAGCTCAGTTTTAAAGGTTCATGCTTAAAAACGTCATAACTCTGAAACCATGTGATGCATGACGTCATGCTCGGTGACTTTGTTGTTCGTCATTGGTATGCGATTCAGCCTGCAAAGCTTGGCCTCGATCTGTTCAGCCGTTGCAGAGAAAAAGGGGTTTTTGTGTTTTCACCGTAAACAATATGGCGGCCGAACCACGTGACCTGTGACGTAATAATTACCATTAAAATATTATACAGACGGAGTCCCTCCTACGGTGTCAATTTCATCTCAATCGGTCCTATTATTACGGAGAAAATGGTTTTTAAAGGAAATTAAAACTTAAAATGGCACTGAGTTAAGGATCATCAGAATTATCAGAATTACCAAAGTTCAAAGTGCCATAACTTTGTCAAAAATGATCGAAACGTCGTGAAGTTCGAACATGATCTGTAACTTGTCATGAGGAAACCATGTGCCAAGGTTGAAATCATTAGCATTAAGAGTTTAGAAAAAAAGTCCGGAAAACTGTTCTTTGCGTGACGGACTGATGGACTGACGGACGGAGTGCAAACCTATAGTCCCCTCCGGTGTACACTGGTAGGGGACTAAAAACAAGCATTCTGAGTATTGCGCTGCAATACATGTCCCCTACCAAAGTTCAAAGTGCCATAACTTTGTCAAAAATGATCGAATATGCAAATTTATGCACGGTTGATGCAGGTTTTCAAACTTGATTTGAGGTATGCTGAGACACATGTGTGTCACGCCTCGCCTCGTTGATAAGCCCGCAAGGTCGCTCCGTGGAGCAGCCTGCACATATTGCACTGTGTGAATTATATAATTACCAACTCACGGTCTGAGGTACTCGCGATTCAAGAGATATTCTTTTCTTTTTTTTTTAAATATTTCTGTTTAATTAACGATATCTGCCAAACCACGTGCCCTATCGCAAATTCCAAAAGGACATTTTAGTAGACTGACATGCTGAACAGGTCAGTGAAGTTTCCCCTCGATTGGATCAAAAATGAGGGAGGAGCTCAGTTTTAAAGGTTCATGCTTTAAAATGTCATAACTCTGAAACCATGTGATGCATGACATCATGCTCGTTGACTTTTTTGTTTGTCATGGGTACGCGATTCTGCCTGCAAAGTTTGGCCTTGATCTGTTCAGCCGTTGCAGAGAAAAAGGGGTTTTCGTGTTTTCACGAAAAACATTATGACGGCCGAACCACGTGACCTGTGACGTCATAATTACCATTACAATATTCTACAGACCGAGTCCCTCCTATGGTGAAAATTTGATCTCAATCGGTCCTATTATTGCAGAGAAAATCTTTTTTAAAGGAAATTAAAACTTAAAATGGCACTGAGTTAAGGATCATCAGAATTATCAGAATTCCCAAAGTTCAAAGTACCATAACTTTGTCAAAAATGATCGAAACGTCGTGAAGTTTGAACTTGATCTGTAACATGTCATGAGGAAACCATGTGCCACTTTTAAATCATTAGCATTAAGCGTTTAGAAAAAAAAGTCCGGAAAACTGTTCTTTGCGTGACGGACTGATGGATTGACAGACTGACGTATGGACAGATGGACAGACGGAGGGACGGTGTGCAAACCTATAGTCCCCTCCAGTGTACACCGGTAGGGGACTAACAAGAGATATCCATTTTTTAAATATTTTGTTTAATTAACGATATCTGCCAAACCACGAGCCCTATCGTAAATTCCAAAAGGACATTTTAGTAGACTGACATGCTGAACAGAAGTAGTGTATATATGTTGCTTCTGGGACACTCTCATTTTCCCATTGACTTACATCTTAATTTTCCTCTTAACCTCATTGCCCATTAACACCTCTATTTCTCCCACCCTAATCTTTATGAACCTTTTGTCTGTAGTACCTATCCTTAATGTTGTTCATTAGACCACTCAAACACTACAAATATTTGTTTTCCCTTATAGACCTATAATCCTTCTTCTACATATCATCTGGCAGATTATCTTTGACCCACTCAAACAGCGACCCATTCACTTACATGTTAATTTTCCTCTCACCTCTTTACGAACCTTTTTGCCTTTTGACACCTATCCTTAATGTTGTTCATTAGACCACTCAAACAATGATTCCCCCTTGGTCTTATGGTACTCTTACTATCAATGATCCCGAGTAGACCACTCAAACATCGATCCTACAAATATTTGTTTATGCGTAGGAAATAATTTAATTCTCCTACAACTCTCTTTACCATCTAATATATTAACAAAGTATATGTTTGAGTTTGGTTCTTTATCAAGATATTTTAACTGAGCTAAAATAAAATGATAAACCTCCCTCAATGTCCTTGTCTGAGCGCCTCCAGTGCCACACACCATTTTTAAATTAAAGTATATATTTTCCTGACAACCATCAAAGTTTTCCATCCACTCAAAAATATTTCCATCTTTTTTACCCAATTCACCGGTATTTAAATTAATTCTCTTATTTGTTTTGTAAATTTTTTTACCAGTTGTCTTTTCAATTATACCTATTTGATATTTTTCACATTCGTTATGTTTACCATTTATATACCAAGGTTGATTACACCTCCACTCTTTAGTCTGGTTGGTACTTGGTTCTATCATTTATATAATAGTAAAAAGGCGGCAGTAGCCCGTTAAATCCCTAACCCCCCCCCCCTTTTTTAACTTATCACTTATATACTTATATAACCATAAGGGAGACTATCAATTCCATTTTCTAAAATAAACGTCTTATCATCAAAAGCCCCCAATGCTTTCTTATTCACCTCTTCTGAATATAATTTATGTTTATAACTTCTTATTCCATTAATCTTTCTAAACTCTTCTTTCTTTGTTGTTAAACAGTTATAATAATCCTTAAAGTTTATTGTTTCTTTAATAACATTTTTCTTTACACCTTTTAACTTCTTATCAGTCTTTTCAATGTTATTCACAATGTATTTATAAGCATAAGCCTTAGACCTCAATCCCACAAATTCACTCATGACATTTCCTCCTAATTCATCCTTAAACTTTCCAATCACCTTTTTATTTTTAGAAGAGAACAACTCACTCTCTGAACTCTAATTACTAGTGTCATAGATATTAATGTCCTTTTTCATGTCTGAATAAACATCATCAGTATTAATTTGCAAAATAAAACTATCTGTATCCATATAAAGTCGATTAACATCATTTTGATATTTCTTCCTCAAGTTATTATAAAAGTAATCATACATTAATGACTTTGATAAATCAAGAATTGATGTTCCAATATAAATAGGTTTGTCCATTTCAATACTCTCTTTAATCAAATGGATCGCACAAAAGTTCTCAGTAAAGACCTCAGCTCTAGTAAAACTCGGTCTATTAATTAATTTTGATGCTTGTTTCCAAGATGTTGATAGTCTGATATTTTGTCTTTTCCTCACATTTTCCATGGTCTTACCAAAGACCGCATTATTCATCAATTTATAAAAGTCTTTCTCAAAATCTGTTTTTGACTCTGTTCTTCTTTGTGTATTAAAATCAATGTACTCCTTTAGCCAATGACTTTGATTGAACTTTAGAACCCTATGGATCTTCTCTACTCTGAGACCTTTTGATAAATATTGTCGCAAATTTCTTTGGTGTAGAACATAATTTTTCTTGTTATATAATGTAGTAAGTAATTTTTCTGTTGATTCACCTATATTAAATGATTGTTGATAATCACTTAACCACTCCTTCTTTGGACTTTCCTTGACACAAGCAAATGGGAGATCTTTGTGTAGGTTATGAAGTTCCTCTGGATATTTCAAATCGACCTCAAAATAATAACCAACCTTTGAATCATCCAATTATTTTTGTGTAGAGATACATACATCTTGTAAAACCTTTTTGTAATCTTTTTCCTTTACCCATCTAAGTTTTCCATAAGGAAGAGCCTGAGACATTGCCCAGCCATACAGGTTGTTCGCATCATAATACATCAAGTAGGAGCTCTCTACCGATGGATCATAATTTGGAATGTACTTGTTATTTGCTTTAGCATATCTCTTTGAACAGACTTGTGAAATTCCTCCTCTCTTTGCCTTTTCAATCATCAAAAGCATATCAACATCGGTTATCAAATCCAAACCTTGTTTTGTCATTTTCAACATCGCACTCCAGGCCAATCCAGGTGCTGTGTAGTAGTGAGCAGGATCCAATCCATATCCAGTGCGACAAACAGATCTAAAGGCTTCAAATACATCGGCCAATAAAAGCACATCAGTTTTGAGATACAAATCGTGATACTCGCCAAGATTCTTGATGTTATATTTTTCCCAAACATTTTGTGCGTGTACATAATCTTTATCAGATATATGACTGTTGTTTAATTTGTTATAGAAATTTTCTTTTGAAGGAAGTTGTGTTTCATTGAATCTCTCAAATGAGTCCATATAGTCATAGGGGTAAATTCCCTTTTGTGTTAGAAAATCTTTATCTAAAAAATACTCTGAAAGACATGGAAACTCTTTTAGATTTTGAACCAAGTCAGCCAATGGACTTGCCATGAATTTAAATGTATCAAGAAATCTGATATGAGTAATAGGAGATGTGTGAATTGTTTTTGTGAATGAAATGTATTTCTGATCCATGTTTGGAATTGCTGAGATACTTCCAGAAGTCTTTGAGAGTTCCTTGATAAATAGATGTGTATCATAATGAGCGTTATGAAGAAAAACAGGAATGAAAGAGGGGAGTTGATAATTAATATTACAACTTTGATGAGCCGGACCTCTATATTTACCAGTGAGATGAGAATGGTCTCTAACCTTTAGACCTTTACCAATTTTCTTCTCACAAATATGACAGGAAACCTTTGGCTGTCTAAATTCTCTTTTTTCTTTACTTGTTAAGGACATTGGTTTATTGGTTTCTCTCATTATCTTGGTTAATCGGACACAGTCTTTTTCTAGTCGTTTCACAAACTCCTCTGGGGTATTTGAGCCTCTATACACCTCTAACTTGTTATATTCATCACCAACGGATGATTTGATATAATAACAAAAACCACAAGGAGTATGTTTTTGATATTTATTTGTGTATGATTCTTTTGGATCTGGAGAAGCAGTATCAATTTTTTCTAAAATACTTTCAAAATCAGCATATATAACAAATGGATGTTTTATTGTTTTCTTTTCATCTTTGAATGCGATCTTTGAGCCTTTTTTAGGCATGTTGATTACCGTTGATTTATGTGCACCACAATAATTTGAATGTTTATCTAATCTTTCTTGTGTATGGAAGAAGTTAAGACAACGCATACAAATATATATTTTATTTGTTCTTTTACATACTTGTGGTTTTATTAATTTTGTAATATCTTTGATGTATGTATAATGTGAATTTTCATCTGAAATAAAATATAGAAGATTAATATGAGTTTCTTTACAATTGTCAGAAAGCTTTAAAACCTGAATGTTGTTTGTTTCTGTTCGACCATAAACATTAACTGATAAATTATTAAACTTTTCAAATTTAGGAATATCATTTAAAGTCATCGGAAACTTTAGATCTTTCGTATTTAATGTATTCTCATATTTTTTATAATGAGATACTCTTTCATCATGAAAATGTGGAGGATGTAAGTGTGCTAGAATAGACCAGAGAAAACATTTATTGTCTTTATTTTTGATATTGATAACTGCTTTTCTATTTTTGATAACACTGGGTAAATCAATGTAAGAAGAAGCTTTTAGAGGATCTGATTTAAGAATATGAATGTCTATGTAAATAATTTTTCCTATTTTGAATCCACTTCCTACGATTGAATTATCCACATCTTGCTCTTGTTTAATAAGTTCATCATGGACTCCTGATGTTTTAAAATCTTGATATGAAGATATAAAGTGTGGCTCAGTTCTCATGTATGGTGTATCTATAACTCCTTCGTCCTTTGTCATTTCTAATTTTACTCCCATATAAAATTTAAGTGGTTTCATTTCTTTTAGTGTTTTTTCAATCAACGTTTGAACAGCAGGTTTAACTATTTCTACAGCATCAACTATAGACTCTGGTTCAGGAGGTTTGAAGTTAAAGACTCTTATTTTAATATGTCCTTTGAATGTGCCATCAGAGTTTTTAGTTGTGATAAAATTGGATAAATGTTGATTTGTTTTAAGATGTATTTCGAAGCCTTTCTTGAGGATATTTTTATTACAGGCAGAACAGTGTTTTGTTTCCTTCTGAATAGGAGATAGTAGGTGAAGTAGATTAAATGTGTGTTTGTTAGTTTTAAGGTGTCTTTTGTATTGTTTATATTCTTGTTCACAAACGTCGCAATACGTTGCTTTGATCATATTTATATAGCAAAATTATACTTAAAGTAAAACACCTTTTTAGAGGCTTTTTTAAAGATGAAACTGTGCTTAAAGTAAAACACTTATAGAAGAAAGTGCCTTTTTACAGGCTTTTTATGTATGAAACTATACTTAAACTAAAACACTTTTTCACTCAGAATCATCTGAGTCATAACTATCACATGAATACTCAGAATCATACTCAGAGTCATCAATAAAGCTACTCTCATAACTATCATTTGAGCACACACTATTAGCATCATAACTATCATCTGAGTTCAATGAAATACTATCATCACCATCGTCCGAGTTCAATGAAATACTATCATCAATATCGTCCGAGTTCAATAAAATAGTAAAATCTTCACTGCTGTAATGACTCATATTTAATTAGCAGGAAAAATATTCCCATCAATATCTATATACTTTCTTTCATTAACAGATTCAATCTCTACATTTTTAATATCAAAAGTTATCTTCAAAATAATCTCCAACTATCATAGAACGAAATGACATTTCACCAGAAATATTAACATCATTCATTTTACTTAGATCTACACCCTTTGGATTATTAAAGAAAATACAAATTTCTCCTCTAGTCTCCTCTAGTGTTATTAATGGTCTTATCATTCTTTTTCAAAGTATCACGATCGATCACTTTTTCAAGCTTTGAATAAATTGCCAGGAGTAGAGGAGAAACTTTTGTTAGATTTACTTTAATGGATGTCTTTCCAGGTATAGTTAGAGCTCTTCCTTTAAATGAAATAGAGGGGCTCATGTTATTTTCCATAACTGGTTTTACCCAAAAATTTCCATATTTATCTTTGTTCAATTTAACATCTTTGACATATTTTTCTATATCTTCCACCGAAGTAGAGATTGATTGAAATTTGTCTTTTGTGCTTTGAAACATTGTATTTATTAGCTAATAAACTTGCGTTTAGTTTAAGTAAAAATTTACTATATAAATATGATAGAAGGATATTTCGAATTTCCAGACTCTCCATATGATAAATTAGAGAATTGTCCGGCTTGTGATAGAATAGGGCTTAATAATGAGGGTTCATATAAACAATGTATTTTCTGTGATTATCTTCTCATTAATGATAATAAAAAAAATAAAAATATATATAACTCTTTTAAATTAGAACCAAAAATGAATTACTTTACAAGATTAATAAGAGAGATGAATGTTAAGTATTATGACGATAATACACCATTTCTTTCAAGGGAAGAGACTCTTTGTATTGAGGAAATGTATAAGGGTTTAATGATATTTATTATTCAAAATAATTTTAATGGCAATGTTAATACAAGATACTATATAAATAAAATAATGAATTATGTTGAAATTAAACCTGAACTCAGGATAAAATATAGAGTTTCTAAAATAACTCAAAAAAAGTTAGATGACTTGTTTTCCAAATATATAAATGAATGATTTTTTACCCGTTTGGGAAAACAAGATAAAATTTAACAACCATAAAAATCTTCCAAATTCATTAAGATGTCTCATAGTCGGATCAAGCGGATGTGGAAAAACCTGTTTGCTTTTAAAGATGCTCCTTACCCCCAACTTTTTAGATTATGATAATTTAATAATTTTTACGAAGTCAAGTTTTCAACCCGAGTATCAACTACTATCACAAGATTTTAATTGCGGTTTTAAAAAGGAAGACACTATCGGTTTATTTAAACTTCAAAACAAACTAAATGATTACAACATTGAGGATATAATACAACTATTTTGTGATACACAGAAATCAAAATCAAAACCCATAACTTGTATTCTCAGTGATAATACGGATGATATACCTTCACCTCAAGATTTAGATAAATCAAAAAAGAACCTCGTTATCTTTGATGATTGTGTTAATGAGAGAAACCAAACAGTAATGGATAGCTACTATACAAGAGGGAGACATTCTTCTTGTAATTGTATTTATCTTAGTCAGTCATATTTTCAACTCCCTCGTCGCTCAATAAGAAACAATGCTAATTATTTTATTTTATTTAAGTTAAATTCAATAGATGTAAATAATTTTTGGAGAGATATATAATTGCTCTACATTATGGAGTAAAAAAGAATTTGAAAATTATATGAAACACACGATTGGAAAATATAAATATATTGTTGTGAAACAAGATGAGATACTAACTGATATTTTACACACATAAATGACAACTATTATTAATCTTGTGGGTAAATCTGCTTCAGGAAAGAACTTTCATAAATCTAAACTCTTGAATAGTAAAAATGAAAAGATTGTAAGTTTTTTTTTAAAACACCCTATGATTCGTTTTGTAGGGACTACAACCAGAGCAATGCGACCAGGAGAAATAGAAAGGAAAGATTATTACTACATTTCAATGAAGGAACAGAGGCGATTGAGGAACGAAGGTCAAATATTTGAGGAGGTCTCTCTTGGTTCTACAAAATATTCACATTGTAAGAGTGAGTTAAATAAAGTAAAATCTAATGGTCTTGGGATTTTAGAAACTAATCCTGAAGGAATGAGACAAATTATTAAACATTTGTGTGGTGATGGAGTTAAGATTTTATCATTCGGTTTTGATATCGATGAGGAGACTCAACACAAATGTATGAAAAGCAGAGATACAAGTATTAGTGAAGAAGAAATAACAACTCGTATTAATACCAATAAAGAATTTGATGAAATATTTAAAGAAAAGCTTTTATTTCAACACATTTACTATAATGACAAAGAAAAGGAAAATTTTCCCATTGACCTTTACAATTCATTAAATGATATTTTTCAATAAATAAATACAGAAGATGATTACCAAAGAAAGAGCAAGAAAGTTTAAAGAACATCAAGAGTTGCTTTCAAAAGTTGTAAAGCAATAGGAAGAGATAAAGAAGAAACAGAGACAGAAACTAACTGGTGAAGAAGCCTTTGAAAGAAAACAAGAGAAATTTTTTTAACCACTTTTAAAAACTCAACAAACAATTTCACCTTCAGTTCCCATGGTAGAATTTACTCCGAAAAAACTTCAAATGCTCAAAGATTTTAGTCAAATGACAGAGAAAGAACTTGGAGAATTAGAATATGATGATGAAGGATTATTTCGGAAACTTGAGGAGGTAAATCAACCACCTAATTATGTTGTGGAAGCTCTTCAAAACAATGAATATTCGGCGGGTTCAAAAACCAAAGCAGGTCTCATTCCAACAGAAGAACCAGCACAGTTCCATCTTGTGAAAGAAAAGTTATTGATATTTAATGATAAATTGGTGTTCTTAAGTTCTGCTCAACCAAATGTTGAATTAACTCCAAGATTAATGTTTCTTCTAACAAACTCCAGATTCAGCGGTTCAAAATATTTTGATGAACCACTTGATATGGAAAATGCGGAAGATAGGGTATATATTGATTTACTAAACTCACTTGATTATGGAGTTTCTGTTGCCGGTAAAAGTAAGAAGAATGAGAAGGAGAAACATATTATTGATGCTTTAAGTAAGCTTGGTTCGGGTGTTAGCTTTCTTCCAAATGACCCATCACAATTAGTTAATAGGTTATTATTGTTGTTAGGTAGTAAGAAGGCTGGAAACAACAATTGTTTTAATGAAGCATCCGCCATTTTAGATCAGTTGATGAATATGAAAATAATTAATAAATGTCAATACAAAGATATTTTATTAGATATTAAATAAGATGAGAAGCACAATTCTTAGTTTTAATTTCACAACGAGTGATTACACAGCTTCATTCCCTTACCCACTACAACTTGACCCCACAAAAGAATATGAGGCTTCTTTGTTGTCAATGGAGACTTACAATACACTTTTTAATATCACAGAGAAAAACAACAAGTTTAGTTATAATCCAGGAAGTGGGTACAAAACTATAACAGTTTCACCCGGAGCTTACGAGATTTCTCAAATATCTTCTGAAGTCTCTCGCCTTATGAAAGAAAAAGGTGATGAACCAAAAAATATTGTAATAGATATTCAAAAACACACTTCAAAATCAACTATTAAACTTAAAAATAATTATAAAGTTGATTTCACGATTGAAAAATCGTTTAGAGAGCTATTGGGTTTCTCTTCAAAAAAGATTGAAACTAACGGAACGTTTTACAGTGATAATGTCATTCAAATATCCTCCGGTATAAATTCAGTATTAATTCATTGTGATTTGATTGATAGTGCTTATAACGATGGAATAAGAACAAATACAATATTTTCATTCAGCGCATACTCAACCCCGATTGGTTATAAATTTAATATGGAACCAAAAAATCTTGTCTATTTACCTGTGTCAGGAAAAACCATATACAGAGTAAATTTTAGGATAACCGATCAAGATAATCGTATGATCTCCTTTAATAAAGAAATTATATCCATCAGAATTCACCTACGTGAAGTTTTTCAATAAATAAATAATGGTTATTGTGAGAAAACACGAGTTGGGAAAATATAAAGTAATTACAGGGGATGGGATGTTCCTTTCACCATACTATAAGGGTGAAGGTATGTTTCTTGGTAGAGGATACTATAAACCAAAGAGACAACGGGGTGTGGGACATCAATTTAGAAATAAAGGAGATGGGATAATTGATACTTTGATGGGTATTGGTTCAACCATTCTTAAACATAAAGACCTAATTGGTTCAACTGCTTCTGCCATGGGCTCAGTTGCGGGTGCTATAAAGAGTATAAAAGATGCTCAAAAGGAGTCTCATAAATTACAAGCAATCAAATAAATAAAAAAAGGTAAAACTCAACTATCTTCACAAGAACGACAAAAAATCATTAAAATACTTGGGTCAGGGTTTCAACAATTTTAATGCTCTATAAATACAAGTATGGAAGCGATTGATAGTATCTATGATTTGGATGATACGATTATCATTTCAAACTCCACTAAAAAGTAAGACTATTTCAAGGTAAATGCGAAACAGGAACAGACTGGAATTAAAATGGAACAAAAAGTTTTGAAATAAATAATCAACAAACTTACTTGAATATAGCTGATAGTTTCTTGCTGTGTAAATTTAAATTCACTAAGGTTGCGAATAATACTAATGCTACACTCGTAAATGATTTCTTCTGGAAAATGTTTGATAGTGTCCGCCTGTATATTGGAACACAAGTGGTTGAAGCGGTTGATTATGTCTCTGCTACATCTGAAATGATGAAATTTACACTATATTCGTTTAGTGATAGAATGGGTAAGGGAGCTGTTGAAGGTTTTATTCCTGATATGTCAACGGGAACAAATGCTGACCCTGGTTATAGTCAAAGGAAGTCAATGTATAATGATGATACAAAAGCAGAGAATAGTTTTACCGCAGCAGTACCTCTTAAAGGTATATTTGGATTTTGTGATTCTGATAAAGTTTTGTATGGGCTTAAAATTAGATTTCAACTACAAAGGAATGATAATGTAAATAGATTGCTTTTTGGGGCTCAAAATGCTTTTGGTGATAATAATAAATTTGTTATTAATGATTTGTGTTGGTATATTAGTGAATATACTCCTAATCTTAAAATGGAAGAGATGTTAAATAGAAGACTTAACTCAAAGAAACCACTAAATGTATCATACCTTAAAAGAAGATGTCAACACGTTAAACTGGAACACACTACCTACACTTGGAATTTAGGTGTTCTTCAAGGAAAGCCACGATACCTATGGCTCATTTTTAAGAAACCAGATGGAGATGAAGGTATTGATAAGAATAATGCGCTGAGTGATAATGCTAAGGTGAAACAACTTCGGGTTTCTCTTGATGGTACATTTTATCCGCGAGATAGATTGGAAATTGATTGGGGAAAAAATGATTATGCGGAAGCCTACAAGTCTTACCAAAAGGTGTGTGAAAGCAACGGTAATAATGATCCTATTTTGGATATGGTTGCATTTCAAAAACTTTATACAATCTACGCAATTGACCTGAGTTCTCAAAAGGAAACTATAAAGTCTAATAGAGTGGATACTTCTCTATACATTGAAAGAGGAGAGAATGAAGAAGTTAATGCTTATTGTTTGCTTTTGGAAGAAACAGAATTACAGATTAATACAGATAATGGTGTTATGATTAATATCACATAGGTTTTTTCTCATAAATAAATGGTAGGGGTATATGTTAATCAAATCAATCTTAATAAATTAATATCTTGTATTCAAAATCAAAAGCCTTGTATTATTAATGTTAATACAATTCAAAGAAAAGGAGCTGTAAGAATTGATGTTTTACTCACACACACACAAGTAAAAACACTAAATGATACTGATTCACTTAAAATTAAAATGACAAAACCTATGTTGAAGAAATATTCAATAGACGAGTCAAGAGGAGGATTTCTCCCGTTTCTAATTCCTTTATTTGCTGGTTTAAGTGCGGCGGGAGCATTGACTGGTGGTATTTCAGCAGCTGTAAAAACTGCTAACGAAAGGAAGGCACAACTAAAAGCTCAAAAAGAATTGGAAAGACATAACAAGCAGTTGGAGAAACAAATTAGTGGAAGTGGTGTAATTGTAGATTTTGCTCAAAAACTTGAAAGTCTACCTGATAAAGCTAGATTGTTGGTTGGAGATATGCTTTCCTCTTTCGCTCAAGCGGGTGTTAAACTAACTAAATGGGGGTAATGGATTGTATCTTTCTCATAAATAAATGGATAAATGGTTTAAACAATTTGGAAAGAATACAACGTCAAATATAGGACGAGCTAAGTATTGTAAAACACTAAAAATTGATAACGTGGTAATCTGTATGAGAGATGAATTAATAATAATAATAATAATAATTCATTTATTTTGTATAGCGCTTTTCCAGAAGCCCAAAGGCGCTTTGACAGAGTGGAAAACATAATGCATAACAATACATGAAAACAACAATTGCAAAAAGACAAGAATCAATAGGGAAATATTTAAAGCAAAAGGAGGGAGAAGGAGAAGAGATAGTCAGGGGTTAAATGCTGTGGGTTGAATGTTGAATGCAGTGTTGAACAGGTGGGTCTTTAGTGATGTTTTGAATGTGGTGAGTGAGGAGGAGTCTCTGATGGTGTGAGGTAGTGAGTTCCAGAGGGTGGGAGCAGCGATGGAGAAGGCCCTGTCCCCCCAGGATCTGAATTTGGTCCGGATGGAGGGGGTCAGGAGGTTGGTACCAGCAGAGCGGAGGTTGCGGGTGGGAGTGTGTCTGGAGAGGAGGTCAGCCAGGTAGGATGGGGCCAGGTTATGGAGGGCTTTGTATGTCAAGAGGAGGATTTTGTACTGGATTCTCTGGGGGATGGGGAGCCAGTGAAGCTTGTAAAGGACGGGGGTGATGTGGTCACGGGTCCGGGAATGGGTGAGTAGACGGGCAGCGGAGTTCTGAATGTATTGGAGTTTATTGGTGATTTTTGAGGGTGAACCATAGAGGATTGAATTGAATTAACAAAGTTGTCCAAGAATACAAAAAATATTATTATGAATTTAGACACACAGAATGGTTCTCATTGGGTTTGTATTCATAATAGTCAGGATAAATATTATTTTGATAGTTATGGTATACCACCGCCTGTTGAAGTAATAAAATTCTTACAGAATGGTGTTTATCAAACATTTCAAGTTCAAGAAATTAATTCTAAATGTTGTGGTCAATTATGTTTATATGTATTATTTCAACTCAACAACAATGAAAATTTTTATGATATCATTTTTAATCTAATATAAATGACTTATGTTGGAAAAGATTGTTCTATCTTTGGAGAATCCTCTCAGGATATTGATTTATCAAATTATTATACAAAGGCACAGGCTGAACGACAAAAATATAGTATAAGTAAAAATATTAATATGAAGAATACTTATAAATTAATCAATTATCCAAACCCTACAGATGCGAATGACTTAGATACAGTGATTTATCACAATATATATTTTTAAAGCAAACAGCACATTTTGTTAAACAAGTAAAATTTACCACCACAACACCTGGATATACTGACCATACACCTTTCCTCATTGAATTTAACTACCTGCTTACAATTGAATTTTATAAAGAAGGACATATAGTTAATATGCGAATTAATAAATGGGGGTATGATATGCCTGATTTAGGGTATAATTGGTCTTTTTCAATAAACATAGAAGACCTACATGATTTTAATCAGTCTCGTAAAGAAGAATATTATCCGCTTGGTGAGGATAAGGATTTATGTGGAAGTACAATTAATAAACAACAATTACATGGTTTTAAGAAAAGAAAAATATATGATAGTATAGCGATGGTTAGCATGACAAAGAAGGAAGGTAATGAGATAAGGATAGAAAGCCGAGGAATACAAACCGATTAGGTAGTGGGAAGATGGGGTGGTATTACCTGTCATAATATTAATCTCACATATATTTCTGATACATAAATGGCAGGAAGAAGACTACAAGAGAATTATAATTTTTGTATTCAGGGATACCTACAAGAAAAGGGCGCTCGGTACTACATACCTTATGATTTGGAGCATATACATGGAAATTTTGTCATTAAAAACTGGCCTTATACTGATATTGCTAAACCCACAAATAGAGACTTGTTTAAAATATTAAATAAAAATGAACTTCTCAAAGTTATGAAATATAAAACTCTTTTAGAAATCATCAACAAATCTTATTGGTATCCTATTATGAGAAAAATAATTATAGATTCAAGAATATCTCAAAATCCAGATGAGTATATGTATAATATTCTTTGGGGCTCAAACTCAAGGGTAGCAAGGGATGAGGAAGGAGTTGAAGAAGAGAAGGAGGAAAGAGAGAAAAAGGAGAAGAAGGAAAGGGAGAAAAAGGAGAAGGAGGAAAGGGAGAAAAAGGAGAAGGAGGAAAGGGAGAAAAAGGAGAAGGAGGAGAGGGAGAAAAGGGAGAAGGAGGAAAGAGAGAAGGGGGAGAAGGAGGAAAGAGAGAAAAAGGAGCAGGAGGAAAGGGAGAAAAAGGAGAAGGAGGAAAGGGAGAAAAAGGAGAAGGAGGAAAGGGAGAAAAAGGAGAAGGAGGAGTGGGAGAAAAAGGAGAAGGAGGAGAGGGAGAAAAGGGAGAAGGAGGAAAGAGAGAAGGAGGAAAGTGAGAAAAAGGAGAAGGAGGAGAGGGAGAAAAAGGAGAAGGAGGAGAGGGAGAAAAAGGAGAAGGAGGAGAGGGAGGAAAGGGAGCAAAGAGAGAGGGAGGAAAAATATAAAAAGATGGAAATCAGTGAGATTTGTAAAAGATTGAGTGTATTACAGCAAATAAATCAATCTCAACGCACCGAAGAGGAAAATAAAGAATTAACAACTCTTACTAAGATAATGATTTTTAAAATGGTTGAGATGAGTTCAGCGAGGAGATTTACCTGAAGAAGACAAAGGTCATATAGTTGATGATGTTGGTGTTATTGACTTTAGTTAGTTTTTATTTGTAAATAAATGGAGGAGAGAGTGAAGGCATTCCTAAGGATTCTTTATGTTTTAAAAATTAAGATAGAAATGTATATGTTGAAAACCAAAAAGGTTTTGATACTCTGTCGGAATTTTTCTGATAAATAAATATGAGTTATTGTCTCAAATGTAAAAAGAAAACCAAATCTAAAAATATCTCTTATGTTAAAGCTAAAAATAATAGAGTTTATCAAAAAGGAATATGTGAAGTGTGTGGCTCTAAAAAGTGCTAATTCATCTCTCCTAAAAGTGGAGGAGACATACAAAAGTTTCTGTCAGGAAGTAAATTTACAACAACTGGAATTCCTGGGGAACTACATCTACCTGGATATTCTTTCTGTGGTCCTGGAACAAACCTGGATAAAAGATTAGATGAGGCTGACAATCCTAAACCTTGGTCCAAGCCGATAAATAGGGTTGATGAAGTGTGTATGAAGCATGATATTGATTATGGGAATACTACTACATTGGATGAAAAACATGAAGCAGACAGAGAAATGTTGTATAATTTGTCCTTGATACAAAATCCTACATTGAGAGAGAAAGTTGATAGGTTTATTGTGAAAAAAATGATAAGTGCTAAATTGAAACTTGGTCTTGGTTATTTCCCAAAAAACTATTAAACTCCAATGATGTTATCAAGACTGAGGAGCTTTTGGCTAATGAATTACATAAACCTATAATCACAAAGTTTAAAAGAAGGAAAGTTTATTCTAAATACACCAACCACATATGGTCCGCTGATTTAATCGACCTAAATAATGATAAGGGATACAGGTATGCTTTAACGGTTATTGATTTGAGGACTAGATTTGCCTGGGTTGTTCCTTTGAAAAACAAGAGAGGTAATACTTTAATGTTAGCCTTTAAGCTAATATTTGATAGGAATAAAAGGAAACCAAAGAAGTTATGGACTGATGAGGGAACAGAGTTCTATAACAAAATATTTATGAAATTTCTTAAGGGGGAGGGTATTAAATTATACAGCACCTTTAATGAAGGAAAAGCAGTTGTTATTGAGCGTTTTAATCGTACTTTGAAAGAGAGACTATATAAAAAATTCACACAACTCGGTTCTCAAAAATGGGTGTATTTAATTCAGGATATTGTAGATAATTACAACAATACAGTTCATTCATCAACAAAATCAAAACCATCGGAAACATTCACAAAATTAGAATATGAAAAGGAGATTAATTTGAGAAAGCCCAAGTTTAAAGTTGGTGATATTGTAAGAATATACAAATGGAAAAGTCATTTTGAGAAAGGTTATACACAAAAATGGACTGGTGAATTATTTAAAATCATTGATGTAATGGATACAGTCCCTTGGACCTACAAATTATATGATTTAAATGGAGAAGAAATCTTGGGTTCATTTTACTCGCAAGAATTACAAAAAACACAAGTAAGCAGAAAATACCCTTGAAAAAAAGAAGAAAAAAAAATGTAATGGGGATACGTTTTTAAATCTGTGAACCCCAAACACAGAATCCCACAACTTTTTAGTTGGGGCTTAACTTTTGTGTGTGTATAATGGGGATACGTTTTTAAATCTGTGAACCCCAAACACAGAATCCCACAACTTTTTAGTTGGGGCTTAACTTTTGTGTGTACAATGGGGATACGTTCTTGAGATCTGTGAACCCCAAACACAGAATCCCTCAACTTTTCAGTTGGGGCTTAACTTTTGTGTGTACAATGGGGATACGTTCTTGAGATCTGTGAACCCCAAACACAGAATCCCTCAACTTTTCAGTTGGGGCTTAACTTTTGTGTGTGTATAATGGGGATACGTTTTTAAATCTGTGAACCCCAAACACAGAATCCCACAACTTTTCAGTTGGGGCTTAACTTTTGTGTGTACAATGGGGATACGTTCTTGAGATCTGTGAACCCCAAACACAGAATCCCTCAACTTTTCAGTTGGGGCTTAACTTTTGTGTGTACAATGGGGATACGTTCTTGAGATCTGTGAACCCCAAACACAGAATCCCTCAACTTTTCAGTTGGGGCTTAACTTTTGTTTGTGTGTGTATGTGTGAGTGAGTCATAATAATATACAAACCCTAACCCAACCCCATCCCTAACCCAACCCCATCCCTAACCCAACCCCATCCCTAACCCAACCCCATCCCTAACCCAACCCCATCCCTAACCCAACCCCATCCCTAACCCAACCCCATCCCTAACCCAACCCCAACCCTCGCCCAACCCCATCCCTAACCCAACCCCATCCCTAACCCTACCTCATCCCCAACCCAGCCCCATCCCTAACCCAACCCCATCCCTAACCCAACCCATCCCTAACCCTCACATTCAAAATCCCAACCCTAACCCAACCCCATCCCTAACCCAACCCCAACCCAACTCCAACCCTAACCCTCACATTAAAAATCCCACCCTAACCCAACCCCATCCCTAACCCAACCCCATCCCTAACCCTCACATTCAAAATCCCACCCTAACCCTAACATAATCTTTTTTTTCCTTCTTTTTTAAATACGTATTTCATTTTTTTTTTTTCCTCTCCCCTCCAATTCTGTCTTTCAAGGCTTTCAAGTTTGAAGAAGTAGAAATGGGAAGAAAGAATTTTCCAGCATTTTCTTCCTCGAACTTTCTTGATATTGCTTAAATCAAGCGTCATTAAACAAAGAACATTGTTCATTGCTTTAGAATGCAAAGAGTCTCCAAGATGGACCCCACAGGTAGAGTCTCCAAAATAAAACCAACTTTCCAAGTTCCCAAGGTATAACCACATTCCTGTTGAGCCTCCAAGATAGGTAGCACATTCCGAGTCATCAAAACAAAACCCCCATTCCGAGTCTCCAAAAATATAACCATCTTTCCAAGTCTCCAAGGTAGAACCACAATTTTCAGAAATATTGGGGGTTTCCGTGATAAGTCTCACATAGTATAACTGCGGACCATCATGGAAAACTTCCCTTTCCCAATTTTTTAGGGTTTCTATGATGTGTCTCACATAGTATAACTGCGGACCATCAGGGAGAACTCTCCTTGCCTAATTTTTTAGGGTTTCTGTGATGTGTTTCACATAGTATAACTGCGGACCATCAGGGAGAATTCCCGTTTCCCAATTTTTTAGGGTTTCTATGATGTGTCTCACATAGTATGACTGCGGACCATCAGGGAGAACTCTCCTTGCCCAATTTTTTAGGGTTTCTGTGATGTGTCTCACATAGTATAACTGCGGACCATCAGGGAGAATTCCCGTTTCACAATTTTTTAGGGTTTCTATGATGTGTCTCACATAGTATAACTGCGGACCATCAGGGAGAATTCCCGTTTCCCAATTTTTTAGGGTTTCTATGATGTGTCTCACATAGTATAACTGCGGACCATCAGGGAGAACTCTCCTTGCCCAATTTTTTAGGGTTTCTGTGATGTGTCTCACAGAGTATAACTGCGGACCATCAGGGAGAATTCCCGTTTCACAATTTTTTAGGGTTTCTATGATGTGTCTCACATAGTATAACTGCAGACCATCAGGGAGAACTCCCCTTTCCCAATTTTCAGAAATTTGTGGGTCTCCAATGTATGACTTGTATTCTGGCTCATCAAGGTAGAACTTGTTCAGTGGGTTTTGTTTTGATAACTCACAACAAGTATCAGCATGGTAAAACTCTTTTTCAGGATTTTGTGGATCTCCAAGGTATAACTCTTTGGCTGGGTCATCAAGGTAGAACTCGTTCTGGGGGTCTTGGTTGTTCAAAATGTCTTCAAACAAAAAAATAACTTCATCCCAAGTTGTGTTAAAAGCAGAATTTTCATTTCATATCTCAGATACAATTTCCTGTGAAAGAAAATAATAATGTATTAATTTAATACAATATTTTTATTTGTATAAATCAAGCTCTATGAATATTAAAATAAACTTTGTTAACTCTCACACGAGTCTCATCTAAAAAAAAAAAAAAAAAAAAAAAAAAATTAAAATAAATAATTAAATACATAAATAATTAAATAAATAAATAAATAAATAAATAAACAAACTTACCTCCATTGATAAGAGGTTCGAGTCCAGTTCATCAATCTGAAGGTTGAGTTCTACACAGGTAGTAGGACTCCAAGGAATAGCAAGGTTATCCCATTCCATTTCGGCATAGTAGTCCATTCTCAAGTGAAGCAGAAAGCGTGTTTGAAAAAGCCTGTGTGGTCGGTGCCTTTTATAAGAAGGGCTGGGTGTGTGTCATTTCCTGTGGAAATTCCCTGGGCAAACCTGGGCGTGTCTTAACTGGAAATGATGTGATGGAAATTCCCTGAAAATGATGTAATGTCTTACCTGGAAATGATACAATGCTGAAGAGTTTATAAAGTGGGTGGGACTTAACAAAGTGGGTGGGGCTTACCAAAAGTGGGCGGGGCTTACCAAAAAAGTGGGCGTGGTTTAACAAAAAGTGGGCTGTGCTTACCAGAAAGTGGGCGGAGCTTACCAAAAAGTGGGCAGAGCCTACCAAAAAGTGTGTGGCACAGGAGGTGCTCAGACAAGGACATTGAGGGAGGTTTATCATTTTATTTTAGCTCAGTTAAAATATCTTGATAAAGAACCAAACTCAAACATATACTTTGTTAATATATTAGATGGTGAAGAGAGTTGTAGGAGAATTAAATTATTTCCTACGCATAAACAAATATTTGTAGGATCAATGTTTGAGTGGTCGACTCAGGATCATTGATAGTAAGAGTACCATAAGACCAAGGGGGGATCATTGTTTGAGTGGTCTAATGAACAACATTAAGGATAGGTGTCAAAAGGCTAAAAGGTTCGTAAAGAGGTGAGAGGAAAATTAACATGTAAGTGAATGGGTCGATGTTTGAGTGGGTCAAAGATAATCTGCCAGATGATATGTAGAAGAAGGATTATAGGTCTATAAGGGAAAACAAATATTTGTAGTGTTTGAGTGGTCTAATGAACAACATTAAGGATAGGTACTATAGACAAAAGGTTCATAAAGATTAGGGTGGGAGAAATAGAGGTGTTAATGGGCAATGAGGTTAAGAGGAAAATTAACATATAAGTCAATGGGAAAATGAGAGTGTCCCAGAAGCAACATGTATACACTACTAACAGATCTGTGAAGTTTCCCCTTGATTGGATCAAAAATGAGGGAGGAGCTCAGTTTTAAAGGTTCATGCTTAAAAACGTCATAACTCTGAAACCATGTGATGCATGACGTCATGCTCACTGACTTTTATGTTCGTCATCGGTATGCGATTCTGCCTGCAAAGTTTGGCCTCGATCTGTTCAGCCGTTGCAGAGAAAAAGGGGTTTTCGTGTTTTCACGAAAAACAATATGGCGGCCGAACCACGTGACCTGTGACGTCATAATTACGATTAAAATATTCTACAGACAGAGTCCCTCATATGGTGAAAATTTGATCTCAATCGGTCCTATTATTGCAGAGAAAATCTTTTTTAATGGAAATTAAAACTTAAAATGGCACTGAGTTAAGGATCATCAGAATTATCAGAATTACCAAAGTTCAAAGTGCCATAACGTTGTCAAAAATGATCGAAACGTCGTGAAGTTCGAACTTGATCTGTGACTTATCATGAGGAAACCATGTACCAAGTTTGAAATCATTAGCAATAAGCGTTTAGAAAAAAGTCCGGAAAACTGTTCTTTGCGTGATGGACTGACGGACTGACAGACTGACAGACGAAGGGACTGACGGACTGACAGACCGACGGACGGAGGGACTGACGGACTGACGGACGGACCGACGGACAGAGGGACTGACGGACTGACGGACTGACGGACGGACCGACGGACGGAGGGACTGACGGACTGACAGACGGACGGAGGGATGGCGTGCAAACCTATTGTCCCCTCCGGTGTACACCGGTAGGGGACTAACTAGGAATTAGGACAGTGAACCCTGCCTTGGGGAATCCCCAGCTTTGACAGTAAGAGGAGATGAAAGGATTTTGAGCCAGCCACACCTTGACGATGAGAGTAGAGGCAGTCATTAACCCAAGAGTGGAGTTGGCCTTGAGGCAGGCAGGTAGGTTTAGGTGGCTGAAGCAGAGACACCAGAGGTTGCAACCAATGAGGTCAGCCAGTTGCGAAGTCAAAATATGGTGTTGATGGTGGGGACGCTGCCATCTTGACGGGATTTGAAGGAGGGCATGTGAGCTTTCCTCAGACAACTGCCCCAATTATTCTACAGATGTTGTGGGCACAAGAAGACAAAGCAGGAGTAATTCTCTCTATACACATGTACCATGGTGGCGACCCCACATCCTCCCACTACATCCCTTACTCCCACCTCCAATTTTTTTTGTAATGGTGCCATGAATTCCTTCTGCATTGAAAAAAACAGTGATTCCTTCTCCATTGTTTTCTTTATGTATGAAAAAAGCAGTTAAACTTAGACACTAATCATCACAAAGCTCCCTTGGCAAGCATGGATACAATACCTTGACCTGACTCCATGTTGCATCGGTATCCACTCAATACAATCTTTGCCAACTTAATGCAAATTTAGTTCATACTTTGTCGATAAGCCAATGATGATAATTTTCCCTGGAGGTGATGCATTTGAATCCTCATTCCTGCACACCAAATGTCAACTTGGAAATGTTTGGGTCTGAATTCTCCCTTAGAGTTTTAAATAAATTCCCACTCTGATACCAGATGTCACGTGCAGAGTTCAAAACCTCACTCGGACAATAAGGGCTTAATTTTAAAAAGCGATAAAGAGTTATAAGCATGCAGAATTGCTCATCATGCGATGATCACACATTCAAAGTTAGTCACCAATCGCAGAAGAGTGATTATCTAATTCTGGATCAAACCCTAATCACAAGCATTTAAATAACATAGAAACTTTTACACGGCAGCGAGGCCACGAGGGAATGTAATGAGACTGTTTTGTTTTAGAGTGTGTTTAAGTCCTTGAATGAAGCAAGAATTGCATGGCTTATAATTGGTAGTTTACATGGAAAGGTGGCTTGAATTAGCTCAAGAGGATTCCCAGTTGGTGACTGGCTTTGGAGGCCAGCTTGGAAATGTGGTTTTCCCAGGAAAGATCATGGCATATAGTGAGACCCAAAAGCTTGAGTGACAGAACGTCTTCGAGAGGATTTTTGAGAAAGTATATGGGAGGGTTTTCCAAACAGTCTTTTTGGAGAGGCAATGTCATAGCATGACATTTGTAAGGATTGAAAGACATGTTCCACGTGTTTGACCAGATTGTAATGTTATCCAAGTCTGAACGGAGTGAAGAGGCTACTGTCTGCTGAACTGAGGGTTGAGATATGAAGTGGCAGAGGGTGAAGTCTGTCGTGAAAATCAAGCTCAGACACGACTTGACCTCTGGGTAGGTTTAATATCATTTAGATCTGAAGTACATCCTGTAAAAATACATTCATGCAACAGGCATTAAAATCAGAGTATTTCATGAGCAATGGTCGATTCAATATGGCAATGGTCCAATAGAGAGGACAGTCAGCGCAGCATTTAGGGGCGTACATACCATTCAAACTACAGGACTATGTCACAGTGAGTTCCGCTGGAGTGTCCGTGCGCCCCGGTTGTCCCGGGTCTTATAGACACCCCTTTTGAAGCGAGCACACCCTGGGTTCACCTTGGTATAATTTCACTACATTCTCCCCGCCGTTAGAACTATACTGCCGCTCGGCAGGTTGCAAGCAAGCATCAGCAATAATCGAATGGGTCACGTCAATCCACGTCAGTCGGTCCACCCGTAGCGGTCGGGACGGCGAACTTCCCTGCCAGTTCGTGTTCGGAATCTACCGGGCACGGCGTCCCCAAGCCCGGAGTCCCCCGCGTCGGAATAGCCGCCGGAGGTGGGAGTCGGAGGGGGCGCCCCAGCGCCTTCGGGCACGGGAGTGGGGAACGACGGAAGTAACGGTGGTAGTTCCATAGGGGAAGCTTCGGTAGAGTCCATAGACTCGTAGACGGGTTCGTCAATATCCCTGTCGTCGTCCCCACATGGGGCGAGATGGCGTACGGAGACAGTAGACTCGCGGCCATCCGCCGTTAACACGCGAGCATGCTCGGGATTAGCCTGGAGGACCTGCACCTTGTCAACAAGGGGGTCGTACTTGCTAGCGCGAACCGCTCATTTGAGATAGGCGGGCCCCGGTTCAGCGAGCCAGCTGGGTAAAGATTGAATACTGCCGGAGCTTCTAGGGTGGTGGAACAGTCGTTCGTGAGGAGTCTGGTTGGTGGCAGTACATAGGAGAGCCCGGATCGAGTTTAGAGCGGCAGGTAGCGACCACGCCCATTTATCGAGGCCTCGGCCGAGGGTCCGGAGGCTTAGCAAGACGGCCCTCCATATAATCCCATTAAAGCGTTCGATCTGCCCATTCGCTTGGGGCCGGTACGGGGTGGTGTAGCTCGAAGCGACATTATGCTGGAGCAAGTAGCCCCTCACCTCCTGGGCCAGGAACACCGCACCCCGATCGCTATGCATGTAGGCTGGATACCCGAACATAGAAAACAAATTCTGCAGGCACCGAATAACCGTGGCAGCCGACATATCCCCGCACGTGTAAGCAAAGGGGAATCGTGAATACCCATCGACGATAGTGAGCAGATAGCGAGAGTTGCTCGACATTGGCAGCGGCCCTTTGAAGTCCATCGCCAAGCGCTCCCACGGTCTAGTAGCCCGAACGAGTGTCCCCATAGGAGGGTTATAAAAACGCGGTTTGAGTTCCGCACAGATCGCGCAATCACGGCAGATGCGGCGGATGTCCTCAATCGAGTATGGCAGATTGCCCTCGCGCACAAAATGCGCGAAGCGCGTTACCCCGGGATGACACATAGCGCCGTGCAAAGTGCGCAGCCCCTCCAAAGTTACAACCCCCGCGCAAGTGGCCGGCCTCGATAAGGCGTCAGCGACCAGGTTATCCTTCCCCGGGCGGTATTTGATGGTGTAGCAGAAGTCGGCGAGTTCGATACGCCAACGGGTGATTTTCTCATTCTTAATGCGCTGAGCATGTAAGGTGTCGTACATAAACGCAACGCTCTGTTGGTCCGTGACGATTTGGAAACACCGCCCAAGCAGATACGCCCGCCATCGCCGAATTGATTCGACGATCGCGTACGCTTCCTTTTCGACAGACGAATGCCTCCGCTCGGCGGAGGTGAGAGTCCGCGAGAAGAAAGCCACAGGGTGGCCCCCTTGGGAGAGAGTCGCCGCTATCGCATGATCTGAGGCATCACTCTCCAAAACGAAAGAGGCACTCTCGTCAATCGTCGCGAAAGCGGCGCCAGCGATGTCGACTTTAAGGCCCTCGAAGGCCGCCAGGGTGGCCGGGCCCATGGGGAAAGTGTCGCAGGCCATGAGGGGGCGGAGCTTCACGGAGAAATTTTGCACCCACTTTGAATAGTGGGCGAACAGCCCTAGAGCGCGTTTCAGCGAAGCCCGATCGCTAGGCGGAGCCATATCGAGCAAAGGGCGCAGACGCTCCTTATCCGGAGAGACGGAGCCATGGGTCATGGTGTACCCCAAAAGGTGTACCGTGCATAGAGAGTATCGACACTTAGCCACATTCATGGTTAGGCGATATTTCCACGCGACCTCGAGGAAGCGTTTCAGATTAGCGTCGTGATGCTCCTGGTCATACCCACAAACCGTAAGATTGTCCAGATAGACAAAGACATCGGTCAAATTCTCCTTCGCAACGAGATCATCCATAGCCCTCTGAAAACAAGCGACTCCGTTAGTCACCCCAAAGGGAAGTCGCGTGAACTGGTACAACCGCTGACCCGATTCAAAGGCTGTAAAGACGCGATCAGCCCTAGAGATGGGGACTTGATGATACGCACTACGCAGATCGAGAGTGCTATAAACGGAATACAGGGCCACCTGGCGTACCAGGGCGTCCATCCCCAGTAAGGGGTAGTCATCCAGCTGTGTAAAACGATTAATCGTCTGCGAAAAGTCGATTACCATGCGCCGGCAGTGGGCCTCACTCCGCACCACTAAGACTTGGGCCCGCCACGGTGACCTACTGTGTTCTATAATACCGTTCTTTAAGAGCAGGGCCGTTTCTTCCGCAATGAATTGCGCGTCCGCGCGAGAGTAGCGCCGCGATTTGACGGCTACAGGGGTACAATCAGTGGTCAGGTTGGGGAACAGTGAGAGAGGCTCCATGTCCATTTGAGCGAGGGCGCACACAGCGAGCGTGTCCGGCCCACCGAAGTCTATTTCCAAACGTCCATGCCGCTTAAGGAAATCAAGTCCTAACAGAACGTCAGCGCATAAAGCAGGTAATACCATGAGATACACGTCCGGGAACATGCGTCCCTTTATCACAAGTTTCAATCGACACGCCCCTTTTGTGCTCAACCGAAGTCCCTGAGAGGCCATGAAGATCCGGCGGGTTGTCCCGAGAACCGGCCACCCATGTTGATGCACGAGTCGCTGATCGATAAAACTATCCGTGGACCCCGTGTCAATCAAAGCTTGCGCAAAAACGCCCGTGACCGTGAGCGGAATGATGGCCTGCGCAAGGCCGGCAGACCCGGCAGGTATTGTACCGGCCGGGCGAGAAGATCGCGCCTCGCGGGTGGATCCCACGCCGGCTGCAATCCTTCGGGCAGCATCAGCAGGTTGGGCCTCAGCAGGAGCATTGAAGTCAGTTGGCTCATCAGCAGATTCAATTGCTAGAGTGGGTGTGTGTAGGTCGTAAGAGCCGCCGCCAGATGGCGCTCGAGTCACGTGAGAAAGATCTCTGCCGTCTGCAGATTCATATGCCAAAGTGGGTGCATGTAATTCGTAAGAGCCGCCGTCAGATGGGGCTCGAGTCACGTGCTGCGTTTGCCGTACATTGAGAGGAGTTTCCAAAGCAGGAGCATGTCGCTTGTTTGAAGTAGGCGTTCGAACGCCAGTCAAGGTCGGTCACGCTGCGGCCGGTCGCGTTCGCGCCATTTGTTTCGGCGGCCCGGTGTATCTCACCAAGGTCGGGCATGCAGCCAGAGGCCCACGAGAAGGAGAGCGGCTCATCAAAGCCGAGTGAGGCGCCCCGTCCGGCGCTCGATCCGTTGGCTCCGCGATGAGCCCATTCAAGGTTGCGCGGGGACGCATGCCCCGAGCGGCCTTCCTGCAGACCTTTGCAAAATGGCCCTTGGTGGAGCACAGGTGGCATGTAGCCTCCCGGGCCGGGCATTCAGAGCGAGGGTGCTGCCGATTCCCGCAAAAATAACATTTTGCATACCGGTCAGGCCGTGGCCGGGCAGCGGCGGCAGCAGTGAGGCCGGAAGCAGAGTCCGCTTCAGGAGCTCCCGGAGACTCGGCCGTGGTGGTCGGATCCTCCTCCGTATCCTCGGCGGTAGCCCTCTCCGGTCGCGCGAGTTGCGAGGTCCCCGCCACGACTCGTGGGTGATCATATGCGGTGGATTGTTCTCGGGCATCTGTATATACGCGTGCCAGCCGTAGTGCCTCCGTAAATGTCAGATCCGCGACCTCCAGGAGTCGGAGCCGCAAGACTCCAGAATTAATTCCGGAGATGAATGAATCTCGAAGCAAGTCGTCCTGCACTTGCTCGTGGGTCCGGACGTCCTGCACGCAGTCCGCCAACAGGTAGCGCAACTCCTGCGCGAAGCAATCGATCGATTCAGATGGTTGTTGTCGCCGCTGGGAGAGTTGATGCCGGCCGTGCACAGCGCTCCGTGTCTTTACGTATAGGCGCTTCAGCTCGGCCAGAGCCGTAGCGTACGTCTCAAATCGAGAAATGTTCCGGAAAACGGTGTGATAGACCTTCGACTGTAACACCGACAGCTTCATCGCAGCGGTGGGCTCTGTTTCGTGAGCAGCAAAGTAATTCTCCAGCGTTTTGAGCCAGTGTGTGAACTCCGATGCTGATCCCTCAGCTTGAGAGTCGGCTCCGAGAATCGGTACCACGACCATCTTGTGGTCAGCCATTCCGGCGATCTAAATGATATTAAATGTCGTGAAAATCAAGCTCAGACACGACTTGACCTCTGGGTAGGTTTAATATCATTTAGATCTGAAGTACATCCTGTAAAAATACATTCATGCAACAGGCATTAAAATCAGAGTATTTCATGAGTAATGGTCGATTCAATATGGCAATGGTCCAATAGAGAGGACAGTCAGCGCAGCATTTAGGGGCGTACATACCATTCAAACTACAGGACTATGTCACAGTGAGTTCCGCTGGAGTGTCCGTGCGCCCCGGTTGTCCCGGGTCTTATAGACGCCCCTTTTGAAGCGAGCACACCCTGGGTTCACCTTGGTATAATTTCACTACAAAGTCATCAGCAAAAGGATAAAGAGGAAATTCCAGAGAGTCAAAGAGATCATTAATGAAGATTAGAAAAAGCACCGGGCCCAGAACACTGCCTTGGGGAACTCCAGCCTCAACAGGAAGAGGAGATGAGAGAATTCCATTTTGAGCCACACATTGACTACGACAGTCGAGGAAGTCCTTGAGCCATGCATGGAGATTTCCATGGATATCACCATAAGAGTAGAATTTGGTGAACAGGGCGGGGTGCCAGACCGTATCAAAGGCAGGAGATATGTCAAGAGAGACAGCTCTGATATCCTGTTTGGCATTGAGGACCTTCATCCATTGTTGAGACAGCATAAGCAGCAAGTCCAGAGTAGATTGGCCTGGTCTGATTCCAAATTGATGATCCGAGATCAAGTCATTGGAGAATAGGAAGGATTTAATATCAGAAGCGATTATGGAATTCCATGACCTTGCTGATCATTTGGAGAAGGCTGATTGGTCTGTAGTTGCAAGGAACTGTTTTTACATCTTTTGTTCACCGTCATCTGCCATCTGCTTGGAAATCAGCCAACATTACCGCTTTGCACAAGAAAGGTGCCAAAAAACAGAAAAGGCCACTCTCTGCTGCTCCATACCTCATCCCTCAGATCGGCAATCGACAGCCTCCTCACTCTCTGCAGACCTGGACAAAATCACAGACTGGGCAAACAAGTGGAACAAGACTTTCAATCCTGACAAATCTCAAACTCTCACTATGTCTCTCCGAAAAGATCGTCTGGAAAACCCTCCCATCTACTTTCTGAACAATCCTCTCCAAGAAGTTCTGTCACTCAAGCTTTAGGGTCTCACTATCTGCCATGATCTTTCCTGGGAAAACCACATTTCCAAGCTGGCCTCCAAAACCAGTCGCCGACTGGGCATCCTCAGTCGTGCGAAGTCCTTCCTTGGCACACCTGAGCTCCTCACCACATCCAAGGCTTTCATCTGCAGCTCATTGGAATACTGTTATCCAGTCTCGGCCGGTGCTACTGCCTCACACCTAGTTTTGCTTCACGATGTTGAAACCAAAGCTTTCAGAATCATTGGAATCTCCCGCGATGAAGCTAACTCACTCACAGCAGGCAGGTTGGTGGTCTTTCTGTCTTCTACGAACTCCTCTCCAGCCTTGCTCCCCCAGCTCTGTCTGTGCTCGTTCCCCCAAATATTCCTACAGGTGCGAAGATCTGCCTGCAACCCTCTTATAGTTAAACTGCCAAAATCAAGACTCTATTCACCTTCACTCTTTCTTTCCTCTTTTCTCCCATCTCTGGAACAAACTCCCTCACTTCATCAATTATCTCTCCGACTCTCTGGAAAATCCTATCTACAGATCCTGGCAACTACAGAACAATCAGCCTGCCCTTCAATCCCTCCCCTCCCACCAGGTCTTTAAAACAGCTGTTCACCACCATCTCTTATCTTCCCCCATCCAAAACCTTGATCTTTTCGACCCCCGTTAATTCACCCCAGATCCACTTTTTTGAAATACCAACTTCTTTCCTGGAAGTCCGAGCAGTGTCCATGTGCTTTATACCTCTCCAACCCCCTCCCTCCTTCCCATGCCTCCTCCCCCCCAAGCCCTCTCCCTCCCACAGATCTCCCGATGGTCCTGCTCTCAAATGTTAACTTGTGTGCTTCCCTCTCTCTCCCCCATCTTGTCTCCCACTCCCTTTATCATATGTTTTATGTGTCAGTTTGTCTTTTTCTGATCAATGTTAGCTCTTACACGAGCCTCGATGTTGTATACAAAAAAAGGAGAAAATAAAAGACATGCAGAGGGAAATAATCTTGCTCTTATACTGCCACAAGCCAGTTAGATGCACAAAGAATGGGATATCAGAGGATGGGGGTAAAGGAACCATGTAATTTTAAGTGGGAGAGGATTGGTGTGGGAATGAGACAAGATGGAGCTAGAGGTCAGTGAGATGGTGGAATTTAGCCGACTCACTGGAAGGTGAAGTGCAGCTTGCTGACTTTGCATGAAGTCACATGTGCAGACTGATGGAGGAGCACAAACAGGCTGATACCCCCCCCCCCCCCCCCACACACACACACACACACATTTGCTCTCCGCTGCAAGCAGTTAATACATCATTTATATATGTATAAAATTAACCCCCTCCTGATAAGGGGAGAGCCGACGTCGGATATCCACAACAATATATACATATACATATATATACAGGTGAGGATGACGAAGCAGGTGAGGATGAGGTTGGTGAAGTTGAAGAGAGTGGAAATGACGAAGAGGCGAAGAAAGGAGAGGCAGAGGAAGAGAAAGAGGTTCTTTGAGAAGCCTTTTCAGTTTATGAAGGATCTGTTGGAGCCGTCTCGAGGTGGTGTACTGAAGGTACCAAAGAAAGAGTTGGAAGGTCACCTGCGTGTCACGTATGCAGACACAAGGAGGAAGGAAGTGGTGGAGGACATCGAAGGATTGGTGAGACCGACAGAGCCAGATGTTCCATTTGATTTGTCAGAGCCAAAGACGTCTGAGATTGAGGCAGTTTTGAGGAAGGCACGGGCGGCATTGGCTCCAGGACCAAGTGGAGTGCCATACAAGGTGTTTAAGAGTTGTGAAGGCATCAGGCAGTATCTGTGGAAGGCTCTGAAGGTGGTATGGAGGCAAGGAGTCGTGCCCAGTCAATGGACTAGGGCAGAAGGAGTTTATATTCCAAAGCAGGAGGAGGCTGTGAAACTGGAGCAGTTTAGACCAATATCATTGCTCGATGTAGATGGGAAGATATTGATGAGTGTCTTTGCGGCACGGCTCACAGGCTTCATCAGAGGGAATGGTTTTGTGGATGGTTCTGTGCAGAAGGCAGGAATACCAGGATCACCAGGATGAATTGAACACTCGGCAATGGTCTGGCAAGTGTTACAGGAGGCGAAGAGGCAAAGGAAGGATGTGGCGGTGGTATGGCTGGATTTGGAGAATGCATATGGGTCACTGGGTCAGTGCCGCATGCCTTGATCAGGTATGCCATGGATTTCTTTTGGGTGCCACGGAGATTTAGGGATTTTTTGATGGCATATTATGATCAGTTTTGGATGCGGTTTGTGACACAGTCCTATGTAACAGAGTGGCAGAAGTTGGAAGTGAGGATCCCGATGGGATGTACCATCTCCCCGATTTTGTTTGTGCTGGTTATGGAGTTGTTGATACGTACGGTGAGTGGACATGGGAAAGAAGTGGAGCTAGCCCCTGGTCAGAGGTTGCCAGCAATGTTTGCTTTCATGGATGACCTGACAGTTGTCCAATAGTCCGCTGATGCAGCAGTAGAGGTACTGGGACGACAGGAAAGGTTGATGCGGTGGGCAAGAATGGGATTTAAAGCAAGAAAGTCGAGGAGTGTGGTAGTGAGACGAGGAGTGGTGGATAACATGCACAGGTTTGAGCTTGGAGGGGAGGTGGTTCCATCATTGGTCGAGGCCCCTGTGAAGAGTTTGGGAAGATGGTATACAATGGAGTTGAATGATGTGGGAAGAGTGGAGGAGGTCAGAAACAAGCTTTTGAGAGGTTTGAAGAGGATTGATGGATGTGGTTTGCCAGGTAAGTTGAAGGGATGGTGTTTGAAGTTTGGATTGATGCCACGAGTATTGTGGCCATTGATCATGTATGATATTGCAATTTGGGCATGTAGAGAGGATGGAGGTTGTGGTGAGTGGGTTTGTGAGGAGGTGGTTGGAAGTGCCACGCTGTTTGACGAACATTGCCTTGTATGGTCAGGGTGGAAAACTCCAGTTGCCCTCGACATCATTAACCGAGGAGTTTAAGGTGGTGAGGGTGCGGGGGTTTCATGATGTTGCGGGATGCAAGTGATGTAGTGGTAAAGAATGCTCTCCCAGAGAAGAAGGGAAGTCGGAAGTGGAATGCAAGAGCAGAGGTGGACGAGATGGAGGAGCGCTTGCAACAGGAGGAGGTCATGGGGATGGTAGAGCATGGGAGGCATGGCTTGGGGTGGATGAAGCATGAGCAATGGGGAAAGGCATGTGTGAAATAGAGGAGGAAGATGGTTGAGAGGGAGGTGAGAAGAAAGGAAGAGGAGGGGAGATAATATGTGAAAGCAGTCGGTCAGGCACAGCAAGGTGCTTGGACTAAGTGGGAAGGTGTGCGGGTGAGGATCTTCAAGTGGCAAGAGATTTGGAGGATGGAGCAAATATTGTTGAATTTCCTGTTGCGGGCAACGTATGATGTGCTTCCGTCACCAGTAAACTTGAGATTGTGGGGGTTGTTGCAGGAGGAGAGATGTTATTTGTGTGGAGGTGTGGGAACGGTGCAGCATGCACTGAGTGCATGTTCAGTAGCATTGGCAGCAGGACAATACAGGTGGCGACATGATCAGGTGCTGGCGGTGGTGGTGCAGATGGTGCAACAAGAGGTGCTGAGATCGAGAGAAAGAAGAGTGGAGAAGGAGACTGATGGGGGAGAGGTGTGGTTTGTCAAAGAGGGCCAAGTGGTAAGAGGTGGAAAGAGGAGGAGGTGGAAAGCAAGAGGGCTGTCAGATGCTTGTGATTAGCATGTGGTGGCAGACCTAAAGCCACAATTGGTATTCCCAGAGGAGATTTGTGTGACAAGGTTGCGGCCTGACTGTCATTTGTTCAGGTGCAACAAGACAGGTCATCTTAGGGGAATTGTCGGTACCTTGGGAAGAGAACATGGAGAAGGTGCACGAGAGGAAGAGAGGAAAGTACAGTGAGCTGGAGGCAGAGTGCCGGGAGAAGGGTTGGCGAGTTTCGTGTCAGCCATTTGAGGTGGGGTGTAGAGGGTATATTGGCAATTCCTTTTCTGCATTTCTTGCTAGGCTGGGAGTGTGTGGGACAGAAAGAAGGAGGATGTGTGACAAGGTGGCCCAGGTTGCCTTGAAAGGCTCATTTTGGTTATGGAGGAAGTTTATGGAGGCACGAACGGTGTAGGTTGGTTGTGTGTGGTTTTTTTTTTGTTGTTGTTGTTTTGTTACTATTATTATTTCTTATTGTGACCAGGTGTGTTTTGAACTTATTTATATATATATTGTTACAGACACGACTTTGATGTTAAAGTGGGCCGAGCGGAATGGCCGTCGTGTCCGCACAAATTACCCGACTATACTCGACGTTGACGAAGTCGCGCTACGCTGGCTCAATAAGAAAAAGAAGACACCCGGCTGGATTACAATCACACAATACGACACCAGGGGTTCAGTTCTCAAGACCTCCGGAGGAGGTTATATTAAGGCGGAAAAGGTTAGATTACAGGGGCTAGAGGTATATTACAGGAAGACAGGCACTTAGACACACTCTTATATTAACCCCGGACAGACGACAGACACACGGGACAAAATGCTGACTCACACGGGGATTGATGGCAAGGAAAGGCAGGTAGCGATGGCTCAAGGTGCACTCTTGGCTCAAGGCAGAATCGACTCGGTCCGGTCCAGAGATGCGGGGAGGTATCGTCGCGCTGGGGGTGGCGGTGGCTTCTCTCTCTAGTCTCCAAGCTGAGGCGCATCTGTTTCAGCGCTCGCAGGTCCGTCTTTCTCCAGCTGGGGGCGAATCTGACGTCACATCCGGCGCGTGGCCGCGTATATCCGGCGGGGAGTGACACGCCCTCGGCTCGTTAGCTCCGCCTCGTGGAATCGGCACGTTGCTTCTCATTGGGTGCGTGCGGGGGGGGTTACTGGCTCCGCCCCCGACGAGGAGCTGACAGCCAGCCCCTTCGGGGTAACCCCGTGGAGCGCATGGTCTGGAGCTAATCGAGCCGGTGTGAGGACGCATCCTCCCCCGCTCCGCCGCCATCCCCTCTGTTGTTGTTGTAATTGTTGTTGTAGTTGTTGTTATTGTTGTTGTTTGGGGAAGAAGATGGGAGGAGGTATGGGAAAGGTCCTAAACTCACTACTGATGCCATATAATCACATTCTGGTGCAACGAAGAGTCATAATTAATGGAAACGAGGCCTTAACTGACATAGATTAAGAATAACTAGGAAGATGTCCGAAAGTTGGCTACGTGTGGTGCGGTGGACCTGGGCACGACATTTAATGGGGGAATAAGGGGAAGGTCGGCTCTACTGATTGTTATTTACATGCAATGGGACTAGGGAATGGGGGATTGGGGAAAGTTGGGGAGTATTGGAGAAAATAGGGGAATATTTACAAGCGGATATGGAGGCCAAATTCCATATTCGCAACATTGCACCCTTCTCTACCCTCGGGGCGTCCCGACCCGATAAATTTTTACCTACTTTAGTGTGGCACGCAATGTAGTTCCCTCTACTATTAACTCTACCCTGAGTGCGACAGTTTTACAGATATTCACAAATGAGTAAATATGTCCCCCTGCGACGTTGCACCCTTCTCCTCACAGAAACACACCCACAGGATAACCGAATCCGGAAAGAATTCGCAAACTACACATACAGCCGGTAGGGAGCATTATTTACAAGATTACGCTGATATCTACACTACGATCCAGGACCTGTCTTTGGAGGAACACATGCAGATGTTATGCATAGAGAGAGCGCGCTTGCCAACATCGATACACCAACCCACGAGTGCTCTGTGGCCGACGGCCTTTAATAACGTGCAGAGCACCCTTCCCGAGCATCAACAGCACCACCCCACCACCAATCGGTGCAGTCACCATTGTTCATTGGAATAAAAATAAATTCGACAACCCCTAACCCTGCAGGTGTCTCTTGCTCTTCGTGTGGCCTTCAGTGGTGTTAACTATTAGTGGTTCACCTGTATGGCATAGGTGCCACGTTGACCCATAGGTCCATCAACGGGTGGTGCTTGGCCGCAAACGAACTGCGGTCCATTGTGGGTGGCCACAAACATTGCGGTCCATATGGTGTATCGATCCAGGCAGCCAACAGCGAAAGTGCAGGCCCACAACTGCGTAGCCAGCACCTCTCTCTCCTCTCTCTCTACCCCAAAGCCAGATCCTCGGAGGTGGGAGACAAAAGAAGAAACAAGTGAGTAAGGTGGTAAGGGCGCAAAAGTGCACGCAATGTAAGGTGATGCACACTGGGGGCACATGGGAACCAGGTGAGACAGGTACGTTCCTATCGTACGCCCCCCCCCCCCACCAGGTAACCTACATGGCCCCTCCCTTACCCCTTACTGTATCCACAAAACACAACACTACCCATAAACATCTACTTTACAAATCAACAAACATCCCTACTGTCTTCCCCGTTCCTCCCATAAACCAAATTCGTCTTCTCTCCCTCCTAACCAATCAAATTTGCCATTTTCAACTCTCATCAAAATTTGCCATCTCCAACTCAACATCATAATTTGCCATTACCAATTCATCATCAGTCCCTCCTAGGGAGGGAGAGATGGAATCACCCCAATGTCTCATCCACGTCGTGATGCGTCTCACAAATCCACACAGCGATTCATCTCCTGCAACAAAACAAAGAAAACACAGGTGTGGAGTCATCATCATCACCACCGGTAAGTGGCTGCGTATGGTGCGACAGGTTCATCAATCCTAACTATTTCCTAAATGACTTTAACAACTTTACACTACCCGGGGTCTTCCTCCGGCCAAACCATTGGCCCTCTTACACTATGGGTTCTAAAAACCAATTCCCATTGGCCAAACTGTGGTGCTCTTCAATTTGGGGTCTCACTCCCCCGATTTATCTCCCGGTGCCCTCGTACAATTTCTGGGCTGCGGCGTGTACCTCTCCCAGTGGGTCTACCCACCTGCACACCTCCACCACTGCAGTTGCCTCCGAGCTTACCTGCTCCTTACCCTAACCTAACTACCAGGGGAAGGCCCTCTGGCTCTCTCCCCACTCCGTGCCCTCTCTGGCACTGGGCTGCCCGATCCACACCCGGGATCCTCAGGCACCCACTCACAACTACCGGCTCCCAGAGCCCACCTGCGGCCTCACCTGGCCGACATCCTCACAGTGGTGGAGTGCCCAACCAACTACACACACTAACAGGCTACACGCCCAGCCATTTCCACAACACTAATGCACCCATTCACAACACCATTCTGCAACCGCACCACAAATGCCAATATCCAACCACAATTTACCTGCACCCTCTACCTAACACTTACACTACCCGCCCCGGGTACTCGTGAAAGGGGTCCACTCTTCCCCCATCCACACCTTCGCACCATGCACACCACTCCGTACCACTTACTCCAACTCTCTCCACACACCTGTACCTGCACACCTGTGCTCTCACACTTGGTGCCACCTGCACCCTTCTCTCCCCAAGCGCATTCGCGCTGATCCACACACTCACGACTCATACACTGCTCCACACACCTGTCCAATTGCACACCTGTGCAATCACACCTGTTCCATCCTCACACACACGGCATCATCTCAGCTAACTACTCCCCTCTGAAACTTGCGCTTCCCAGTCGTCCCTTTAAACTATTGCGCTCCCACGTCATTATCATCCATACTAATCTACCTGCGTCCCCACTACAGGTATCAGTCACTAACTAAACTTAACGTTACCTAATGTCAATCTCTAGATCCCTACACACGATATATCCTAACCCACCCGGGCTAGTTTTCACTGCCATACACCCCATAAACCTAGTGCTCCTTTGCCCCCCACATGGGAAGGATGGTGGATTTGCCATCCCACCACATCGGGGGTCTCTCACTACCAATTTTGCACATCAAATTTCAACAAATTAAAAATTTGCCAATCACTGCCCATCATCTGCCAATCACTACTGCCAATCCCTTGCCAATCATCAAATTTTGTTTTTCTCTAATTTTGGGTCCAAAACACTAACCTCATCACCCAGTCTACTCACTAATACCTCTCGGTGCGCCAATCCCTGTCCAAAGCCCGGCTTCGTAAAGCCAAGCAATGGATGCTGGTTGTTTTGTGCCAGCGGCTGGGTGCGTCCCGCATTCGGTGCAGGGAAGGAGGTTTACCCGGGCCGAGATCCCACGCACCATCTCGGCACGGAGCCATCCAATGCCCCGATCTCGACCTGCCGGCACGTCTCACCAAAAAGTGGTCGCCATGACGACTCTTTCTCTCGGGCCGCCCGCTCCGCCTAGTGGAGCACAGACGCGGCCGTTCAAAGCGAGGCCCAGCACGCACCGAGGGCCCGATTCGGCTATAAGTCGTTCTAAACTCTATCCCGTCTAACGTCGATGCTTCACCTGCATGCTTACACCCCGCAGCCCGTTCCTTGCTCACACATCCAGCCGTTTCCATGCCCCTCGTACCGTTCCTTACACACCCAGGTACACCCATTCCACTCACCGCCTTGGTCACACACCTGACCACCGAACACTTTGGCACACACTCGTTGGTAGCACACCTCACCAATACACCTCTTCGCGCCCCCTCCTCGGTCACCTCCTCTGTGACAATCACAGGTGTGCTCTCATTCGCACACCCAACCACGTGCCTCACCACCAACTCCAGCGTGCATTCCCACTCACGCTCTACCATTCCAGGTGTGCATCCTTCCATCCCAGGTGTACATCCTCGCTCACCTGTCACAACTAACTCACGCTCCATGTCACTCTCACTACTTTCACCTCCATTCCTGACAGCGCACTCACCCTTACTCTTGACAGCACACTCTTTCCTCATGCACCTGTCCGTCACACACCTTTCTCGCGCACACTCTCCCGTTACACCCTCTGTAACACTCACCACAGGTGGACACTCTTCCTTACTTCTGACAGCGCACTCTTTCCTCATGCACCTGTCCGTCACACACCTTTCTCGCGCACACTCTCCCGTTACACCCTCTGTAACACTCACCACAGGTGGACACTCTTCCTTACTTCTGACAGCGCACTCTTTCCTCATGCACCTGTCCGTCACGCACCTTTCTCGCGCACACTCTTGCGCACACTCTCCCGTCACACCCTCTGTAACACTCACCACACCGCGCTTCCATGTGCCCCCTCGCACACGCGCTACGACCGACTCACTCTCGCCAGCACACTCACTCCTTGGCACGCACTTTTTCCTCACACACCCCAGAGTCGGACTTTCTCGCACACCTCCTTTTTCGCACACCAGACCTGTCGCACACTTCACCAACGGCCTCCCACGAACACCCGGGTCTATCTCGACCCCCAAGCTTCTTAAATCCCCTGGCGCATCATACGCACGACCATATTGGTCACCACTTACACCGGGACCTCTTCCTCTTCGCTTCTCCTCCATCACCTGCGAATCCCTCATCCGGTTAACGAGCACATCACGATCCAAACACAGACTTTGGACCAATTCTTTTATCTCCTCTTTTATCTCTTTGTTATCCCCTCTCCGTCGCTTCTTAATTTCGCTCACCCCTTCTTCCACTTCTTCTAATTTGTGCCTCACCTCTTTTATTCCCCGGTACGTCTCCTCAAGCTCGTCCTCCAAGGCTACCTTGACCGTTTCCATGTGCGTCCTCACCTGCCGGTCCTTCGTCTCCATTACCTCTACCACCTCGTCCAACCTCGTTGTCAGTCCCTCACGTATCATCTGACATTGCCTCTGTGTCGCTATCAAGTCGTTTTTAATTTCTTTTTGTGTCGCCTTTAAACCTCCTAATACCGCAGTGTTCCTTTGAACCTGCTCCACTAACTCCGTCTGTCCCACCGTCAGCTGCTCCACCTCCTGCGTCAGGTCCTCTATGCCCCCTTGTAACTTTACAGTCCCCTTTCTCACCTCCTTTTCCATGTGCTCCTCACAGTGCCTCACCTCCTCGCGCACTCCTCCGACCTCCTCACTCACTCCTCTTCTGATCTCCTCTCCCATCACTTGCATCTCCTGCCCAGATGCCACCCTCATCTGCTCCATTTCCTCCCTGTGAGCATCCAGTTTGGTTTCTACCCCCATTCTGACCCCCTCTATCTGCTGCTCCATTTGTTTAACTTCCCTTTCCGCTTGGTCCCTCATGTCCCTCAATTTGCCTTCCATACTGTTTTCTAACCCCTCTAACCCATTTTTCACTCCCTCTATCTGATTCTCCTGGGCAGCCATTCTATTTTCTACCCCCATTAACCCATTTTTCACTTCTTTTATCCCGTTGTCTAACCCCTCAAAATTATTGTCTATCTTCCCAAATTTCTTGTCTAACTCCTCAAAATTATTGTCTAACCCCTCACTGGTACCCCTCGCTTCGTCCCTCATTACCCCCAATTGCTCACTCCGAGCCCTCGCTTCGTCCCTCATTACCCCCAATTGCTCACTCTGAGCATCCATCCGGTTCCCCATTACCCCCATTTGGTTTTCCAATCGCTCACTATTCTTTTCCATAAGGGCCGTCATTTGTATAAAAAAAAGTTCCAATCTTCCCAGCGGCGCTACTTCGGTCGCGGGCACGGTGACCAGCGAGGCGCCATTTTGCGCGCCCGCTTCTTCGTGCGTGACGGCGCTATTTTGCGAACCTGCCGCCCTCACTGCTTCGCTCTCCTCCTGTCCCTCATTTTGGTCCTGGATCGACCCTACCTCACTCTCCTTTACCGGACCCCAGCTGTCTTGATCCGCCATAGCGCGACTTGCAAAATTCGAGTTTCGTAAAACAAATCCAATTTTTTTTTTCGTTATAATTTCGTCGAGCGCAGTACGCGCTCCGAATCGATTTTCCCTCCCAAAATTTGGGCCTAATAAATTTAGTCCCGGGTTCGAATTCCACTCCTCGACACCAATTGTTACAGACACGACTTTGATGTTAAAGTGGGCCGAGCGGAATGGCCGTCGTGTCCGCACAAATTACCCGACTATACTCGACGTTGACGAAGTCGCGCTACGCTGGCTCAATAAGAAAAAGAAGACACCCGGCTGGATTACAATCACACAATACGACACCAGGGGTTCAGTTCTCAAGACCTCCGGAGGAGGTTATATTAAGGCGGAAAAGGTTAGATTACAGGGGCTAGAGGTATATTACAGGAAGACAGGCACTTAGACACACTCTTATATTAACCCCGGACAGACGACAGACACACGGGACAAAATGCTGACTCACACGGGGATTGATGGCAAGGAAAGGCAGGTAGCGATGGCTCAAGGTGCACTCTTGGCTCAAGGCAGAATCGACTCGGTCCGGTCCAGAGATGCGGGGAGGTATCGTCGCGCTGGGGGTGGCGGTGGCTTCTCTCTCTAGTCTCCAAGCTGAGGCGCATCTGTTTCAGCGCTCGCAGGTCCGTCTTTCTCCAGCTGGGGGCGAATCTGACGTCACATCCGGCGCGTGGCCGCGTATATCCGGCGGGGAGTGACACGCCCTCGGCTCGTTAGCTCCGCCTCGTGGAATCGGCACGTTGCTTCTCATTGGGTGCGTGCGGGGGGGGTTACTGGCTCCGCCCCCGACGAGGAGCTGACAGCCAGCCCCTTCGGGGTAACCCCGTGGAGCGCATGGTCTGGAGCTAATCGAGCCGGTGTGAGGACGCATCCTCCCCCGCTCCGCCGCCATCCCCTCTGTTGTTGTTGTAATTGTTGTTGTAGTTGTTGTTATTGTTGTTGTTTGGGGAAGAAGATGGGAGGAGGTATGGGAAAGGTCCTAAACTCACTACTGATGCCATATAATCACATTCTGGTGCAACGAAGAGTCATAATTAATGGAAACGAGGCCTTAACTGACATAGATTAAGAATAACTAGGAAGATGTCCGAAAGTTGGCTACGTGTGGTGCGGTGGACCTGGGCACGACATTTAATGGGGGAATAAGGGGAAGGTCGGCTCTACTGATTGTTATTTACATGCAATGGGACTAGGGAATGGGGGATTGGGGAAAGTTGGGGAGTATTGGAGAAAATAGGGGAATATTTACAAGCGGATATGGAGGCCAAATTCCATATTCGCAACAATATATACAGACTTGGCATTTTTTTTTTCTTGACTTGGGTTTACTTTCTTAACTCAGTATATCAATCTGGTGAGTTTCTTTTACATTTTGGTGATTTATTTGTTAAAAGAACCATGTCTGATTATCTGTCGCAGCAAGATGTCAACAACAGGATTATATCACAGGTGGCGTGGCAAAATGTACGGACAGGTGCATTTGATGATTGGCTTCACAGTCGGGTATACAAGGGTTGTTGCGTTCTGTATTAGGGGAAAACAACTGCTGCACGTCTCCAAAAGTTATTGCCGCTTCCTCTGGAGATGGTCCATCAACTCGACAATGCTGTTTGTCATGGAGTGGTGGCTTTACGAAATTACAGCATGAAACAGCGTGCTATTGCTCGGCAGTATGGCATCACTCAAGGTCAGGTGTCAAAGATCCTGAAACGAAATGCTCAGAGGGGTGTCGCTACTCCAATACCGAGGCCAGGACGTCCCCGCAGAAGCACAAGGAGGGATGATCGCCAGCTGCACCGGTTAGTCCGCAATGGCCGTACCAAGTCAGCTAATCGGCTTAGGGCTGAGTGGCAGCAACTGACAAATGTGCCTGTATCCAGAAGGCTAGTCAACCAACGACTGGTTCAAGCAGGCTATCGTGCCAGGCGGCCCCTGAGAAAGCCATGCCTGACCAGACAACACCGCCAGCGCCGATTGCAGTGGGCCAGAGAGCACCGTCAATGGCAGCCAGGACACTGGAATCACGTGACCTTCGGTGACGAGTCTAGATTTCTGGTCTATCGTCAAGATGGCCGCGTCCGAGTGCGCAGACAAGTGCATGAAGCCTACAACAAAGATTGCATAGTGCCAAGAGTCCAAGCTGGAGGTGGTAGGGTGACCGTTTGGGCTGCTTTTCATGCAGGGGGCAAAACTGACCTGGTTGTTCTGAATGGAAACCTGAACCAGTTCAAGTACAGGGCCATTCTGGAAGAAACATTGCTTCCATTTGCTCGTGCAGCCTTTCGAGGAAACTTTGTCTTCCAGGATGACAATGCACGGCCTCATCGTGCTCGCATGATCCAACACTTTCTTGCTGACCGTGGTGTAGAGCATATGGAGTGGCCTGCCATGTCCCCGGATATGAATCCGATAGAGAACTTGTGGGCAGAATTAGCGCGTCAAATCGACCACTTGGACCAGCAGCCGACCTCTGTGCATGAATTGCAGCAGGATATTGTCACTGCATGGCAAGCGATTCCTGTCCAAACCTTGGCAAATCTCGTGAACAGCATGCCTCAACGTGTACGTGCTCTCCTGAATGCTCGGGGTTACACGAAGTACTGAACTGTAATTTTACTGTCCGTAATCCCAGTCGTAATTTAACTTTTGTTTTTGTTAAAAAAATTTTTGGCTAATGTGCAAAATATAGAGATACTTCTGGAAAACGTACAGAAGTTTAACACAGTACTGTCCATGAAATGAGTTCGATATCAGTTTACATCACTTTCAAGGATCAATTTATTTGTTTTGAAATGTCAAATGTGGTTTTTGTTTCTTTTAAAGGTCACATTAACAAAATCTAGAATAATTTCAACATAATTCCAATGAACTTTTGGTTCTAAGACATCTTGAAAAGTAAGTTAACCCCCACAAAAAAAATATTCCATATTAAATGCCAAGTCTGTATATATATATATATATATATATATATATATATATATATATATATATATATATATATATATTTATATATATATATATATATGTATATATATATATATATATATATATATATATATATATATATATATATATACAGGGTGATTGAAAAGTAACTCCCTATTTTAAAATATTTAGAAATTATTTATTTATTGTAATATGTTTCTCAAATTTTTAGTGTTTGTTCCTTAATGTATGAGAATATAATCTGTGTTGGTTTTTTTTCAGATTATTTTTTGTTTGAAATTCGGAAGCCCTACAAACATGGCTGGACGTCTTACCCTGCAGGAGCGTGCCCAGCTAGCGGCACGTTACGAAGTTTGGAAATCCGTTGTTCAAGTGCAAAGATGGTGGAGGACCATTAAAGGAGCACATGCTCAGCTCAAGTTGAGGCAAAGACGATCAAGAATTGTCATGCAAAACTCATGGCTACAGGATCTGTATCTGATACTCGAAGAAGCGGTCGCCCTTCCAAGTCCAGTGACCCGGAGACAGTGCAAGCAGTTCAAGAAATGTTTACACATAGCCCAAGAAAGTCAATTTGACAAGCAGCAAGGGAAAGTGGGCTCTCCTTTCACACAGTACGAACTGTGCTCAAAAAGGAGCTTAAATGGCATGCTTGGAAGCTGCACTACTGTCGAGCACTCTCTGCTGAAGACTGCGACATTTGCGTGGAGTTTGGGGAGGTGATGCTGGCTTGGTATGAAGATTGGTCTGATCTCTTTAAAAATATCCTCTGGTCTGATGAAGCGGTATTTCACATCGGTAGGTTTGTGAACCGTCACAACTGCTATTACTGGGCAGGAGAAGATCCTCGTGTTATTTCTGAAAAAACGCAATATCGGCCCAAGGTAACGGTGTGGTGTGGAATGACTTCGGAAAGGATTGTAGGTCCCTTCATTCTTCGCGATACCATGAATGCCAAAAGGTACCTCACCATGCTGCAAGACGAAATCTGGCCAATTATCAGTGCTTCGTAGAATGTTGAAGATTTGATTTTCATGCAAGATGGCGCTCTTCCACATTTTGCCATTGTTGTTCGTGAATGGCTGAATGCCCACTTCCCTGGGAGATGGATGGGTCGAGGTGGTCCGTATGAGTGGCCAGCCAGGAGCCCTGACTTAACACCATGTGACTTTTTTCTTTGGGGTTGGGTAAAAGAGCAAGTCGACTGTACCAAACCAACGACTTTGGAAGAACTTGAAGGGCGAATACGAGAAGTTATGTCTTCCATCCCACAAGAGTTCCTGGTGAAATCAGTTGACGCGGTTCCCGGGCGGCTTGAGAAGCTGGTGGCGAATTCTGGTGCCCATATCGAATTTTAAATACAACGTCATGCTATACGCTTTCTTCTTATATCCATTTCTTGTAAAAATTATAGTTAAGAAATAAATTATAAGTATTTTAAAATAGGGAGTTACTTTTCAATCACCCTGTATATATATATATATATATATATATATATATATATATATATATATATATATATATATATATATATATACATATACATATATATATATATATATATATATATATATATATATATTTATATATATATACATATATATATACAGTCGTGGCCAAAAATATTGGCAACCTTGCACTTTTTTCAAATGATGCACCATTTCATCCAGAAAACTGTTGAAAATTTTAAAATATTTTCGTATCCACATATGTATTTCTTTGGTCTGCAGTGGAATAAATAAAAAAAGCTGAAAAATGACAATCTTAGCTTATTCCACACATAAATCCTAAAATGGCGAGGAGAAAATTATTGGCACCTTTTAGAAGTTGGTAGAAATAATATGATTTCAAGCAGGTGATTCTCCTTTACTTTGGAATTGAATTCACAAAAACAAAATACACCTGAACAAACCAAAATAATTAGATTTCAAGCAGGTGATTCTCCTTAACTTTGGAATGGAACTCACCTTTGGTGAGTTGCAGGTGCCTGCAATATAACAATCACTCATTCAACCAGTTTGAATCGAGAAAAGGAGTCATTCTGCTGTTCTGTGTCACTGTGTGTACCTCAATGAGCATGGAGGAAAGAAAGAAAACCAGAGAATTGTCTGAGGAGGTCAGACACAAGATTGTAGCCAAGCATGGACAATCACAAGGCTACAAGTCCATCTCCAGACACATTGATGTTCAACGTGTCCACCGTATGCAATGTTATCAGGAAGTTTATGCCCCATGGCACCGTAGCCAACCACCCTGGACGTGGCCGAAAGAGAAAACTTGTTCGAAGATTGCAGCGAAGGATTGTTCGAATGGTGGAGAAAGCACCTCGATCAACTGCCAAACAGATTCAAGCTGATCTTCAGACACAAGGTACAACCGTTTCAACTCGCACCATCCGGCGCCAACTCAATGAAATGGAGTTCTATGGTAGGAGACCCAAGAAGACCCCACTGCTGAGAGAGAGAGAGAGACATAAGAAAGCCCGAATGGAGTTTGCCAAAACACAGCTGAACAAGCCAAAATCCTTCTGGGAGAATGTCCTGTGGACAGATGAGACCAAATTAGAGCTTTTTGGTAAAGCACATCATCTCTATGTTTACAGAAAACAAAATGAAGCCTTCACAGAAAAGAACACCTTCTCTACAGTCAAACATGGAGGAGGTTCAGTCATGTTTTGGGGTTGCTGTGCTGCCTCTAGCATTGGGTGCCTTGAATGTGTGCATGGCATCATTAAATCAGGAGATGACCAAGGCATTTTGGAGCGCAATGTTCAACCCAGTGTCAGAAAGCTGGATCTCCGTCGAAGGTCATGGGTATTGCAGCAGGACAATGACCCCAAACACACTTCAAAAAGCACCCAGAAATGGTTCAAGACAAAACGCTGGACTGTTCTGAAGTGGCCAGCAATGGTTCAAGACAAAACGCTGGACTGTTCTGAAGTGGCCAGCAATGAGTCCAGATCTAAATCCCATTGAACACCTGTGGCGAGATCTGAAAACAGCAGTTGGAAGAAGGCACCCTTCAAATTTGGGAGAACTGGAGCAGTTTGCACAAGAAAAGTAAGCCAAACTGCCAGTCAAGAGGTGTAGGAAGCTCTTTTTTTTTTTTTTTCTTTACCTTCGCAAAAGCGGCAGGTTATGTTTTGATCGCTGTGTATTTATTTGTATGTCTGTGTGTGTGTGTGTGTGTATGTTATTCGCATAACTCAAAAAGTATTCAACCGAATTGCATGAAATTTGGTGGGATGATTGGTTATTATACGGGACACATTTGATTAGATTTTGGGAGCAATCGGGTCAAAGGTCAAGGTCAAGGTCACGAAAAGGTCAAAATCGTATTTTTACCATAGCGCGGTCAATTTTTATCCAATTGGCATGCAACTAATGCCAAAATGTTCAGAATTCAATGCCCGATCTTGTAATATACGACATGACCCAGTGAAGACATTACCCTTGTTAGCGGTTGGGGGTCAAAGGTCAGGGGGGTCACGACCTTGCAAAATGTGCGTTTTTTGTCATAACTCGGTCAATTCTTATCCGATTTGCATGAAATCAGCACCAAACTGTTCACTGTTCTGTTCCCTACACTCCCATGCCAAGTACAGAACAGTAGCTGCGGCGAAGGTATGCGCTCTACCGAGTGCCCGTTCTAGTTTTTTCTTTTTTTTTGTATACAAGATCGAGGCTCGTGAAAGAGCGAACATTAATCACACAGAAAGACAAACCGACACATAAAACATATAACATAAGGAGCGGTAGACAAGATGGGGAGAGAGGGGGAAGGACACAAACACAACATTTGAGAGCAGGGACCGAGAGACATGGAGACATCGAGAGATCTGAGAGAGGGCGAGGGCTTTGGGGGGGGGGGTCCTGTGGAAAGCATTCATGGCTTTCGGAAGCGCTTGGCTGCAATTATTTTGACCAAAGGCTGTGCTACCAAATATTAAGTCTAGGGTGTCAATAATTTTGTCAATGCCATTTCTTTTTAGCCACGTCGCAGACGCTGGTCATAGAGTGCCCTCTGCTGTTGTTGTTGTTCTTCTTCTTCTTCTTCTTCTTGTTCTTGCAGAGAAGACAAAACCTCAAAGCTCCACCCATTCTGGGAACCATAGCTCCACCCATTCTGGGAGAGGCTTCATATAAACAAATATCCACCATTGTATTAACTCGCATAGCTTTGAGGCCTGTTTTGTAGGCCCGTGGTGTCTTCCTCTCTCACACAGTTTTATTTCAAATCTAATTCGATATATCATTTCATTTTTCACAGTCGCTAACATAGTTTTAGACTCGGTTGAAAAAACACGGGAAGAAAATCCGATGAAAGTTGCCCTTTATAGAACGAAATGAATTCTCAAAGGCCTGTAACTTCAAGTCCATTGAGATAATTTTTTTTTAAATCGCGGCATGGTCAGTCATACACCGCCCGAAATAACAGACGGGAAAATGCCGAGATATATATATTTTGTTTAAATCGCGGCATGCTCAGCCATACACCGCCTGAAATAACATACGGGAAAATGCCGAGAAATATATATTTTGTTTAAATCGTGGCATGCTCAGTCATACACCGCCCGAAATAACAGATGGGAAAATGCCGAGATATATATATATATTTTAACTCGCGGCATGGTCAGTCATACACCGCCTGAAATAACAGACGGGAAAATGCCGAGATATATTAAAAATTCGTCCATTTGATGACAATCAAATTCGATATATCATTTCATTTTTCACAGTCGCTAACATAGTTTTAGACTCGGTTGAAAAAACACGGGAAGAAAATCCGATGAAAGTTGCCCTTGATGCGCATGCGGATTGATGCGCATGCGCAAGATTGGAGGTCTCGTCTCTTCAAAGCTGTCCATGCACGCTCGCTTTCGAAGTTAAGTAACTTTTCTCAATTGTGTTTTTGTCGAAACTGGTCTTGTATGTACCTATTGGGGTGTCTTGAATAGTATTCTTGGCGTTGGTTTTTCATACCTGTGTACAGAATCGTCGGTCTCTCTTATCGCGTATTCTGAGGCCTAAGTGTAGTACTAGGCTACTGTGTCCAACCTTGGCTTGAGGCTTCGTTTTTGTCTCAGCGGTTCTCTGATCGCGCTGCAATTATTTTCCGGTCTCTGTTTTTCACGGTCTTTTCATCCCATACTTCCTTGTTTTAAAATCTCAAAAAAAAAAAAATAACCCAAAAACATTTCCTTCTGTTCTTATTCGTTTATTCGTTCTTATTTGTTCGTTCGTTCGTTTTTCGACCACGTTGTTTCGTTTGTGATCACGTTGTTAAAAAATGTCTCATCTGACCCCTGAAGACCTGTATTCTGTCATATTCTATAACACCTTTTCCTTCTTCTTCTATAAAAGGATGCTTTCGACTTGCTCACCAAATCCATTCATTCCAAAAAAAAATTCCATCTCTTATAGTGCATCTTTCATTCATTCCCTAAACTCTCCAGCACTCCATCCTCCCTCCAGCGTCCTCAAACGTATTTTTGACTCGAATGTCTCAAGAAACTCATTTTGCAATAAATGTTCGTTTCCCATTAATTGTACATTTTTCAAAATCCCATCACCCCAAATCCCATTTCCCATCACCCCTCCCCTCTAAATCTACCCCCTTGCCCATCCCCTCCAAATCATCCCCATCACCCATCTCTTTCAAATCTGCCCCCTTGCCCCTCCCCTCCAAATCTTCCCAATCACCCATTCCTTTCAAATCTCCCCCCACACCCCTCCGCTCCGAGACTCTCCCTCGCCCCTCCCCTCCTAGGCTCCACTCTCACCCCTCCCCCTCAAAGCGTCCTCCCCGCTTCTTCCCCCTTCCAACTTTCACCTTCATCTCCCTCAACCTTCTGCCTCACTCTTCCCCCTCGTCAAATAACACCTCACTGCGCCTCTCCCAATCACCATCAAACCTTTTGTCTGCCCCATTCTTCCCTTTCTCCAAGCTATTCTGTAATCTCCGACACACCTTCAACAGCTCTCCCTACCTCTTCCTCCTCTTCCACATCTTACCCTACCGCTCCCCCCCCCCCCCCCCCTGTTCTGTATCCGATGCTCCCCCTTCCTCTTCCTTAACAGTATGGACCTCAAACATCCGGGGCCTTCGCTCAAACTTGTCTGATCTCTCCATACAGGTTGCTTCTGACAAACCAGACGTGATCTGCTTAACAGAAACTTTCCTCCTTCATGATGTCTCTGATTCCTTGGTATCTCTCCCAGGTTACTCCCTCCTCCGGTATGATAGACCTGAGCCTCGTCCTGGAGGTGGGGTTGCTATCTTTATGAAAAACTCTCTTCCTCACTCGCCCTGCACCGCCCTCTCTCCACCTCACCCCCAGGAATACCTTTGGCTACGGCTTCCCCTTCGCTCCCACCTTTTGTTCATATGTGTGTTGTACCGTCCACCAAACAGTGATGACTCCATCTACATCTCGCTGTCTGAGAATATGGACCAACTTCTATCTACCCATCCCAACTCTCTCTTCCTCATATGTGGTGATTTCAACTGTCACCATGCCAGTTGGCTGGGTGTGGGTACCGCTCTCACCAGCCATGGCTCTTCAGCAAAGGACTTCTGTGACTCACTGGGACTGACACGTTCTGTCAATTTCCCGACCCGGATTTCAGTCAACGGAGCATCTTCTCTTCTGGACTTGGTTATGACTAACTTCCCTGAAAATGTCTGCTGCTCTTATTCTGCTCCAATCGGCTCTTCTGATCATGTGCTTGTTAAAGTGGACATCTCTCTGACCATTTTCAGAGAGCCTCCTCAGCGTCGACGAGTCTGGCATTTCACTCAGGCCAACTGGCACGGTCTTCAAGCAGCCATCAATCATCTGGACTGGTCTCCCATCTCTACTGCCTCTGACATAAATTATTCCTGGGAATTCTTCCAAAGCAAACTGCTCTCTCTCATGCACAGATTTATCCCATCTCATCTTCTGTTGTCTTCCCCTTCCTCCCATCAATGGTACACGGAATCTTGTGGTGAGGCTGTTGCCCAGAAACAACTTGCTTTCATCTCCTGGAAAGCAAATCCAACGGAAGGAATCTCATTTCCTTTCACAAAGCCCGAAACAAGTGTGTGTCCACCCTCAGGAGAGCCAGGAAACAATATCTCTCCGTTCTCAGGACCGAACTCTCTTATCTGTCTCCCTCTTCCAAATCCTGGTGGCGTCTGGTCAAATCTGTTTCTGGTGTTTGTTCCCCCTCCATCCCCTCCCTCACCTCAAATGGCCACACGGCTGACTCCGCGCATGAAAAAGCTGAATGCCTCAACTCTGTGTTTGCCTCTAAATCTTCTGTCCCAAACCCATCCCTCTCTGTACCCACCGTACCCAGTCGTACCCAGCTGCTCCTGGACTCTGTGTCCTTTCCTCCTGACAAGGTGGAAAAGTTTCTGTCAACCCTCGACTCGGATTCTGCAACTGGACCTGACGGCATCAGCCCACGGGTCCTAAAATCCTGTTCTTCCGCTCTTTCACTCCCTCTCTCTGTTCTCTTCACCCTCTCTTTTGCTCAAGGTCATCTTCCATCTGCTTGGAAATCTGCCAACATCACCGCTTTGCACAAAAAAGGTGCAAAAACAGATCCCAGCAACTACAGACCAATCGGCCTTCTCCCAATTATCAGCAAAGTCATGGAATCCATCATTGCTTCAGATATGAAATCTTTCCTCTTCTCCAATGGCTTGATCTCTGATCATCAATTTGGTTTCAGACCTGGACACTCTACTCTGGACATGCTGCTTCTGCTTTCTCAACAATGGATGGAGGTCCTCAATGCCAAACAGGAAATTAGAGCAGTCTCCCTTGACATATCACGTGCCTTCAATACGGTCTGGCACCCCGCTCTGCTCACCAAACTCTCCTCTTTTGGTATCAATGGAAATCTCCACGCATGGCTGGCGGACTTCCTCTCTAGTCGTAGTCAACGTGTGGCCCTGAATGGGTTTCTCTCATCTCCTCTTCCTGTTCAGGCTGGAGTTCCACAAGGCAGTGTTCTGGGCCCTGTGCTTTTTCTGGTCTTCATCAATGATCTCTCTGACTCTCTTGAAAATCCTCTGTATCTCTTTGCTGATGACTCTACTCTCTGTCGCTCCATTCTTCATCCCTCAGATCGGCAGTCTGCTGCCTCCTCACTCTCTGCAGACCTGGACAAAATCACAGACTGGGCAAACAAGTGGAACATGTCTTTAAATCCTGACAAATCTCATACTCTTACGATGTCTCTCCGAAAAGACCGACTGGACAACCCTCCCATCCACTTTCTGAATAATCCTCTCCAAGAAGTTCTGTCACTCAAGCTTTTGGGTCTCACTATCTGCCATGATCTTTCCTGGGAAAACCACATTTCAAATCTGGCCTCCAAAGCCAGTTGCCGACTGGGCATCCTCCGTCGTGCAAAGTCCTTCCTTGGCACACCTGAGCTCCTCACCACATACAAGGCTTTCATCCGCAGCTCAATGGAATACTGCTCTCCCCTCTGGGCTGGTGCTCTTGCCTCACACCTAGCTCGTCTTCACGCTGTTGAAACCAAAGCATTCAGAATCATTGGAATCTCCCGCGATGAAGCGAACTCCAAGGGCCTCTCACTCACTCACCGCAGGCAGGTTGGTGGTCTTTCCATCTTCTACCGACTCCTCTCTGGCCTTGCCCCCCCCAGCTCTCTCTGGGCTCTGTCCCGCAAATATTCCTACAGGTCGCACAAGATCTACGTGCAACCCTCTTATGGTCAAACTGCCAAAATCAAGACTCTCTGCTCACCTTCACTCCTTCATTCCTCTCTTCTCCCACCTCTGGAACAAACTCCCTCACTCTCTTCAATCCCACTCCACCCTCCAGGTCTTTAAAACTGCTGTTCACCACCATCTCTTATCTTCCCCCATCCAAAACCTTGATCTTTTTTACCCCCGCTAATTTCACCCCAATTCCACTTTTTTGAAATACCAACTTCTGTCCTGGAAGTCCTTGGTGTCCTTGTGTTTTATACTTCTCCCTCCACCCCCCCCCCCCCCGCCCCTTCCCACGCCTCCTCCCCCCAAGCCGTCTCCCTTCCACACATCTCCCTGCTCTCAAATGTTGTGTTTGTGTGCTTCCCCTTCTCTCCCCATCTTGTTTTCCACTCCCTCTTTTTGTGTGTTTTGTTTGTCTGGTTGATTTGTTTGTGAAGTAAATGTTAGCTCTTTCACGAGCCTCGATTCAGTATACAAAAAAAAAAAAAAAAAAATCGTCACGATGAAATATTTAATTTATACGTCATCACAATAATGTGGAGAGAGGAGCGTAGCTTCGTTCACGTGTCGCCACACACGGGAAATTGCCGAGATATATATTTTTTAAAATCGCGGCATGGTCAGTCATACACCGCCTGAAATAACAGATGGGAAAATGCCGAGTTATATTAAAAATTCGTCGCCACACACGGGAAATTGCCGAGATATATTTTCACTTTGCACAAAAATAACATCAAGTAATCGAATCAATAGGAATGTCCTGTGCCTATAACATCGACGTTATAGGCACAGCTGCATCTAGGCATTGTGTAACATCGACGCGGCTTTTGTTTTAATTAAAACTTTTTGTACCTGTTATTTTATGATTTAAAAGGATATGTTAAGTTCTGAATCAAAAACAAAGGTTCTACAATATTAACAGTAAAATAAAGAATTGTGGAGACCAAATACTTCTGTCAATTTAAACTTATGTTTGGAGAAAATTGTGAGTTATTTGAAAAACGTGCAAGGGTGCCAATAGTTTTGGCCACGACTGTGTATAGCTCTTTCTAACCACTGACTGATATTAATGTTCGGTACCTTCCGGGTGTTGTAGAAAGCTGAAATTTGGCATGCTGACAGACATCGAAGCCGATACACCGGGAAAATCACAGAACCATCAGAAAACCTCCCTAAATGAAAATTTACTTTTAAAAACCGTAAATGCATATGCACAAAAAACAACAAAATAAACTTCAATCAATACGTAGCATTTGAAAATTTTAATTTCTACATCTGTAAACTGTGAAATAAACATGACAATAATGTCCGTAAGATAAACTAGAGAGGTTCCAGGGAACCTGAACTCAACTAGTCTATATCAATATGGTTAGAATATGCATAATAGAACCACAAACTATATAGTTTATATGTGCTAAAAATATATGACAAAAATTGATTTTTCAATATGGCCGCCCTGCCGCGCCCATTTTTGGGGGTGCAATGCCCAAATGCAATCCCAATCTAGTTTATGTCTTAAAGATGCTGCATAACAAGTTTCATCAAATTTAATCAATATTTGTGACTTTTAGAGCGTCGACGTCGAATTGTTTACAGACGACAGACTGACCGACAGATAGACAGATGACAGACGGACGACGGACACTGGGTGTCGACAAAAACTCAGCTGGACATAGTCCAGTTGAGTTAAATAAATAAAGGTAAATTGATATCTAGCAGCAGGTCGGTAATGAATGAATGAATGAATGATCGTTTTAAGGCCATTTTTCCCCGCTAGAGCGGGGGTTAGCCTTGCGGGCCCCATGACAATCATGGTTCCCTGTTTGAGGCAATGTTTTTATGGCCGGATGCCCTTCCTGACGCCAACCCTTGGTCACGCTCTTACGATGCGCAGGGATACGGTGTACCTATTCTAAACCGGGTTGCACACCAGGATCATTCATCCCAGCAAGCTGGTACACAATTAGCTGACCTCGGAAGGATGAACAGGCTGAGTCAACCCCCCTGGTCGTTAATTCAGCGATCGACCGGGATTCGAAACCAGGATCCTCGGATCCCAAGCCGGCACCCTAACCGCTAAGCCAACACCAGGCTTAGGTCGGTCGGTAATACTTGCCCATAATCATAAAGCTTATATATATATTACGTACCTACGCACGAAGCTCGGTTTGTTCATGTGTAAGCATACCCCACTAGTATGCATCGGCACTATACACTCCCTACTCCCCCCATGTTTTTAATTCATAGCTGGCCCCTCACATGCTTTGTTCTCCCACCCTAGTCCTTCACAACTGCCTATACTCCCACCTGTTTTTCCTCGTCGCGAGAAGCGATTATACCACGAGGTGCAGGAGATGCCGCGGGCAGAAAAAAAGCAAACAAGGGCGGCATTTATCGTCAGCCCCACGACTATATTTTATTCTTTTTTTTTTTACGGGAGGCACTGATACTGACCGCAGTTCAGCGGCCTCTGTCTCGACGGAGGAGGGAGAAAGGCGGCTTGGGTGCTCATGAGTTATTTGCCTTCCACGGTGGCATCGAAAGGCGTCCAGGGAATGAGACGGAGCCTTGTTTAACAAAAAAAAAAAAAAAAAAAACTGGGTGCCTGATATGTCAAGGCAGCGCGCGTAGGATTCGCAAAGACCAACGTGATGTTGCGGAGACACAGCAGAAACTGCCAAATTCAGATGCACCAAGTGTTCAGAATATTTTTTTAAATGACACAAATGCATAAATTTTTCATTCTCGTGACTTGATAGAATGGACCATGTAGTATGGTCATCCTAAAAAAGGTTTGCAAATTTTTTCTTATTTTTGTTCAAGATCGAGGCTCGTGTAAGAGCTAACATGAATCAGAAAAAGACAAACAGACACGTAAAACATTTGAGAGCAGGGACATCGGGAGATCTGTGGGAGGGAGAGGGCTTGGGGGGAGGAGGCACGGGAAGGGTGTTAGCGGTGGGAGAGGTATAAAACACATGGACACCTCTAGGACTTCCAGGAAAGAAGTTGGTATTTCAAAAAAGTGGATCTGGGGTGAATTAACGGGGGTAGAAAAGATCAAGGTTTTGGATGGGGGAAGATAAGAGATGGTGGTGAACAGCTGTTTTAAAGACTTGGAGGGAGGAGTGGGATTGAAGAGAGTGGGGGAGTTTGTTCCAGAGGCGGGAGAAAAGAGGAATGAAAGAGTGAAGGTGAATAGAGAGACTTTATTTTGGATGTTTAACCATAGGAAGGTTGCAGGCAGATCTTGTGCGACCTGTAGGAATATTTGGGGGACAGAGCACAGAGAGATCTGGGGGAGCAAGGCCGGAGAGGAGTCGGTAGAAGACAGAAAGACCACCAACCTGCCTGCGGTGAGTGAGTGAAAGGCCCTTGGAGTTCGCTTCATCGCGGATCTTCATTTTTTAAATCCCAAACTTTATTTTAATGCCACAATTATATGCTAGCCAGCATCTGATACATACATTGTATGGATGGATTGTACACGTCATTGTGTTGAGTCACGTGACCTGCTGTGAGCAGCGAGGCTACGCTGGCAGACTTTATTTACGGCTTTTTTAAATTTATGGACATTTTCCGAAGGTTTTGTGAATCCTACCCTCTTCTGGATGTTTGCGTCGAGTTACATCAGCATGGAAATGGATTGTAATTGTCATTCATTGCTTAAGAAACAATGATGTACAGTGCATTCAGAAGGTATTCAGACCCCTTCACATTTTTCACATTTTGTTATGTTGCAGCCTTGTGCTGAAATCGTGTAAATTCATGTTTTCCCTCATCAATCTGCACTCAATACCCCATAACGACAAAGAGAAAACAGGATTTTAGAAAGTTTTGCAAATTTATTCAAAAGAAAAAACTGAAATATCACATTGACATAAGTATTCAGACCCTTTGCGATGACACTTGAAATTTAGCTCAGGTGCCTCCCATTTCTCTCGATCATCTTTGAGATGTTTCTACACCTTGTTTGGAGTCCACCTGTGGTAAATTCAATTGATTGGACATGATTTGGAAAGGCACACACCTGTCTATATAAGGTCTCACAGCTGACAATGCATATCAGAGCAAAAACCAAGCCACGAGGTCGAAGGAACTGCCTGCAGAGCTCAGAGACAGGATTGTGTCGAGGCACAGATCTGGGGAAGCCTGCAAAAAAATCTCTGCTGCATTGAAGGTTCCCAAGCGCACAGTGGCCTCCATAATTCTTAAATGGAAAAGGTTTGGAACAACCAGGACTCTTCCTAGGGCTGGCCGCCCGGCCAAACTGAGCAATCGGGGGAGAAGGGCCTTGGTAAGAGAGGTGACCAAGAACCCGATGGTCACTGGCTGTGCTCCAGAGATCCTGTGTGGACATGGGAGAAACTCCCAGAAGGACAACCATCACTGCCCTCCATCAAAACCCTCCCATCAAACCCTCCCATCTACTTTCTCAACAATCCTCTCCAAGAAGTTCTGTCGCTCAAACTTTTGGGTCTCATTATCTGCCATGATCTTTCTTGGGAAAACCATATTTCCAAGCTGGCCTCCAAAGCCAGTCGCCGACTGGGCATCCTCCATCGGGCGAAGTCCTTCTTTGGCACACCTGAGCTCCTCACCACATACAAGGCTTTCATCCGCAGCTCAATGGAATACTGATCCCCCCCCCCCCCCCCCCCTCTGGGCCGGTGCTTCTGCCTCACACCTAGTTCGGCTTCACGCTGTTGAAACCAAAGCTTTCAGAATCATTGGAATCTCCTGCGATGAAGCTAACTCCAAGGGCCTCTCTCTCACTCACCGCAGGCAGGTTGGTGGTCTTTCTGTCTTCTACCGACTCCTCTCCGGCCTTGCTCCCCCAGCTTTCTCTGTGCTCTGTCACCCAAATATTTCCACAGGTCGCACAAAATCTGCCTGCAACCCTCTTATGGTAAAACTGCCAAAATCAAGGCTCTCTATTCACCTTCACTCTTTCATTCCCCTTTTCTCCCGCCTCTGGAACAAACTCCCCCACTCCCTTCAATCCCACTCCTCCCTCCAGGTCTTTAAAACGGCTGTTCACCACCATCTCTTATCTTCCCCCATCCAAAACCTTGATCTTTTCTACCCCCGCTAATTCACCCCAGATCCACTTTTTGGAAATTCCAACTTCTTTCCTGGAAGTCCTTGCAGTGTCCATATGTTTTATACCGCTCCCACCTCCCCCCAAGCCCTCTCGCTCCTACAGTTCTCTCGATGTCCCTGCTCTAAAATGTTGTGTTTGTGTCCTTCCCCCTCTCTCCCCATCTTGTCTACCGCTCCCCTTGTTTTGTGTTTTCTGTGTCGGTTTGACTTTTTGTGTGATTAATGTTAGCTCTTTCACGAGCCTCGATCTTGTATACAAAAAAAACCAAAAAAAACTGCAACACTCCACCGATCTGGGCTTTATGGCAGAGTGGCCAGACGGAAGCCTCTCCTCAGTGAAAGACACATAAAAGCCCGCTTGGAGTTTGCAAAAAAGCACCTAAAGGACTCTCAGACTGTGAGAAACAAGATTCTGTGGTCTGATGAAACCAAGATTGAACTGTTTGGCCTCAATTCTAAGCGTCATGTCTGGAGGAAACCAGGCACTGCTCATCACCTGCCCAATACCATCCCAATGGTGAAGCAAGGTGGTGGCAGCATCATGCTGTAGGGGTGTTTTTCAGCAGCAGGGACTGGGGGACTGGTCAGGGTTGAGGGAACAATGAACAGAGCAAAGTACAGAGATATCCCTGCAGGAGTGGCTTCGGGACAACTCTGTGAAGGTTCTTGAGTGGCCCAGCCAATGCCCTGACTTGAACCCAATCGAACCTCTCTGGAGAGACCTGAAAATGGCTGTCCACCGACGGTCCCCATCCAACCTGACAGAGCTTGAGAGGATCTGCAGAGAAGAATGGCAGAAAATCCCCAAACCCAGGTGTGCAAAGCTTGTCGCGTTCTACCCAAGAAGACTCGAGTATATACCGCATGCACTTGTGACAGTATCTGAATTTAAGATCAATAATGACGCACTGATAGCTGGCTCCCCCGGAGCTTGGCAGGCAATGCGGACATGCTTGGCGATGACGTCATGACGTTCGCACATTAGGTTGGAGCGCCAAATTACAGATACTAATTAGTAACTCCCAACTGCATCCAGGTCGACTCCATATCGTGAGTGGATACCAGAGATAATGTTACCGTGTGGCAGGCGGTGCTTACCGCTCCCAGTTAGGTGCAGCAGTAGCTGTATGGGACACCTTACTGGCGGTTCCCCACTGATGGTATGAATAATGACTGACACACACACACACACACACACACACACACACACACACACACACACACACACACACTTTGGTGGGCTATGCTTGTAAATTCCAAGCAAATTCTCGGTGTACCCTGCACCGAGAGTATAAGCTTTATTATATACACTAGCAACGGTACCCGCCCTATTGGCGGGCTTCAATTGGGAGGCCCAAATGAAAAGGCAAAATATCAGAAGTTGAGGGCTTTTTTTATTTTAAACGATTTATATAAACATCCGTTCAATCATATCACACGCAAATCATCAAAATCTAAACAGTATTTGTAGAATTTCAATAAAAGCCACATCACTGTTCATATCGGTAAATATTATTCCATCGTGTTTGGGAAAACTGGAAAATTGGAAAATTGAAAAAATTGGACATTGGGAAAATTGGAAAATTGGAAAAATTGGAAATTGGGAAAATTGGAGAAAAAAAATTGGAAAACCAATATCGCCTATTTTACTCCAGGGGGTCCCAGGATTTCCCACCCAAAATTTCGTTGCGATCGGTTCAGCCGTTTTTGCGGTACCTGGGAACGGACAGATGGACATTTGGTGAATTATAGTAAGATATGATGAAGTGACATCTACTTGTTTTCTGCAAGCAGCTGCTGCGCTCAAATAAATCAAGAATTAGGAATTAGCATGAGCTCCATTTAAAAGTTTACGGTTATTGTAAATATGGTAAAAGTTATGAAATATGTCACTGAAGACGCATGTCAGCACTGCCTAGCAACCAGTTTGAGTGTAAACTTCATTGTCTTGGGTCTGTGAGCAGAGTGAGGCTGCACCGACCTACTTTACTTATATTATTTATTAAACACCTAGGTATTTTAATTTATGGATATTGCACCTCGGTATTTTAGTTTATGGATACTGCACCTAGGTATTTTAATTTATGGATACTGCACCTAGGTATTTTAGTTTATGGATACTGCACCTAGGTATTTTAATTTATGGATACTGCACTTAGGTATTTTAGTTTATGGGTATTGTGGAAGTGTAACTCAGTGTAACTCATTGGTTGGAACTGGTAACGAACCAAGGTACGAGCAGGTGGTCGTAAGAATGTCAGGAATGCATCTCGCCCTGTCGAAGCTGGGAGTCCTGTTGTGTAGCTTTAGCACGACCCCGGGCTAACACACATTCCCAAGCCCGTACTATTGTCTTTCATCGGGATGCAAAGAGGATGAAGCAAATTCCCAGCAGGGAGGAGCGAGTTGGTGCCAGGAAGGCGAGCAGGATGACTGAGTAACATTGCTGCAGAGAAGGGATTACGATTTCAGCGCACAGAGGATTAACTGAAGTTTGCCCATATAAACAGAAGAGACTTTGAGTCAAAGGGCACTCATCCTCAGAAGCCCTGCCCGACGGAATGAACGCGTACCACGAGTACGGCGCTGCAGCCACGAAAGAGGGACTATGCGGATAGAGTTACCTGGTCCATTGAGTTAAACGGTAGTTATTTGGTATTGGAATGAAGTAAACAACCAGTTAATAAAGTTGTGATCTTTTGTAAACCTGTGACATCATTGGAGTCTTGAGTCTCACCACTTCCCCGACAATCTGGAGGCACCGCTGGGATTTCGAGTGGACGTCGCCAAGGTAAGCATGGCGTCTTGGGGATGGTCCATTATGAAATACGAACCTGTGTTTAATTCTGAACATGGTGGAGGATGTGTGTGTGGGGCTTGCCGCGATATAGGTAACATAATCCAAGGAGTGTAAACGTATTTTTGTCACGACCGTCCGAGGTAAAAGTCACGGATGGAACGTTTTAAATGATTCTATTATTCGTGTGCTTGCGAGGATGCGTACGTTATACGCTGGGTGTTAAGAGCCTTACTCTGGTCTGCAGGCAAATCGGCTCATGAAGTGCACCATGAGGCGATTTGTTTGCCGGTTCGGTAAGGTCCGTACACGTGTACAATCGTGTACACCCGTTTTAAATTAATAAATAAATAAAAAAAATTCTGTTTTCCCGCCATGTCTAAAACTCGTTTGATCAACGGATAAATTAATGACAGACAACGCCATCTCATGCCGGTCCAGAATTATTGTGAAAGATGGCGATTGGATGAAAATTGCATACCGACACTCCCTCACTGTCCCTCATTGTCCCTCATTTCCATTTCGGCTACCTGTCTCTTGCCCCCGCTCCTTCTTGCGAAATGAACGTCCTTTAAACAAGTTGAATGGTTTAGGAATGTTTAGAGATTATTGCAATGTGATAACTACTTGTGATCATTGGTGAAATTTCATGAACAGATATGTGAAATGGATCTAATTTGAGTGAGTATGAGAAAATTTGGTGCAGGATTCGTGGAATGTACAAGGCCGGTACATTTGTTTAGCACTTGAAAACGTACCCCTGAGCTGCCCGCTCAGGGTGTGCGATTAAGGTGTGCGATTAAGGGCCATTCCAATGTCCTTATATTTTGGAACGGCTAGGGGGATTTAAATAAAATAAAAATGAGTAAGCTTTTCAGACATGCTTCACGGTTAAATGAAAGACAATAATTAAGCGCTTTGGGGAAGGCAATGGTAAACCACCCAATGTCGTACATGATATTTTCAGCACGATCATGGATTTGAGAATGCATGTAACTTGCAGTGTTGTACAAATTAAGACAGAGAGACAGATAGACAGACAGAAAGAGAGAGACAGAGAGAGACAGAGAGAGAGACATAGACAGACAGAAAGAGAGACAGACAGAGAGAACCACAGACAGAGAGAGAGAGATAGACAGACAGAGAGAGACAGACAGAGAGAGAGACAGACAGAGAGAGACAAATAGACAGACAGAGAGA